>NW_026914062.1:600000-1021179 GCF_034315485.1 Pezoporus occidentalis | reverse complement strand
GGGTCGCATATGATGGGGGTCACACATGACAGGATCACATATGATGGGGCCACACATGATGGGATCACATATGATGGGGTTGCATGTGATGGGGGTCACACATGACGGGATCACATATGCTGGGGTGACACATAATGGGGATCACACATGATGGGTCACATATGATGGGATCACATATGATGGGGGTCACACATGACGGGATCACATATGCTGTGGTGACACATAATGGGGATCACACATGATGGGTTGACACTTAATGGGGATCACATATGATGGGGTCACACATAATGGGGATCACACATGGTGGGATCACACATGATGGGGTCACACATGATAGGGTCACACATGATGGGGTCACACATGATGGGATCACACATGATGGGGTCACACATGATGGGATCACACATGATGGGATCACACATGATAGGGTCACACATGATGGGGTCACACATGATGGGATCACACATCACACATGATGGGATCACACATGAGGGGGTCACACATGATGGGGTCACACATGATGGGATCACATATGGTGGGGTCACACATGATGGGATCACACATGATGGGTGGGGTCACACATGATGGGGATCACATATGATGGGGTCACACATAATGGGGATCACACATGGTGGGGTCACACATGATGGGGTCACACATGATGGGGGTCACACGTGATGGGATCACACATAATGGGGTCACACATGATGGGGTCACACATGATGGGGGTCACACATGATGGGGTCACACATGATGGGGTCACACATGATGGGGGTCACACATGATGGGGTCACACATGGTGGGATCACACATGGTGGGGTCACACATTATGGGGTCACACATTATGGGGTCATCCCCCCCCCCTTCGCTGGGTGCGGTGCCCAAGGGGACCCCTTTGCAGAGCCGAGACGGGGTGAGATCCGCAGCGGGTGCAGGGGGTGGCGGAGCCAGCAGCCGCTCCTACACCTTTAAAAGTCTCCTCACGTTGCGGCGCTGATTATCCATTAACCTGATGCGAGCTCCCTTTCCTGGGGGTGGCGTCCGCGGCAGCGCCGCAAGAGGAGCCGGCAGCAGGGCCGGCTGCTTCCCTTTCTCCCTCCCTCCCTCCATTCCCCCCTCCGCCCTCTACCCCTCTCCTTCCTTATCAGCAATTCAGATTGCATGCAAATCTGCGCGCTTTCTTACAGGGGCAAAGCGGAGGACCCAGCGCTTGGCCGCGGCTTCAGGGGAGCGATATCTCCTCCTCCTCCTCCTCCTCCTCTTGGGATTTTCTTCCTTCTCCCCTCCCCTGCTCTCCCCTCCCCTCCTTCCCTCCCTCTCTTTCTTTCCTCCTTTTCACCTCCCCGAACAAAAGTAGCCCTTCTCTCCGCTCCAGCCCTGCTTGCGAGCGGCTTCGCTTTGTCTCCCCGCTCCGTCGGGGGGCCGGGGGCCGGGAGCGGGGCCCCGCGGGCCATGGCGGGGCGGGCAGCGGCGGCTTCCCGGCTGCTCCCGGTATTCCCGGTGCTCCTGGTGCTGCTGGGTGGCGGCGGATGGGCGACGTGCCCCGAACGGGAGCTGGAGCGGCGGGAGGAAGAAGCCAACGTGGTGTTGACGGGTACGGTGGAGGAGATCATGAACGTGGATCCCGTCCATCACACCTATTCCTGCAAGGTAACCATTTGGGAATGGGAATGCTGGGTGGATAGTGGGGGGCTGAAGGGAAACTTTCGGCCCCGGGCAGGCGCTTGCTCGGGCGGCCGCATGTGGTTCTTATTGTACGCTTTGGTGTGTAATTAGGTATTTTTAGCCGGCGGAGGCTCTTCCCCGCCGGGGCTCCCGCCGCTGTGCCCAGGGGAATCTCTCAAGGTTGCTTTTTATGGGCATTTTCCCCCTCCGTGCCCGGGATGAGGAGCGGGATCCCAACTTTTCTCCCCCGGCGGGGCGGTGGGAGCCGCTCCTGGCTCTGTCCCTGTTGACTTTAGCAGCATCTTGAGTTCCTCCAGCTCAAGCTATTGTTTAACTACGAATCTGGCCTCTGGCGATGGTTTTTTTCTCCCCTCTCCCCCCCCCCCCCCCCACCTCCTCCTCTAAGCCGAAAGACTCTTAAAGTACTGAGCAACCTGAAATACCATCCGCCTGGTTGTCAGAAAACGTGCTCTATGGCTTAACCCTTCCCGGGGCAGGAATCTCACTTGTGAGGACTTGCTGCTCCATTGCCTTTCGCTCTTCTTCTTCTCCCCCCCCTCCCAATCCCCTTTTCTGCTCATCCCTAAAAAGTGCTGCGGTTCCTGCCTGTGGTTAGTGCTAAGCAGGGCCTGGGGGTGATGCACAGCAGTGGTGCAGAGGTGGATTAACTTTATACCACGGCTTTACCCTCTTGCTCTGGAGCATCTCGCCTTAGTAAAGTAGCTGAACAGCTTCTGCCTGTCCAGCTGGTGCCCGCTGCTTCACGCTTTGCTCCCATTGCTCTTCCTGTCGTGATACAACACGGCACAATCTGTCCCCTTGTCAACGAGATCCCAGACCCTCCAGGCTAGAGCAGGGACCGTATGTTTGCAAAGTGTCTGGCACATCCTGGGTGCTATGTGGAAAACTAATAAGCTGCTGCGAGCAGCCGGTGTCCTGCAGCAGCTTGGGGCGCATATGGCCGCATGGATGCGGGCCACCTGATGCCAGGGCAGGGGTTGCCATGCAGGAGGTGGTCCAGCGAGGTTAGTGATGGGTTAGAAAGGCTTAGCTAAGAAATAGGGCTCTTTCCTCCCACTGCGGGCAAGCAGCGTGGTGCCTGGCTTCATCTTGCTGCATCAGAGCAAGGCTTTAGGTCAGGAAAAGCGGTTTCCTTGTGATGGAGAGCCTGCTTGCTCAGCAGCTCTGCGTTAGGAAGGGTGCAATCAAGTCTAAGAGCAATGGGGAGGAACCTGGCTTGATTTGAAACACAGTTTGTATCGCTCAGGTTGGGAGCAGAGTCTTTTGCCCACTGCTCCCTGAGCCATTCCCAAGGAATGCGGTGGAGAAGGTTTGTGCTACTGACTCCAAGGATCATGGAATGATTTGCGTTGGAAAGGACCTTAAGGTCATCCAGTCCTAACCCCCTGCCATGGGCAGGGACACAAAGAGACAAGATGCAACAGACACAGGACTCCAGAGTTAGTAACTGCTGCCATAACTACACTGGAAGGCCAGAACATGCTCCCAAGATACCTTTGTGGTCCTGTGAAGGGAGGAAAAGCTTCCACCTTGGATGGAAGTGCCTGTCCCTTCTCACTGTGGCAGTGCTGCTGGCTCTCCTGCTCGTGCTGTGACACTCAGTTTCTTAGCCCAGTGGCTTTTCAGTGCTTCGCCTCCACATCGAGTCCTTTCTGTGTGGTCCTTAATGGTATATTCCTAGGGTCTTCGCAGGGAAAAGGCTTTGAAATGGGGCTTGGGGGTGTTTTTAGGACCTGGGATCAGATAAATCTCTCCTCGCTGTGATTTAGAGTGTAAGTCACAGTGCCAATGGCTTGTTTCACCCCAAGATCTCACCTTTGAAGGTCCCCTTCTAGCCCCAGCTGTTCTATGATTGTATGATTCTACCTCGAAGTATTGCTACTGCTGTGATTCTGCTGGTGCAGGGATGGACCTGCCTGCATTTTGGGTTGGTTTGGGTGTGTTTTACCAAACACCTCCATCCCAAAAGGGCAGGTTGGCCATTAAACCTGACCCCTGGTGCTCTGTGGAGCTGGAATAAACCCGGGTGCAGAAAGGATGTTGCTGGTGGGAAGCTACACGTCCACTTCCTCACTGTCCTAACTGTTCTTAGCCCCTGGGGTTGCCTCCAAATACCACAGTTATCTCTTGTCAGCTCTTTATCTGAAGGGCAAAGGCAAGGGCCAAGTGTGTGGTGGGAGTTCCCTAGAGCCTACACCCAAAACAGTGTTATTGGGTGGTCTGGGAGGGAGCACTGCTGTCTTCTTGGCCCCAGTTAAGCCCTAAGCCCTCCCAGCTGTAGCCTTTGATAGGTGCAGATAAGCACATTGCAGCTGAGAAGCAATGTGAAGTTCATGTTAGATGAATGCCTGTAAAGAGCCACCAGCCATTCCTTTGCTGTTAGAGGAGATGGATAATAAGGAAGAAGAGGCTGATGGATCTCTTCACATGGCTTATGTCTCACTGAGGGATGTGACGTGGGGACCTGGGCTCTGTGCTGGCTCCTGCCTTGCTCTCCCCAAGCTTTTGGTTCTGCTGCTCATCCCATTTGCAGCCTATGTGCTAGCATTGCCCCTGCTTTGAGCCCTCTGAGGGGCCTTATTCTGCTCTGACCTGGTATTTATGAAGGGAGCTCCTATTTATAGGACAAATACAGGTTCTATAGGAAGTGTTGCCAAGGATGTGGATCCTGTTCCAAACAATAGAGCCCGTATTTTGGGGGGTAGCAGCGGCTGTCTCCAGCCAGGGTTGGATGTGGAAGTTGCTGGGGGAGGTGGGTTTGATTTCCCCTTGCTCCTAAGGGAAGGGCTGCTGGCTTCTGACAGGGAAAGGCACAGGAGAGGGACAAGCAAGGGGAGAGGGATGACAAAGGGAGGGTTTGACAGAGCTGAGTGTGAAGCTGTAAGTGATGCTGATACTAATGAACTGATGCTAATAGTAGCGATGACCCTACCTCTGCTCAGAGTGACAGCTCTCTTTCTATGAGACTATGCTCCAACTCCTCACCTTTCTTTACAAGCATCTTCCTGGCAGGAATCCTTTAGCCCTACACGTGCCTGTACAGGTGGTCCCATTCTCCCCTATGGAATGGGACCCACACCACATTGGAAAGCCCTTTGGCTCGCTGGTTTTGTGTAGCGCTTGAAATACACCCTTGCAAGGAAGGCTCTGCTTAAATAAAGTTCTCACTCTGCCTCCCTGTCGCTGCCAGGAGCCTTGTAAACCAGCCTTAATTCAGTGTTTTATGTGCTCGCTGGCAAGGAGTGAGTTAGTCTGCTCTAGGGAAGGCACCTCTTGGAACTAGGTTCCAGCCCAATTCTTTCTCTCTGCCTTTTCTTCCCCCATCCTCAATGTAGCCGGTGAGTCACCCCTGACAGCGTCTTAATTGCCTGTGATGATGAATGGGATGCCCTACAGGTAATTGCTCGGTCTTTGGTGCCTTCCCATCCATTCATTATAAGGCGAATAAGGGTGGGGAGAAAGCTGGTGGACTCTGCAGTTGCTGTGGCCTGGCTCTGAGGTGCATGCCTACAAGAGCCATGCCAATTAAATCGCATCACCATCTGCTCCAGAGCGAGGGGGAGGCATTCCCCTTCCTTAGCCCTACCTGTGAAATGCCCCGCTGCCGCTGCCTCCCATCGGGAGCCTCAGGCTGCGCTCTCTGTGTGTATCCCCCCCCCTCCACCCTTCTCCCTTTTGTCTCCTTTGTGTTGCTGGGTTCTTGCCCTGGTTGCTTTGTGCACCTCAGTGCTCGCAGCCAGCGCCTGCCCTGCGGCTGCGGCTCCTGCTGCTGCTGGAGGAAGAGGAGGTGGAGCTGGTGGGGCTGCAGGAAGGTGCCTGGACTTGACTGTGGGCAGAGCACGACCGCAGGGCGCTGCGCTGCCGATGGGGAAGCAGGAGGACGGTGCTAGCGCTGAAGCTGCGCTCCTTAAACACCGTCGGAGGTGCTGCGCTCGCTGGTGTGGCTCTCTGAAGGGGGCTGCCTCCCGTGGCATCGCCTGCATGTGGTGGAGCAGATGGCTGTGTGGATGCTGGGATTCCTTGGGTGATCAGAAGGGAGGGAAGCTGCCTGTCACAGCTACCCTGCCTTGCCATCTGAAGCTCCCTCTGCTTGCTGGTTGATTGCCATCGCTCTCAAGAAGAGAGCTCACTCTGACAGGGCTGGGTACCACCCAGCAGCTCCTCAAGAGGGCTTTTGGGGCTGAAAGCAGCTGTACAAAAAGCATTGCTTCAGCCCCTCTTTTCTCCCCTGCCCAGCAGCTTGGGAGGGCTGGTACCCTGCATGTGAGTTACTGCTTGCCCTCTGGTTGCTGGGGCATCGCTTAGCCCTGGCCCAAGGGGAGCTGAGTCCCTGCTGGAAGCCAGCTGAATGTGGAAGCACATGGGTACGGTGTCTCCAGCTAACCTGGGAGCAGCTACGGCATGCACAGCTGTCACAGGGGTCTTGATGCCTGGGATGGGTTTTGCTCTCTGGTATGCAGGAGAACAAGGCTCGCACCATTGGTACACACAGGGCCTGCTGGGCTGGGTGGGAACTGAGACCCATCAAGCCCAGATTCCTTTTTCAAGGTGGGCAAATATCACCCCTTAAGGAGAAGGTGGGAGAAGCAGGAGGATGGGAGGATAAAATACACTCTTAAGCTTTGTTCTCAACCTTCAGATGCACCCAAAGAGCACAAGCAGCACTCAATTTGTTCCCTTTTTATGCTTGACAGAAGGACCTTGTGCTGAGCAGGATGCTGTCACCCCAGCCTGCTGGCTCCTAGGGGAATAGCCCTGTTTGCTTACCCCAGCACCTATAGCTGCCTGCTCCTTGTTGTGTCAGGGACAATGCATTGGAGCTGGGCTCAAAAGCATTGTGGACCTTGAAGCAATGGATCTTGACCATTAATACTCAGCTTGCACCCCTGAAGTCCTGTATTTAGGGCTTCAAACGAGGGCAAGATCAGTTAAAGGCCATGAGAGCTGCATGGTTTTAGCCTCTTACTTGAACTTTGCACATCAGGTCACTGTGTGTGTCTTGTGTAGTCACTGAGTAATGGGATGGAGGTGTTAGGTACAGAGTAAGAGTCTGTCTGAACAGTCTCGGGCCCACACAATGCGCTTGAAGGGATGTGCAGGGCAGCTGACAGTGAATTGCACTTACACATAACTGAACATGGTTTGCTCTGCTCTGTGCTCTCCTCCTCACCTGTGTAACAAGTCCCCTCACCTAAACCCCAATACCAAGCATGGAAGTTGTCCTGTTGCTACCTGCCCCTGTCAAAAGCCCTTCTCCAGGCTTCTGGTCAGCCCCTTTAGACACTGGGAGCTGCTCTAAGGTCTCCCTGGAGCCTTTTCCGTGCTGAACGTGCCCAACTCTCAGCCTCAACACATGAGCATCCTTTCTCTACCCCTCTCATTCCCCTTGGAACTGCACTCCTCAAGTACGTGTGTGCCTGCTTCAGAGAGGGGATCAAGAGCCCCTTGTCTCTGAGCTGCCACCTCCTTGGCTGCCTTGGTGCTTGGCACAGAGTGCTCAAGTGCTCTTTGGGCTGTGTAGACAGCCAGAGAATGCAGGTGAATGGGCTCTCAGGCTTTTCTAGGAGGGGAGATGCAGGCAGGGAGTGTGATAAACAGGGCCAGGGATGCCTGTGGTCACAGTCATACCCATGCACTGCAGCAGCCACCCTTGCTCCAAGCTGAAACCTCGGGCTGCTCTCTGATGAGATGCTATTACGTGCAACTCACCGACTCAGCTTTGTGTTGTCCCTGCTATAGAGCTGCAACAGGAGGGTTTCTGACCTCTCTGGTGTGGATGGGGATGTGCCTTGGGTGCCCCACATGGACTAAAGATTCATTTTAGTTTGCCACAGGGAAGCTGCTTTGCTGTTGTGTCCAGATCTTGCTCTTTTGGGCAGGGGGATGAGCCAGTGATGCAGTCCAAGGAGACTGTTCTAGAGCTGCTGGCAGCTCCAGTGGCCAGGACTTATTTTAGTTCCTGAAGTTTGGATGAGTAAAGAGAACAGGCTCCTTCTGCCAAATCCTCTCTGTTTTAGCAGATCCAGCCTGCTAAGGCAAAGGTTTTCTTTCCTTGTTTGTAAGTTGAACAAGAAACTTGAGCATAAGTTGCTTTTGACATTTCTACATGGCATGTTATCTGCTCTGCCTTTTGTCTCCCTTGTCAGAGCCAGAAGACCCCTCCTTTCATTCATTCACCCGCCCCATCTGCCTCCTCCTGCCCCTGTTTTAAGGCTCAAAGCCTCCCCCCTGGTTGGGAGCTTCCAGCCATTGAATGCTCCTACCAAAGCTGTTTTCTTATGCAGGAGTGTGTTTTTCTCCCTCGATATATATCACCACTGAGATTTTGGTGTGAATCAGGGTGAACTGTACAGGCTGGAGACTGTCACCTCCAATGATGCTGCCGACACCAGCATCCTGCCCTTGGTAGGGCTTGAACCATGTCCCTGTGCTCTGTGAATGACGGATCACAGCATCCTTACATGGAAAGGGTCTGGTAGGCGAGTTGGATCTCACTTTTAATCCCAGAGTGGATCTCCTGCTATCCATTTGGATTCTTTATTAGCAATAGGCAGAGCGTTGGGCACAGCTTTGGCAGAAAAGCCTTAGCCTTTGTTGGCCATGTTTTGTGCTTTTAAAGGGATTTCCATGAAGCCCAAACCACCCCTATGCCCCCTGTGACAGCGTGGTAGGAATGAACCAGGGCCAGCGGGTGCTAACCGTGCGTGGAACGGTCTCACGTGCTCCTTCTCCCTCTCATTCCAGGTGAGAGTGTGGCGCTACCTGAAAGGCAAAGACATCGTCACCCACGAGATCCTCTTGGATGGAGGGAACAAGGTGGTTATCGGTGGCTTTGGGGACCCTTTGATCTGCGACAACCAGGTCTCCACTGGCGACACGAGGATATTCTTCGTCAACCCTGCCCCGCAGTACATGTGGCCGGCGCACCGCAACGAGCTGATGCTCAACTCCAGCCTCATGCGCATCACCCTGCGCAACCTGGAGGAGGTGGAGCACTGTGTGGAAGGTGAGGCTGGAAGGCGGCTGCAGTGGTCCCATGGGGAATCCTGTGCTCTTGGCTGGTAAATGCTGCGGCAGGGGGTTGGAATTGGGCGATCCTAAGGTCCTTTCCAACCCAAACCGGTCTGTGGTTGGCGAATGGTCTCGCTGTGGATGAGATGGAGAAGTTCTATGTGTGACCAGGGTCATGCTGCTCTATGTACTCTGCTGTCACAGGCATTGACCTTCTTGTTAGAGGCAGTGATTGCAACCAAGGCACAGCCAAACAAGGTTGCTTTATGTTGTTTTTACCCCAGATTTGGTGTAAGTTCTCTCTGCTGTGACCCCTATGTGGTTGGGAGCATCCCCGCTGCAAGTCCTAACACAAGTGTGTTGCAGGCACTTAGAAGGGGATTTAGGTTTCTCACACCTGAGTTAGATTTTCCTATAGGTTTAGAGATAAGAAGTCAATGGGTTCATCTTGTGGTGAAGGCTTGTCCTTCATGGTGGTTACTCCTTGCTTTCCAAGTCAGCCCTGTGGACTCCTGCCAGGGATCCAAGAAGCCAGCTAAGTTCTGCTTATGGGTAAAGTTGCTTATGGGTAAAGCAACTAAGTTCTGCTTATGGGTAAAGGTGTGCTTCTGTGTTGTGGTGAAGCCCTTTACCCCTTACACATTAATCTCTGGATCCTTTGCTCCCAAAAGCTCTCTGATGAGGCAGGTTGGAATGTTGTGTGCTGCTCATGGAGTACATGTGCATCATGTTGACGTGAGGGTGGCTGAGTTACTAGTGCTGCTGTGGGTGTAACAGCATAGCTGTTGGGAAGAGCTGAGGGGGAGACAGCCCATATGTGCTCTTTAATAGTGCCTTAGACATTCAGGTGTGGAGATGTGCCTCTATGGAGAGCAGATCTGGATGCCCAACCACCTTAACCATACTCCCATTCATAATAGTATATTACAATATAATATAATATACTCCCATTCATCCCATAACCCGTTCACCCGGCTTCTCTCTTCCCCCTTTATGTGTTCCAGCAAGAGCTCCAAGCACATGGGGGAATGTGGTGTCCCCAAAGCCCTTTGCTAGGGTCTGAGCATGTCCTGGGAGCAGATAAGTAAATAAGGGAAGGAATGCAGGAATTCTGCACAGACAACAAATAAACATGCAGATTGGCTCCCTCTTCCCCTTGGATGTGCAAAGGAGAGGCCATAACCCCTTTTTTCCAGCTGGGAATGCTGACAGAGGTAAATGACCGAACTCATGGCCTGGGAGGCTGGGAAAGGGCTGGTTCAGCAAAGTGGCTCTCAAGAGGCACTGTCTTGAGTGGTGGTTGCAAGTGAGAGGGATATGAGATAGATATATGTAGATATATTCCATGTATTGAAAGGTATCAGTTCTGCTCCATCCTTGCACCTACTAGAGGGATGGAAGGGAAAGAAGAGCGTGGATTTGTTAACCCTGAGCAAGCACTTGGAAGAATTCTGGCTTCACTGCTTTGCCGTGTCCTTTGTCATGCTTCTTTTGCACTCACTGGAGGTGAGCTGGAGTGGCTGAGCCAGTTGGGTCCTGTTTGTGGTGAAGGACGTTGTCCCTTAAGGCCCCTGGGATATAAGGAGGGATAGAGTTTCCCTCCTGATAGAATAGATTCCATGTAGAATGGGACCCATTCCTGCCACGGGCAGGGACATCCTCCACTGGGCAAGGTTGCTCCAAGTCCCTGTGTCCAACCTGGCCTTGAACACTGCCAGGGATGGGGCAGCCACAGCTTCTCTGGGCACCAGCCTGGCTGGTGGCTCAGCACCATGGGCTTTCTATGTGCTAACAGGTTTGCTATAGAGCATGGAACAAACTGACCACCAAAACCATGGTTTCCCTCAAGCCCTACTTAAGGGTCAGGCCTCTCCTGAGGTCTCTGCAGAAGTCCCTTTTGGCTCACCCATGCAAACCATGGAAACCCATGCAAAACTGGGCCTGAGAACCTGCTCCTGCCACCCTGGGAACCATTTCTGAGCTCTTGAGTGTGAGAATTTAGCTCCAGGACTTGTTTCCCATCAGCTCTTCAAAGCAAAGCTGCCCAGAGCCTTGCTCCGTGCTGCGTTTTGAGCTGGAAAACAAACTTTGGAGTGCTTCTGCAGAAAGAATGGGAAGAATGGTGGCAGCTGAGTGGAAAAACATGGATGTTTTGAGTGTCTTCACCTCCTGTCGCTTGGAAAAACCCCAGTCATCACAATCTTGCCTGAGAGGAGAGTTCAGATGAGGGCATCCCTGTGAAACAGCTCAGGTTAGAGTGGAACCGGTGCGTTTGGGTTACACTTAGTTGTGGTCATAATGTTTCGAGCAGCTGTAGTCCAAATGCTTCAGCTAAGCTCTGCAACTGCCTGTAGCACTGAGGGTGCCTGGAGGGAAGGTTTTGGTGCTGAGCAACACGGGGATGGGTGTGGGATGCTGGGACACGTGCTTGGACTGGGTCCATGGATGAAGGAGGATGTTCTGGTGGCTCCATGGGGGAAGGCACGGAAAGGGAGATGGCCCCAAGCAGCATGCAGTGATGTGTAGCATCAGGAGTGGATTTCCTCTTGTTTGGGATATCTGGATGAGGCTTCCAGGGAAAGAAACAGGGAAGGTCAGGTTGGATATAAGGAGGAAGCTCCTTACTGCGAGGGTGGTGAGGCACTGGCACAGGGTGCCCAGAGAAGCGGTAAATGCCCTATTAATGGCAGGGATCAAGGCCAGGTTGGACGGGGCTTGGAGCAACCTGCTCTAGTGTGATGTGTCCCTGTCCATAGCAAGGGGTTGGAACTGGATGAATTTAAGGTCCTTTCCAACCCAAACCATTCCATGATCCCATGATAAGTGCAGGGCTTGCTCTATTTGTGCCTTGAATGGTGACCCCTGCATGAAGAAGAGAGCTGGGCTCACCGTGCAGGTCTAAGAGCATCCCAAGGCGCAGCAGGAGCAGGCTCCATGGTAGGTGCAGGGCTCTCCTCGCCTTGCTCTGCCCTGACAGAGCCATCAAGCACGCTCCTGTGGAGCCCAACAGCTGACTAATCCCCTGGGTGTGTGGGGCTCACATTTCCCTTTGATCCCAGCTGCACTTGAGGAAAACGAGGGCTTTTTGTGTGCGGTGCGGGAGGGGAGACGTTGGCTTTGCACTGAGCTGGCTGGGTGGAAGGAAGTGCGCATTAAACCTGTGTTAGAGCCTTGGTTAATGAGAACCCCGGGCTCCTCTTTAATAGCACCTTGCTTGTGGCATGATTTGCGTTAACACCGGGGCGACTGCCCTGCTTGAGGCAGCTTGGCTGGCTTTGGAGGTGTGTTTGGTGCCTGGTGGTTGTGCTTCTATGGCATTCAATGGCTTCTCTGCTGCTGCCTCTTCCAGCTTTGGGGCTGCTCCCCTCTGCGTGGGCAGCAAAGTGGGGGCACGTTGGGTGCTGCATCACCCAGCCTAGGATATAGAGGGGGCAAAAGGGGTGTTGCTGTGAGGATAGAGCCTTTGGAACTCCTTCCCATATTGATGCCCATGATAAAGCGAGCTGCTGTGGCTGGTGTTCAGCATGCAGCGCGCTGCAGATGCTCCATATGTTTCAAATGTCACTTGGCTCCCATTGGAATTCTCATTCAGCCAGTCCAGAACTCTCCTCCGACTCTTTATCTCTGTGGCAACACTATTAATTACACCCAGGGAAGAGCTGCATCCGGTCCTACAGCCTCAGTTCTGCTTGTGACTACTTGAGAGCAGGGCTGCTTTGCAAGCATCTCCCTTTAAGTTACACCATCCATCCTGTTTTGTCTGTTCCCCGTTCGCTTCTATTCTGTCCTCTCTTTCTCTTTTAGGTCTGTGCCTCCACAGAACTGAGGCGTTTTGTTCTTGTAAACCAGCCCATGCAAAATCATCCTTTCAGGCTCCTTACACAGGCACTAAGGCACACACAGTAGGCTCCTCTCAGCAAGGAAATGGCTGGCATGGGGCTGTATTAGGTGATTCGGGCTGTGGTCACTTCCCATGCTCTGGTCTCTTTGTAGTCCTTCTCCACCCCTGCAACTATCCCTTTTGAATCGATCATTGTCCTTTGGAACAGGCGAGGGAGGGGGCTGGAAGAGGGTTAGTGTGTGGGTTTCTTCTTAAAGGAGGTTTTTTTCTTCCCTTCCCTCCTCTTCTTGGCTCTGTTTTGCACTGGAGATAATGAGAACAGCATCAACACGTCGGGAGGGTGGCTGAGTTAGCCAGCAGCTGCGAAATGTAGTGAGAGGAGAGAATCCAGCACTGAACACTCCTGGGGCCCTTCCTGCTTCCCCATCCGCAGCACGTAGCTTGGGATGCAGCGGTGGCTGGACCAGGGTTCCTCTGCCGCTGTATCCGAGTGGCACTGGGGAGAGCAGGGACTGCTTATGGATGGATGGAGCCAGATCCCATCCCTAACCCTAACCAGACCCCATCCCATTCTGATGCTGCAGAAGCCTGCCCCATGCACAGCCCTGGCCCTGTGCACCCAAGGGATGTTCTCGATGTTATCATGGGAGGCTCTGTGCATGCTCCAGGCTGAAGGGTCTGTTTCCTTCCCTCCGTTGCATGGTAGTAACACAAAACATCCCACGGGTTTATGGCAGTAGCTGAGAGTCGATTTGTTTAGCAAATTCCGATGGAATTTTAATCTGGTGTGGGAGGCTACTGGTCTGGGAAGGCTCCTTTGGCCTCGCTTTCCACTCTGGCACATCCTGCTGCATTTCTGTGTGGGATCAGCTTTGTGGTCTGCAGCACAGACGGCGTATCCCTTGGCTCTAGCAGCCCTGACCATGTGCTCTTGGGTCTGTTTTCCCTCTGTTTGCTCCCCTAATAACTTGGGGACACACACACTGTGTGCTACAGAGGCTCTGTGCATCCTTCTGTCATGTGTGTGATGCTATTGAACTGCCGGGTGCTGGCTGGGGCTGGTACCTCACATCCTGACGGTGGGAATGCGCAAGGAAGCAGCATCTTCCCTTTTCCATCCTTTTTGTAAAGACATGGGATAGAAGAGAAGGGAAGGGATGTGGAGTGGGGAAGGTTCTACGAGTTCTCATAGGTGACCTGTCTAGAACATTCCCACTTGCCACCCTTAATCCCCGCAGCCTCCTTTTGCTGCTTCCCACTGCAGGATGCTTGCACAGCATCAGCCTTGCTCAGGGGACTTGTCAAGAGACGGGGAGCTCTCCATGGGCATGTGAAGCCTTTGGTGACGGTGGTGGCTTTGTGTAGGAGAAGAAATCCCTCTGCGAGGGTGGCTGATCCCATGGGATGGCCGGGAGTGGGTGCGAGTGGAGGAACGCTTCCAACTGGCAGCATCACAAGGCTGGCTCCGAATCTCTCCCTCTGAGCATCCCCCATGCTGCCTGCCTGAGCGTTTGGGACTCTGGCATGGCCTTCATCCTCTTTGCACCCCCTGCTTTGCTGAACTTGGGCTCCTTGATAACCAGGGCAGGGCTCAGGTGCAGCTTTTCTTGTCTCATTGCCTCTCCTTGACACCTCCTTGTCCCTATCCTGCAGCCACCGTGTGAAACGGGGAGCTGCATCCCTCCCTTCTCCAGCTGGATGAGACCCACTCTGCTTTAACACATGTGCTAGGGGTCAGCCCTACTGATGCTTTGCAGACAGCCTGTGTGTGTGAGCATTTAACAGGCAGGTTTTTGGTCATGGTGTCAGAATGTGTCGCTTTAAAGGTGTTGCCACGCTATAACTGCTTCTATCCAAATCTCCTGCCTGCTCCCTAGCTCCTTTGCACAGGGTCAGACACACGTGGGAGCAGTCAGCCCTGTCACACCGCATCTACCACAGGTATAAATGAAGCGTGCAGGCGTGGCTGCTTGCAGAATGCACCAGGCACTCACATGCATGAATCTAAATGCTGCAACCCATTTGCAGCTACCAATAGCACCCTTCTGGCACGGGGAGAGCTCAGTTCTGTTTCTCTCTGGTGCCGATTGCTGGCTCCTGATGCTTGAGGTGGGCAAAGCTGTGCCTTTGGTGCTGCTTCCTTTGGACTCTCTCTGGCCAAGAGCTGGGGTACAGGATGCGCAGCTCATCCCAGGTATCCATAGAAGCTGTGCTTGCAGAAGGGATGCGAGGGAAATGGCTCATCTGGTTTCCAAATGAAGCCTGGGAGCTGGGTTCTGCTGATGGAGAGGACAGAGCTGACCTGTCTGAGTTTCAGGCAGTGGGCAGCTCCAGTCCAGCCTTTATCCATCAGGAGTTGCTCGGGCTTGCTCCATGCTAATCCTTACCCAGGAGTGGGACCTCGGTCTGTTTATCTTATGAAACACTCTGCAAAGAGCCTGCATTCCTTTGGGATGACTTCCAGGAGCAGGAAGAGAGTGCTTTGATGTGCTGTGTGGCCAAGGGGAGGACAGATCTCCTCCTCTGTGTTGGGCTGCGGGTTGGAGGAGGTGAATGATGCTCTGCAAGCTGCCCCCTCCTTACAAAAGCCATTCTAGCTGTGCCTTGTTCTTTCTTTCCTTGCAAAGCTGCTGCTCTTCCTGCCTTTCTCAGCTCCCTGGAATCCTTTGATTAGCAAAGGAAATGGGACTCTAGTGCTTTCAATAATTCATACCCAATTTGGCTAATTCCAGTCTGGCTGCAGCGCAGGCTACAAAGCGAATGAGAAAGTGTGAGCTTTCAAACCACTCTTGCTTGTTTGCTTCCCATGTTGACTCCCCCGGCCCTCCCTGTGTCCACGTTGATCCCTGTTCATCTTCCTGCCAAACCACGGCAAGCTGAGCAGTGTGAATTGCTGGTCTTGGCCACTTCCTTTTCTTGCCTGGTTGCTTTATGAACGATCTCCATCACTCTTACATCCGAGCCTCGAGCTGACCCGTATCCCTGGGTAAGTGCTTGAGGACTGGCACCTCTGACTGCTGCTTCTTATCCTATTTCTTTCCCTGCATAGTAGTGGCTGTTGGAAAAGAGCTGCAGGCTCCCAGAGGATGTTGTGTCATCTTGATGGGCTGTAAGTGCATCTTCTGTCTAATATTAGACCACTGTGCGCGCTCTGTCTTGCAGGGATGCTAAGTAGCTTAAGTGAGCTGGAGGACTGGCTGTGCCTTCAGATACACAGGAGTGCTTTGGGGTTGGAATTGGTCTCATCCAAACTGGGAAGAGAGGGAAGTGCAGAACCTTCAGAATCGGTTGGAGAACAGTGTGAAGCAGTTCTCATTCTTTAAAGGGCTTTAAAGCCATTTGCCTGCATTAACAAGCCATCTATTTCCCCTGGGTATGGTAAGTAAAGCAGCAGTATGGTCCCAGTTTGCAGAGCGAGTCTGTAATGAAGCAGGGAATGGGACCCAGGAGTCCTAACTGCAAGCTGCTCATGGCAATAGAAGGGAAAAGCTTGGGATAACTGTGATCTTGACTCTGAATGGATGGGGACCAGCATCACTTGATGCTGCAGACAGAGTACCATGGCAGGGGGTTGGAACTGGATGAGCCTTAAGGTCCCTTCCCACCCAACCCATTCCATGATTAGTGGATTCCTTGGGACTCCCCTGGATGCACTGGCAATGTCCATGTATTATGAGTTTCTTCCTGCCAGCTTTTCCTTAAGGCCTTATCAGCCTGTTCCTGACCCCATCTACAGCAACAAGGAGCACAGGGATGCTCAGGGTTTATGCGCATCCACTTGCCACTGTTGCGTGTTGAACTAAAGCCCTCCTCAGAGGCTACATTCATGTTGTCCCTACTAGTCTTTAACCTTCTCCCCAGCCTCTTGTGCTGTGTCAGTGCCTGTTGCAGGAGGAGGGTTTTAACCAAAGCCTTTAGTCTGGTTGGGTGCAGGTTAGCTCCTACCGAAACAGAAACTGCTGCGTGCTCAGCTTTGGTAACCAAAGGGTTGAGCAAGCTGTGGCACTTGCAGTGCTTCTGAACCCCCAAACTGCAGGAGAGAAGTCACTTGAGGGTGGTGGTGGTGGAATCAACCAATACCTCGCTTGCCAGCCCGAATTCAGCTGCCAAACTGTGATTGTCTTGGCTCTGAAGCTGTTCTCCTTGTCCAAGAAGCGCCCTATCTCTGATTCTGGGGGAAGAAAACAACGCTCCAGGGCTTTAGGTTGGTTCAGGCCTTCCAGTACTGTAAAATCAAGGAACACAAGGAAGTATCAGCCTCAAAGAAGTGATGGGGAGGGTGCTGAAGTGATCTGAATGAATCCTCTGATTGCGTAAGGAATGCTTCCCACCTCAGACAGAGCAACCACAGCTTTCCTGGTTTGCCTGGTATGGGAAGCAGATGGCAGCGATGGGCATGGACATGGAAAACCGAATTGGCCGGTTGGAGCTGTGTGTTCTGTGTTAATGTGGTGGGATGCCTGGTTCTTGTTCAAGGCAGAAATCAAGGGAACTTGGGAAGAAAGGCATGGAGAAGAGGTTAGAGCATCTTCTGGGTGCTGTGCGTGGTACCTGGAGCTCCCTTTATCAGCACTGTGGGTTCCTCTGGTGCCTTTTCAGCAGTGCCAAGACCCCCAGGGCTCTGCTTGGGGTCTGCAACAGCCTCCTGAGGACCAGGGCAGGATAGGGCTCACCTTGGGCAATGTGTCCCTTAGGCAATGTTTACCATCAGAAACTGAATGGGAAAGCACTTAGGAGTGAGCAAAGTGCCTGTGTATGGTGGGAGGTCTGCGTCTCGCACCCTGATGGTTTGGGGACCCCTTCCTTGGGTTTCTCTGTGCTGGAGGCCATTCCCTGTGTCTCCATGCAGGGATCCCTGCAGAAAGGAGCTTCCTTGTGCTGGGCTGGGCGATGCCTCAATACAACACAGGGCTCCCCCCCTCTGCCTTGCACCTCTCTGCTGATAAACCTTAATCCCCTCCTGTGCTAACGGGCAGCGGCCGGGCGGGCAGCCAAGGGCGGCATTCCAGTCATAGCTCAGCCAGGTAGGCTGGCAGGAGAGGCTCGGCTCCAGCGGGATCCATGGAGCGAGGTGTGGGAGGCACAGCCCAAGGGAAAGGGGTGCTGTGGGGTGCAGGGTGTGATGGCCCATAGCGGCGTGGCACTGAGCACGCAGGGTGGCATCATTCTCTGGCATCTTGCTGATGGCTGTATCCCCTCTGTGTCCTTGTGAGTGTATATGGACCAGTTGTGTTTCTCTTGGCTGTTACAGGGTCACGGAATGGTTTGGGTTGAAGGGACCTTAGGGATAATCCAGTTCCAACCCATTGCCATAAACAGGGACCCCTTCCACTAGAGCAGCTTGCTCCAACCTGGCCTTGAGCACTGCCAGGGATGGGGCAGCCACAGCTTCTCTGGGCACCCTGTGCCAGCGCCTCAGCACCCTCCCAGGGAAGAGCTTCTGCCTAAGAGCTCATCTCAGTCTCCCCTTTGTCAGTTTAAAGCATTCCCCCTCGTCCTGTCCCTACAGCCCCTTTTAACTGGGCTGCAGGAGCCATTTGTGTGCCTTGGGACTGGCGAGAGCTTGGCTTGGGCTAGGCTGCAGCTTCATTTGCCGTAGCTGTGCTCATGGGCAGCCAGCCGTTGAGTATACAGGTTCTTTGTCAGCTTTATTTGTCCATGTCCTGCTTGCAGCCAGTTTCTCTCCCAGCTTTCCTGGTTACAGTGGGCTGCCTGTTTATGTAGTGATCGAATCCCTGAGCAAATTGCTTTAACTGATGCTGTTTATCTAAGAGATAAACCGGGATCAGTGGAAACTCCTGGCAGAGCATGGGGAAACGCTGTCACGAGGAGCCATCTGAGCTCTGTTAGCTGAGATCTTCGACTTCTTTCAGGACAGTTGTTGCCTTTAACTTGTCCCGGATGAAGCACAGACACCAAAACTTGCTGAAATCCCCTATTTCTCGCTGCTTTTGTCTTGTGGTTGGGATATGAGCGCAGCAGAGGCGCGCTGATGGATGCTGATGGATGCGTGGGTCCATGCCTTGGCCTGGAGGTGCAGTGACTGCATCTCAAGTGGTCTGTACCCCTAGAGCTTCCCTTACCCTCTCCCTTACCCTGCTTCTCCGCAGGGAACAACCTGCTCTTCAGTTTTAATGCATCAGGAAAGCCTGGGGGCTGCTTTCCTTAGCAGGAAGCCATAAAGCTCAGGCAGTTCTTATAGACCCATCTCTGTAGAAAGCAGAGCATCAGCGTAGTCTTTGGGAGTCTACAACCAAGTGGATTGGATAAAAGGTGGGTTAAGGCATGGGGAGCTTCAGGCCCAGGCTGTGTGCAGATGTGGCTCCTGCATCCGTGCATGCTCTACATGACCCAGTGCTGTGACTGTGGGCTCCTGGAGCCGCTGTTGTGGGGTTCCCTCACATAAGGAGCCAGGTTGCTTGCGGCTCTGTTGAATGGAGGTGCTGAGGAGCGAGCCCTTGTGTGCAGGAAGCATTTCCCACCCCCGTGGTGTCTCCCTGCCCCCATGGCTGCTGCATTCCTGGGCAGTGAGGTTGCCTGCAAACAATGGTGCCGGGATGCAGTTCCCTGTGTGTGACTGGTGACTAACCCTGGGGAGGGATGGACCCTTCTCCATGGGCTGCCCTTTGTCCCTGCAGTTAAATCCCCATCTTCCTGCATCCCCACAAGCTTAGGAAATGGGGCTTGGAGCAAGCTGCTCTAGGGGAAGGTGCCCCTTGCCCATGGCAAGTGGTTGGAGCTGGATGAGCTTTAAGCTCCCTTCCAACCCCTTCCATGGCTCTGTGAAGCCAGCAGTGGGGTAGCGTGTCCCATCCGCAGGCACAGGGAAGGGGATGCAAAGGCCAGGCTCTCCCATGGGAGCTGCCAAGGCTTCAGTCCTGCCGTGGTCCCTCCTGGGTGCCCCAGCCTGTGCGGAGCAGCCTGTGTGTGCATGTTTGGGTGCTCTGTTTGCAGGGCGGGCGTGTGGCTTCCTTGGGCAGGTCCTTGTGCTGCAGAGACTTGCCTGAGACGCTGCCTCCGTCTCCAGTCCCCTCCTGGCCTGGTTTCCCTCTGGTTCTGCCTGTCCCCTCGTGTTACTGGTCCAGAAGGGTGTGGATTTGGGGGTGAATGATTGCCCCATGGGCAGCGCTCCATCCTCAGTGTACCTTCCCTTGGGAGGAAGGAAGGGGATGCAGCAACGGGATGCTGCTCTTAGGGCTTAGATCTAAGCTCTTAGAGCTGTTCCTCTCCCTCCATGGAACATGTGGGGTGGGGAGCTGGAGCTGCAGAGTGCCTGGGGGGCTCCAGCTAGGAAAGGCTGGGAAAAATCAGGGCAATCCCATTGGGGATGAGTTGGGCTCTGCTTTGCAAGGGCTAAGCAGCTCGTGCTCAAAGAGTAGGAGCGTGATGTCCTGTGTGCACATGCATTTGACCCTGTGTCCTAGCTTGCAATGTGGCAATGTTGGCAGGGCAGCCCTGCTCCATTGCTGCCCATGGGGGGAGTGGGGCAAGGCAATGAGATGGGGTTGGATCTCTTCTTTCTCCCTCTGTTGTGCACAGAAAGGGGAGATCTGTTTCATCCTGGCTTGCTGATGATGAGCTGGAATGGTCAATGTGCTCTGCTGGAAGGATTTGGCTTGAGGACCCTTAAATGTAGGGATGATACAGCTCCTTCTCCACTCTTTTCCCTCTTTCCCTGCCCACAACAGCTCTCCTTCAGCATGTGTGTGCTCTGTTTGCATAACCTGTTCTGGCATGTGCCCTGGTCAGGTGGATTATGTGTGGAGAAGCTCTGCCAGCCTGGAATGCCAGCTATGCATCCCCTGAGCGCCCCTGGATGCAGAGGCAGGCATCCCTTCTAACGCTTCCAATAGCTTTCCTGTAGGATCAGTGCCTCTTGGAGAGCAATGCCAGAGCTTGTCCAAGGATGCAATGGGAACGCTGGGGAATGTGCCCGCCTGGTGCAAAGCTGGGTCTGGTGATTGGAAAAGCAGTTGGATCCCTGCCTCGCTGGGGGCTTCTTGTGTGAACTTGCCCAGTGCTGGGAGCTATTCCAGCTCTTAGAGCTATTCCTCTGCCTCCATGGAGCATGTGGGATGGGGAGCTGGAGCTGCTGAGTGCCTGTGGAGCTCCAGCTAGGAAAGGCTGGGAAAAATCAGGGCAGTCCCATTGGGGAAGAGCTGGGCTCTGCCTTGCGAGGGCTTAGCAGCTCGTGCTTAAAGAGTAGGAGCGCGATGTCCCGTGTGCACGTGCATCCCACAGCATCCCCCTTCCCTCCCTCAGCACTTGTTGTTCATGTGGAAAAGGGGTTTAATCTCTTTATGGCAAGAACTGCTGGTTATTTTCCACCGCCACCCAGGCGGGACCGCGCCAGGCACAGCGCTGCTCTGTTCCCTGCAGGAAGCTGAGCCTGAAACTTCTAATCCCATAGGAAAAAAGGAGCAGTTTTCCATTTGAGGCAATGCAGAACTGGGCTGTAAATCCCATGTCCTGCCCCAGAGCTGCGGGTTCCTGGCTCCTGCGTGGTACCATGGGTGCTGTGAGCAGGAGGGAGCTCATTCCTGTGATGCTCTCCTAGGCAGTGCAGTTATTCTTAGAGGGCTGGGTAAATCCCATGTTGTTATCAGGGTTCCTGCATTGCCTGGATTTGTCAGGAAACCCGAGGGACTCAGGTATATATTTAGCTCTTGGAATAGTATCATAGAACCATGGAATGGGTTGGGTTGGAAGGGACCTTAAAGCTCATTTAGTTCCACACTGGAGCAGCTTGCTCCAAGCCCCTGTGTCCAACCTGGACTTGAACACTGCCAGGGATGGGGCAGCCACAGCTTCTCTGTCACCCTCATAGTGACAAATGAGTTCACAATGAGGCAGCATGGCTGGAGGTAGGTTCCTTGGAGGATGCCCAAGGATTATTCTGTGCCCCTTCTTATGGAAAGCTGAATTCTGCTCCGCTTGGTGATGCCTGCTCACTGGCTGGGGCTGAGCTCCACTGCTTGGACCAGTTCCTTTGGGTTAGGTGGTTCCAATGGAGGTCCTGCTCCTCCTTCTGCTAGCAGGGAGAGAACATAGGACCCCCTTCCTTGTGCTGAGCAGGCTCTGCGATGCTGAGACGTGGTGCACCTACCATGGTGCCATACCAGGGGACGTGGTGCTCCTTGGATCAGGGTTGTGTAACACTGACATCCAGGCTGTGTGCAGCCTTCTCTTTACAGGTGACCTAGAGCAGTGACCAGCACACACATGGGATGAAGGGATGGGCAAGCCCTGATGCTCATAGTGATGTGCTGTGGTGCCTCTCTTGTTTCAGCCCACCATGGCAAGGCCCACAGCTCCTCTGTGGAGCCTCCCCATATGCCAGCTCCTCATTCAGCTTGGTCAAAACCTCCTTTTCTGCCAGTTTTAGGTGTTTCTTGCATAGCTGTGGTGGCCAAGAGCTCTGCTTACAGCTTAGATAGTGGAGGTGGCTCTGCCAGGCTGCAAATGAGCCTTGTCACTCATGATTCCATTCTCCTGCTGCCCTGAGCTGGGCTTTGCAGCAGCAAAGCCCCATGTGCTGGGCTCATCTGTGTCACTATTGAGCTCTGGGGCTCTTTTCAGGGGGCAGAGGATGGGGAGAGGAAGCAGGAGGGGGTGGCTGTGGGCCTGATGGAGCTTGGGAAGAAAAAGCAGCTTTGTGAGGCTGCTCCATCAACCCAGAAAGAGCCTGGCTGGAGCATAGTGTTGATGCAGGCACCTTCCCCTTCGCTGTGCTGCTTGGGGGGGTGCCATGGACTGGGCTGCTGGAAGATGGAGCCAAACCTGTAAAGCTTTTTAATGGCTACAAAGAGCATTAAAGGTGGGGAAATGGCTTCAGGGGTATGATGGGGACTTGTGTTATGGGATGGTCTGAGTCAACGGTAGCATCAATGAATCAGTGCTCTTGTACAGAACATCTTAACCCTGATGCAGAGGCCAGTCTGCTTGCTTCGCTGCTTATGTACTCCAAGCAGTTGCTCAGCTCTCCCCTCAGATTCCATTCTCTAGGATGGGCAGCCACAGTCTCACTTGGTTTGTTCTATTCTGATTCCCAGGACCAAAATCCATAGCAATGGGTTGATTCTGTTACCCACATGGTGCTTCCATCCCGCTTGCTTGTGTCGGGTGGCCATGGGAATGAGAAGCTGGAATCCATCCAGTTGCAGGTACCTGGGAAAGGCTCTTGCTCCCTGTGCAGGCTGAGATAAGGCTGTGGGAAGCTGCTGCCTTGCCCAGAGCTACCTGCTGAGCGTGCGTGCAGGGAGTGGTTCTGTTGGGATAGCTTTTCCTATGCTCCAGCATAGGCTTGGAGCAATCTCTACCACCCAGCGCTCTGCCGGTGTGATGCTGTGATTCCATGATGCCTGTAGCAAGCAGCGGGTGCTGGGAGTGGAAAACACGGACCACGTGCTGCCTGCCTTCCATGGAGATGGAATTCTTTCCCACTTTATCTGCCGGATGTATCCTGGTGTGCAGTTTGTTTGGTGTGCTTTATCTCCCATAGTCCATCGTTGTTTTGGAGCCATGCTAGGGAACATCAAAGGCTGGGTTTTCCCACCCAGCTTCTTGGGGAAGTACACGGCTGGCTGAGCCCAGGGGCAGTGCTGCTTGGTGGTAGAACCATCGATAGGATCAATGGGGTTGGAAAAGCCCTTTAAGCTCATCAAGTCCACTATTTACCTTGGATTAACTGTCCTCTGGAGAAAGGCAAGGGCTGGGAACAGCCAAGAAGCAAGAATCATGGAATGGTTTGGGTTGGAAGGGACCTTAAAGCTCCTCCAGTTCCAACCCCTGCCACAGGCAGGGACCCCTTCCACTAGAGCAGCTTGCTCCAAGCCCCATCCAACCTGGCCTTAGGTGGCAGCTTGGTTTCCAGGGGCTGTCCTGCGTCAGAAGTGGGCAGCAAACCACAAGGCTTTCTGACTGATACTGCCCTGGTTATGAGCCTTCACCTCCAGTTAAAACCCAACCACTCCGCTACTCCTGGCTTGCTCACAGGATGCTCTATAGGAGCTGTCTGATGTGGTGCATGTATTACCCAGCCCTGGGTTTTCTTTCCAGATGAACTTTGCTTTTCTTTCTCTCCTCAAGTACGCCTGGTTCTCATCCCATGGGAAAGCACTTGCTTCCTCCTCCTTCCCTGCAGCATCCTGCCTCAAGTTCTGCTCTCACTGGCGCTTTCACAGCTCTCTGGTTTGCAGTGTGCTGCTCTCCTTTGGCAGGGCAATTCCAGCCTTTCTTTGCTAACAAACTACAAGAGGGATCTCTGAGCTGCCCCAGTGGGATGAAGGGAATCACTGCACGTCTTGAGCTAAGCTGTTGTTTTAAAGCTCCCATTCCCTTTGCCAGTCTCATCGCCACTCAAAGTGCGCTGCAGACAGGCCCAGGTACCTGCTCTGCCTCCCCAAGGTAACACCTTGTTTGCTAAGGGCAAAGAAACAGCAGCTTCTTTGGGGCTTGGTTCTGCTGCTATGCTCACTGTAGAACAGTGGATGTGCAGACCTCGAGCGCTCTTTGGAGTCAGGCACCAGGAGCCTGCCTGTTGCCAGCAGGGTTTCATAGCAGCATCAGCAAACTGGTTTGGACACAACATGACCCTTCCCTTTGCGGGTGAAAGTGAAGCTGGTGATGGTTAGAAATAGCTCCGGGGTGTGTTAGTGGGTGAAACTTTGGTTGCCTGGGAGAAATCTCTGCTTTGGATTCAAGCTTGGAGCAGGGGGGGGCTGTCCTAAACCCTGCCTTCATCCCAGGCTTCCTACTGACACCAGCTGATTCCCTTCATGCTCTTCTGGCTCATGAGAACCCTTGCCTGCTGAGCTCAGAGCCGCTGGCTGGGACCCAGTTCCCAGGCACTGAAGCAGGAGGGGAATCTAAAGAAACCCAGCCTGGAATTGTTTTCCTAGGCTGGTAATTTCTCCCAGACAGCTCAGTTCCACCCCTCCCCAGCTGGACTTGCACTCTCTTTGCCCAAGGGAGTCTTCCCTTGACTCCCTGTGGAAGTGCAGCCTTGCCTCCGTTAGGGCTGTGAGTGATGCTCTGCTTGTGGCATCTGCATTGAAATGCCATGGAGCCAGAAGGGAGCAGGGCAGGACTGGGGGAAGAAGCTGGCTGTGCATGGATGGTGATGGACAGACAGCCTTCCAAAAGCTGGAAGCATCCTCTGCTCAGGGATACGGGTCTGGGAACAGCCTTGCTAGTGGTACTGTAGGGTGTGCAGTGTTGCTTTCTGCATTAAGTGTAGCTCTGAACTCAACTTAGTGCCCATCCTTCTGCTACTGTCATGCACAGTCTAATGCAGGAGCTACAGGTCCATTGGATTTAGCCTGTGTTCTCCATATACTTGTTTTCCATGGGGCGTTGCTTCAGGCTGGGCTTTTACATACAACAGGAGAGCAACCAGAAGAGTGAAGGAAATGAAAGAGATGCTCTAAGATCGCAACTGGAGCACTGTCTATATCCCCATCCTGCCTGCCTGTTTATGGCTGTGCTGCTTATCCTCCCACCCAGAGGGGCAATGGCCATGGTGGGTGTCACCTTGATGTTCTCTCACTCCTCATCCTGCCTTCTGGGAGCATCACACTTGGCAAGGATGCATTGGGCTCCTGTGTACCCAAAGGCAGCTGCCTGCAGGCACTGTGCGTGCTGTGCTCTATCTCCTCTGCAGGAAGAGGAGTGTGATAAGTGCTTTCTCCTTCCCCAGAGGAGGATGCTGGACATCCCAGCCGAAGTGTGGGAACCCGTTGGTGAAGCCCTGCCCCGGATGTCAGCCCCTTGGAGCTGGTTGGTGTCTTTCTGCTGCAGGGAGAAGGGAAGCAGCAGTGTGGGTTGGAGCCCCTGGGAACCCAGCCAGTGAGCCCCTGGGGACCCTCTGGTCATTGCATCTCTCATGATAACAGCACACAGCGCTCCAGGGCTTGTGTTTCCTTAACTCCAGTGGCTGGCTGGCTCCTCCGCACATATTCCATGTCTTTTGCTCTGCTTTCCATCGGGGGCTCTTCCTCCCCAGCACAGAGGTCTGTGTCCTGACCCTGTGCACGCAGCTTTGTAAAGGCTTGGATACAGAGCTCTGCTTCCCATCACTTTTCCTAGGCTCCAGGGGTGCGGATCCGGCCACCTCTGCCTGGTGAGGCAGTGGCAGATGTCACAGGGATGGAGGGGTTTGGGAGCTTGCTGCTGGGAGAAGAGGAAGGATGCTGGAGCAGCAATAGAAGGGCACTGGGATGTACAGAGCATTAGTGGGACCTGTGTTGTTTCTGCCTGAACAGGAGGGGTGCATGAGGGCATCCTGCAAAAGGGCCTTGGATGCTACCCAGCATGGTCAGAACCCTGCATAGGGGATGTTGGTTTGTCAGGAGGGGTTTCTCTTCCCTGTGGCTTCTGTGCCACGTTATATGGGGCATAATGGGACTTCATGTTGGGATTGCTCAGCCTGGAGAAGAGAAGGCTCCTGAAGGGGAGACCTTAGAGCAGCTCCAGTTCCTAAAGGGGCTGCAGGAAACCTGGAGAGGGGTTTTGGATGAGGGATGTAGGGCCAGGCCAAGGGGAATGGCTTTAACCTGCCCGAGGGGAGACTGAGATGAGCTCTTAGCATATATACTTGTACCTTTCTGGCTCCAGCTTGATGCTTGGCAGCCCCACAGCAGTTAGTGGGGCTGGGAATCTGTGCTACTGTGTCCCATTGCTCCTGACGGATAGCCGCTCCTCCACCAGCGTGGCAGCGTGTATGTGAGGACAGGGCTGAAAGGAGCTGGCACTTGCTTGAAGCCTGCCTCAGATTAAAGGCTTTCCTTTCACAGCAAACCTTGCATGTCTTACATCTTAATGGGTTGTGTTCTTTGCCCTGGAGCAGGGCTGGAAACCGGCCACTGTAACACTGACCTGTTACAGGAACCACAACGTGGGAGATCCGGGTGTCCTGCTGGATGCTGCTCCCGATGGGCTGGGAACCCTTTGGCTTTGCTATGTGGGTGTCTTGGTCAGTGCAATGGGCAAAATCACAGCTCGGGCTGTGGGGTCTGAGCTTAATACCCATAGAGGACAGATAACTGGCTCTGCTGATCGATTTTAACTGCATCTTAAGTTGTTATGTGCGCACGGAGGGGTTGGTGGTTGTTTCCAACTAAGCCTAGTGGCATCTGCAGTTGAGCACCAGTTAACAGCCTCCCCGTTCAGACAGATGGTCTTGGCTGTGCTATGGGGGTGTCAAAATACAGGAATAATTGTTTACAGGCGGAAAACTGCCTACGTGGGAATCAACACCCAAAACGGGGTGGAATTTGTTCAGGAGGAGCGCATGGCCGCGGTCAATACAGGGTTTGTGCAGCTCAAGGGGGAGAGGGGCGAATCATAGAATCATGGGATGGGTTGGGTTGGAAGGGACCTTAAAGCTCATTTAGATCCACAGGCAGCTCCTCTGGGCACCCTGTGCCAGCGCCTCATAGGAAGAACTTCTCCCTTATATCCAACCTAAATCTCCCCATGTCAGTTTAAAGCCATTCCCCCTTGTCTATCACGCGGCTGGGAGGGGAGATGTGTCCCCTGGTGCTATGGGGCAAGCAGGGTGACCTGGCCCTGTCTCCGGCTCCCAACAGGACAAGATGCTCTATGGCTGCTCCTGCTGCATCTCCCTGCCCTAAGGCACGGCGTAGACCCTGCTCCTGCCTATGGTGGGGACGGTCCCACGCTGGGCAGAGCAGCCGCTCATGGTGTGCCTGGGGGAGCAGCGGGGCACATTCCTCTGCCCTGACTTCAAAGGTTGTTGCTGCATATACAGAGCCCAGCAGCCTTGGCAACCCTCGCTGCTAGAGCCTTGGCAGCAGCTGTTTGCTGCTGCTGCTCCGCGGTGCCCTTTTGGCATTCCTGCTTTGGGAGAGATGCCCGCTGCGGAGCCAGGGTATGTGCTGTGGGTATGCGGCTGCCTTCCCTTGGCCTGCTTGCTCCCAAACCCCTTCGTGTTGGTGGTGTTTCTACCTGCTTTCCCTACTGCCCACCATGCAGATCTGAAGGGGGTTTTGGAGCACCCCTAACTCGTGTTTCGTCTTGGAGGGTATCTCCTTGTTAGCTGAGGAGGGAAGCTGCGAGAGTGACACCATCACCTTAGAACCTTATGGTAACATAGATTGACCCACAGGCATGCTAGGATGGCATTCTGCTCCTCATCTAGAGCATCTTCATGCCACACCATGGCCCAGAGGGCCCGGCTGGGTGATGGGTGGCTGGGATGGTACCCAAGGGCTCATAAGGGAGCACCTACTTGTGTCTTGTGCTCAAGGCCAGGTTGGACACAGGGGCTTGGAGCAAGCTGCTCTAGTGGAAGGGGTCCCTGCCTGGGGCAGGGGGCTGGAAATGGATGAGCTTTAAGGTCCCTTCCAATCCAAACCATTCCATGATTCTTGCTTCTTGGCTTATTCCCAGTTCTTGCCCTTCTCCAGAGGACAGTTCATTCATGTTCTGCTCCTGGATGAGGGGAGGATGAGCTTCCTGGAAGCCGGCTAGCAAGGGGCCTTATCAAGGCTCATAACCGTGTTATCAGGGCTGGGGCAGGATCAGTGAGTGCAGGTCCTCCTCCATTGTCACTCCTCTGCACACAGGAGCTGTGTTTGTTCCTGTCCCTTTGTGTGCCAGCACTGGGTGGGGAGGGGGGAATTGTTTAATTGTAGTGACAAGATAAGGAGGAACAGCTTTAAACTGAGAGAGGCTGCATTGAGATTGGATATCGGGAAGTCCTTCCCTGTGAGGGTGCTGAGGCGCTGGCACACGGTGCCCAGAGAAGCTGTGGCTGCCCCATCCCTGGGGCCAGGTTGGACACAGGGGCTTGGAGCAAGCTGCTCTAGTGGAAGGGGTCCCTGCCCATGGCAGGGGGTTGGAGCTGGTTGAGCTTTAAGGTCCCTTCCATCCCAAACCATTCCATGGTCAACAGGCTGCTCTCTTCACTCAGGAGCAAACCTTTCTCATGCCTACCATTTACATCCTTAGATCCCCTCAGGTGAACCCCTTTTTTCCCATGGTTTCTCCATGGGGTTTAAGCAGAGCAATACCTCTCTATCTGCAGGGGAGGTTTGGGTTGTCCGCAGTGCTGGTGGAGGGGCTGGGGCTTTTCCAGCCCTGGCTTTTGGCCCAGCTTTGAGCCATTCAGGTGATCTCAGCTACATAAGGCAGTCCCTGTGCTGGGAGCATCACTGCAGCTCAATTAGCAGATTAAAACCTGCTGTTAGGAGATGATGCTGGTGCAGTGTGGGCCAGCAGTTGGTCCTTGCTTTCAGCTTCTCCAGCTGAATGTGGTTCACTGGCTCCCTCAATCCTCCTGATGTTTGTCCAGCTAATGCCAGGTTAAGGGAGGGGACTGCAGAACAGGAGATGTAATAGTTGTGTGTTCCCCCCATGGAGCATTCCAGGTATATCCTTTGTGCCAGAGGAGAAAAGGGGGCTGTGTTGTATAGAACAGACATTGTAGGGATGCTGTATTGGAAGAGGTCACAACGGAACTGCCAGCAACAGCCTTTTGGAGGTGCTGCTAGCCTTTGCTGTATGAGCTACGTGTCTGTGGTGGCACGAAATAGATGGACCTGGGTTTTAGTGGGCATCTTTCTCCTTGTCTGGGTGGCTCCAGCACTGCTTGGGCATCTCCCCTTTGTGGGGAAAGGCAAGCGCTCTTCTGCCGTGCAATGTGATGCTTTCCTCTGTATTGGGTTGGGTTTTGCTGTAGCACACAGAAGGGATGTGGGCTACCCCAGGACTGAGGATGCTGCCTGAGTCAGCAGGGTCAGACCCATTCCCTAAGCTACTTGTCAACAGAGTGACAGGAACCAGGGACTCCACTGTCCCCTGTGCCACTGATAAGGCTTATCTGCCTTCTGCTGGAGCCTCTTGCTTTGGTTGCTCCCTTGCTTTGATCCAGGCTGTTCTTCCCGGGGCTTTGATCCGCACTATTTCAAGGGCTTGGAGTCAGGATGGGTGCGGGATGATGCTCTGCATATCCATTGGGGTGACCAAGAGGGATGGGGACCCCCTTGTGTAGGGGGTGAGGAGCCAGATCCAGGGTGACCAAGCACAGTAAAGCATCCCTTGTCCCTGCCCCAGGAAGCTTTTCCCTATGGACAGCAGACCCAGCCTGTGCTGCTCATGGAGGAGTGGAGCAGAGCTGCATGGCAAGCATGACGTTACTGTGGTCTAACCAAGTGGTTTTGCTCTGTTTTCTTTGCATGTGCTGTCCTCTCTCCCCCGTGGCTTCTGGATTATTCATTACTAGGTAAGAACAGCATTTATCTGCTTTCTCGGCTGGAAAGTGGGACGGGGAGGCTGGGATGCGTTTGGAATTGACACACAAGGATACCTCGTGATGGGAACTTTGCAGCTTCCAGGGAGCAGAGCGTGTTGTGTATTGCCTGGATAGAACTCCCATGTTGCAGGAGTGGGATGGGCTGTGCCTGAGCATCAGTTGCTTCATCAGGGAGCATCGCATGCTTGATCGATGCATCAGTGGCTGGGGAGGGATCACGAGGATGGAGATAAGGATACCTGGAATGCTTTAAACTGGGGCTGTCTTTCTGCTGTGTCTGTACACCAGCCAGAGTGGATAGTGATGCTCTCCATCCCAGGAAAGGTGGCAGAGTTGGCTTCTCTTGATGCTCCCACTGCATGACCGGGACCCACACCAGCCATCCCTGTCGATGAATTGAATCTTCATTTGGTTTTAAATCTCCTGTTATAAGTGAAAATGTCAATCCTGGCTTTCCCAGCTTCCATTAATTCTGTGTTACCATAGAAAAGCCCCCAGTTTGTCTCCTTGGCCCTCCTGCAGGCAGGAATGCTGCAGAGCCTTTCCACTTCTTCAGAAGAGCATCTTAGGGGCAGGCAGGAGGAAAGGCCAAGAGATGCAGGACTCCGCAGCAGAAGGGAGCTGATGCATTTGGATAGTGTCAGGCTTTTGCTTTGTGCCACCAGCTATGTTGGCTGAGAGAAGTAGGGCAGGAGGCAGTTTTGAATGAGGTTTATTTCGGGTTTATCTTGGTTTACCCCTATGGCTCTGGAGCAGGCAGCAACAAGTCCTTTAGGGACCTCGCTGCCAGCTCTGCTGGCCCAAAACTGGTTTGCTTGGAGTGACTGGCTGCTGCCTCTCCAATCCTGCTTTACCTGGCTGTGAGCTTTAGTGCCATGCTGTATCCCAGCCTGTTTCCTTTTGAGCTAATGACCCTTTATAATTGCCCTGTTTGCTTGCAGTGTTTTGCTCTGCATCCTGGCATCTCTCTCTTGGAGTGTACTGTACCCTCAAGTACATGATGTACCTGGAGAGGGCTGTAAATCTCTCATGCCTTGCCACTGCTGGTCCAGAAGATGTTGTGGCAGTGAGAGATGTCCTGCTGGTGTTCTCCTCTCAGCTGCTTGCGTGCTGGCCCTGACCTGTATTGGTGGATCAGGGAGGGAATGCTGCATCCTATCATAGAGCCACAGCCTGGTTTGGGTTGAAGGGACCTTAAAGCTCATCCAGCTCCAACCCATTGCCATAAACAGGGACCCCTTCCACTAGAGCAGCTTGCTCCAAGCCCCTGTGTCCAACCTGGCCTTCAACACTGCCAGGGATGGGGCAGCCACAGCTTCTCTAGGCACCCTGTGCCTCATCACCCTCAGTGTCTTTGCCTTGTGTTCCGCCTCTTGCCTGGTCTCCTGATGCTGTAGTCCTTGGTTCTAACTTCTGGGCACAATGCTTGTAGTCTGTTCCTTGTTACCTCCCTTTGGAAGAGGGAATGTACCAGCCCTGGTGCTACGAGAGAGCGCTGGGAGCAAAGACAGCCCTGCCTCTTTGCAGCTGGAGAGGCACCAATGTTCCCTATAAGGGTTACCCAAGAAGAAGTGTGTGGAGAAATGAACCCTCTGTGCTCATATTGGTGCTGGGAGCTTAGTGGGGTGTGCATCTGCTCTGAAGTGCCAGCTTACTCCTTTAAGGGAAGGGTCAGTGCCTACTTACAAGCAAAGTATGAGGTTAATGGTCAGTGAAAGTGCAGCATTCCCGCTCCTTGAGAACTTCCCTTCTGGAAACAAAACCCGCATGGGTCTGACGTGGTTAAAGATCAATAGGATTTATAGAGGCTCTCCAGGGTCAGTTGGTCAAGTGGGGCAAATTGGGAGAGCTTTGCCAAAGGTTATAACGCTTAATTGGTAACAGTGCCTCGAGTCTGGTGCTGTGATTTAATGGGGAACCTGACCCTCTCTGTGTTATTAGAGCAGGGGCCTGGGAACTTCAGCTGCTGAGGGTGCTGGTAAACAGAATAAGCCCAATAGGGCTGGATACCTGGGCATCATTTGAAGAGTACTAACCCTAGCTCTATTTTGCCTGGTCTCTGCTGTTTTCCTTGTGGGCATCGGGTAATCTGATGGCCCAAGCATTGCAGATGCTCCAGGGAAGCCCATTTTGGCCTTTTAGGGACAACTGGGGAGTGCTGCCATTTAAAAACATGAATTTCTATAAAAATCAGTGCCACCTGTCTCAAGTTTCCTGGTCTAGGGCTGCCTTCTTCATGAGAAACTGAATTGGATTGTTAGGAAGGAGCTGGTGTTAGCAGCCGTACCCTGCTCTGGGAATGGGGTGCTTGTGGGTACAGAACCCCCTTTGTAATGCCCCACAAATCCTCTTCTCCCCTTACTGCTGCTCTGCATCTGACATTGCTCCTGTGCTCCCGTAGTGCCATGTATTCCCACCGGAGCCATGGCTTGGAGCACAGTGCATTCAAAAGGACCATGGATGGCCACCAGCATCCTGAAGCGACCATGGTGGGGATGCATGGAGCTTAAATGGGTTGAAGGAGGTAGGGTAGAAGCAGGAATCAGGTGGGAGTGGGATTAGGCTGGTGATGGGGAACAGTGAAGGGTGTTATTCCAGGGTCTCTATTAAACAATTAAAAGGGAATGTTCTTTAGGTAGAGAGAATGGAGTTGGATGCTGGGAAGGGAGGCAGCTGCTTGTGCTGGCTGCCCTACCCGGGATTCTGGCAATGACAGTTCTCCAAAGGGAAAGAGAATGAATTTTAATGAAATCTTGAAAGTCTTTAAATTTTCATGTTAACGTCAATTATTCAGGGCAGGCAAAAATCAGCTTTAAAGCCCTGTAAAAAGAAAGGGAAAGAAGGGACCAGTTTGATTTGGCTTGATTTCATTAGAGCAATTGATTTACATTTTGTTCCGCTGCAGGAGGGCTCAGATCTCAAACGAAGGGACAGGGATGCCCAGGGAAGCAGTGGCTGCCCCATCCCGGGCAGTGTTCAAGGCCAGGTGGGACACAGGGGCTTGGAGCAAGCTGCTCCAGTGGAAGGGGTCCTAGTGTGGAACTAAATGAGCTTTAAGGTCCCTTCTAACACAAGCCGTTCTATGACACGATGCTACGCTTGCTGCTTAACCCATATAAGTACCTTCCTCCATAGGGAGCCAAGGGTACCTCTTGTTATCCAGCCCATGTTGCAGGCATTCAGTGCTGTGATGTGGAGGAGCTGATGCCCTGGGACTATGTGCTCAGGCTAGGCAGCAGGTCATAGAATCATAGAATAGTTTGGGTTGGAAAGGACCTTAAGATCATCCAGTTCCAACCCCCTGCCATGGGCAGGGACACCTCACACTAAACCATGGCACCCAAGGCCTCGTCCAACCTGGCCTTGAACACTGCCAGGGATGGAGCATTCACAACCTCCCTGGGCAACCCATTCCAGTGCCTCACCACCCTAACAGGAAAGAATTTCCTCCTCATATCCAACCTAAACTTCCCCTGTTTCAGTTTGAACCCGTTCCCCCTTGTCCTGTCACTACAGTCCCTAATGAAGAGTCCCTCCCCAGCATCCCTATAGGCCCCCTTCAGATCCTGGAAGGCTGCTCTGAGGTCTGGCAAGACACAGGGCTCTGAGCCCGCTCCGCTGCAGTGGGGATCCCTGTGGTTCATGCTTAGACAGACACTGCTGACGTGCATCTTGCTCTTGGTGGGACTACGCTCCAATACATCACTGTAAGGGAGATGCTGAGGTGCTGGAGTGGGGCCAGAGAAGGGCAATGGAGCTGGTGCAGGGCCTGGAGCACAAGTGTGATGGGGAACGGCTGAAGGACCTGGGAGGGTTTAGCCTGGAGGCTCAGGGGGGACCTGATCGCTGCCTACAACTGCCTGAGAGGAGGATGGAGCCAGGAGGGGCTGGGCTCTGCTCCCAAGGGATGGGACAAGAGGAAACGGCCTCAAGCTGCCCCAGGGCAGGTTTAGATGGGGCTGAGGAACAATTCCTGCCCCAGAGGGTGCTCAGGCATTGGAACAGGCTGCCCAGGGCAGGGCTGCAGGCACCTGCCCTGCAAGTGTTCACACAGCCTCAGTGCCATGGGGCAGTGGTGGCCTTGGCAGTGCTGGGAATGGTTGGACTGGATGAGCTTAAAGGGCTTTTCCACCCTAATTGATTGTATGACTGTGACCGTGCCCCTGCCCCTGTTTCAAGTGATTCCAGTGCTCAGAGCATCCTCGGAGCATCCTCAGATCCCACCAGCCTGATGCGCTGCAGCCTTGGCTCACTTAGCTCTCTCAGATAGGGGATGCTGTATGTCTGCCTGTGCCCAAGAGCCTGGCTCGCTGCTGGTTGCCTCAATGAACAAGGCACTTGCTTCTTCTCAGTCCTGTGGCCTTTCTCACTCCCCTCTCACCAAGCCCGGGGCATCTGTCTGCATCTCTGTTCCGCATCCCCAGCAGGCTGATGCCTTGCCTCCCTTTGAGGGTGCCCCACTGGTGCAGAGGGGCTCCGTAGCACAAACACATCCTTTATTCCCTGCTGCTGAGAGCTGCCAGCCCTGGCTCTCTTCCCAGAAAGCAGTGCTAGTTTAGAACATAAGCAGCTATTGTCTTAGCCCTGGAGACTGTGATCTGAGCTCTGCTGGTATTGAGGAGGGGGGGAGAGAAGGGGATGCCGCATGCTAAAGGGACTTGAGAAAGGAGCCTAAGGAAGAGGGGAGATTTGCAGGCTCTCCATTGTGCTTGTCTCACCAAAAGCAATGCGGGTGCCCACTCCTCCTTTGACACTCGAATCGCTCTTCCACCCTGTCCCTGGGGTGGCTGTTACAGTAGTTTGTGTCTAGCAAAAGACTGGGGCTTTTGTCTTGTAGGGATGGAGAAGGAAATGGGGGAAGAGTGGTCCTGCAGTAAGGGCGTCTTATAGGACTGTATCCCAGTGGGATGCGCTACCCTGGTTGTAGTGGTACTGAGGACAGGCAAATTGCTTAAGGGATGGATGCCCATCTATAGCAAGGTGACAAAGTACCCGGTGAGCATCTTGTTGTGTGTGGCACAACACATTCTCCCATTCAGCTTTATCCTTACGGCTTGTTCCCACCACTTAGGGATGCAGGGTGGGGGCTTAGAGCACAGGGTGCTGCTTACCAGGGGTTTCTGCCTTGGATAATAAACCACAAGTGGGGTGCAGTCACAGCCTGTGGTGTGTGGCAGAACTATGATGATAACATGCTCTGCATTGGAGATTCTGCCTGTGCTTTTACTTGAAGAAGTTGAAATTCAGCACAAGAACAAAGGGATGAGGTAGTAAAATGAATGGGTGGGAAGCTGTTATCATATGTGGGGAACTTGCTCAGCATGAATATAGTGGCTCATAGGGGCAGAAAGGGTCTCATCCAGTCCCTGAGGTGGCTCGTGCCTCTCCTGCCTTGTTTTAGGTCTCCCTATTGAGGGCAACAAAAACAGCTCTGCAGTTCTTTGCTAGGACCTGCTTGACCTGTTCTTGTTTGCGCCTGGCTTTAATTTGGTCTGGGTTCAGCCCTGTCATCCAAAGGGAAATCACTCCACAGGTAAAGTGACAAGCAGGGATGGCTGGGTAAGGAAGCCCGGACTCCCTGCCAGCAACCCTAATCAGCCTGGAGTTGTGGGGAAGGAGCTCCTGGAGTGTCTTGTGCCTGTTTTCCCCCTTTGGGAAAGGAAGGGAGCTGCTCCTGAGGCCATTTCACGACTCATTTGGCCCTGATGAGCCGCGCTCAAGGCAGAGGGGTCGAGATGCTGAGTTTTCTCAGCTTAATCTGCTGCGGTGATGATCCTCTGCCACTCAGCAGGCTGATGCCTGCAGCCAGCCTGCTCTGAATCAACGCTCCCTGGCTTCAATCAAAGCCTTACTGTAGCGGAGGCTCTGCCTTGTGGGCTCCTTCCTCCCCTCCGCCAGCGCATCCTGGTACCCAACCCGCAGCAGCAGCTTAAAAGGGTGTTTGGTGGTGGCACAGAGGGGAAACCTCAAATCCTCGCAAGGCAATTACAGCTAATGAGACACTTCCGACACATCTGGTTTCAATCGGGGCTGTGTTTGGAGCCCTGCGCTGCAGAGCTGGGGAGGGGAGGAAGGTGAGAAAACCTCTTCAGCATCACCCTCCTCCCCAAGGTGGCTGCTCCCATCTCTTGCCAAGCCTAAACAATTAACACATGGAATCACACCTCCCCGGGGAGGTGGAATTGCAGCAGCAGCAATTATTGGATGCTGATGGCACGCCGATTGATATGGGGTTGAGAGGGAGTGTAATGTGTTTAATGAGTGTGTGATTTACAAGGCGAGGGATGTGTGGATGCCCCAGACTGAAGCAAATCTCTGAATCAGATGCCAACTGCAAGGGAAATTGAGAGATTTTCTTTATTTAGTGTGTGTTTGCTCGTTTTCTGTATGGATTCAGTATTAAATTGATGGAATCTGGCTATCCCAGACCTTCTCCTGCCCTTCTTCACTGCCACTTTGGGGACTGCATCCCACTGTGGATGGGAAGCGGGTGCCTGGATGCCTCCGGCTTTCAACAGCATCTTGGTACCCAGGCCCTGAGCTCTTCCAGACAACCCCACACTGCATTAGGTAAGCATTAGCCACAGGGCTCATCTCCAGTTTGGGACCATTGAGACGAGGTCTTTGTTTGAATGCGGATTTGTGTGGATCCCGGGCCCCTCTGGCTGCTGGTTTTGGCAGCAAGTGCTTTGTTATCTCAGTACGGAGGGTGGCCTTGGAGCAGGATGCAGGGAAGCAGTAGGGAGGGTCACGGAGAGAGGGATTTCAGGAAGTCTGTGTTGCCTTTGTGCCCTGAGCAGCGGGAAGGTGGCGTGGGAACCCTTGGCTTGTTTCCTTGGGAAGGAGGATGAACAACCTGGATCGCGCTGCCAGGCTTATCGGGGGCACTGGTGTGAGGGCAAAGAAAACACGGCGCTGTCGGGGTCCTGGGATCCATCAGGACCCGGCTTCGTCCCTTGGTGCATGAGCTCTGACTGGCAGGGTGCAGGTGAGCAGTCCCCACTCCTTGTCCCTTCACTGGCATGCATCCCTGCAAGCCAATCCTGATTAGGGGATCTGGCAGGGACGCCGTGCTTCCCTTATCCAGCCCCATCCCTGCTAGTAGTTATACCCATGGAGTGATTTTAACTTGCATTAAAGGGCTGATCCCAGGACAAAAGGCTTTGGAGGTAGACTTGCAGAGGAACCCCCCCCAGCCCTGCCTGGACCCCAAGGGTTGAGCCTGTGTTTGGTCCTTCCGCAAAGCCAACTTCCAGGGTCTCCTCTTCAGATTGGGATCTCCAAGCAGGGTTTTCCCAGAGGATAACTTGCCTTGGAGAGCTCTTCTGACCCCAGGAGCAGGGAAATGCTCTGGGAAAGAGGGGAGATTTAGGCTGGAGATAAGGAAGAGGTTCTTTACTGTGAGGATGCTGAGGTGCTGGCACAGGGTGCCCAGAGAAGCTGTGGCTGCCCCATCCCTGGCAGTGTTCAAGGCCAGGTTGGACACAGGGGCTTGGAGCAAGCTGCTCTAGTGGAAGGGGTCCCTGCCCGTGGAACTGGATGAGCTTTAAGGTCCCTTTAACCCAAACCATCCCATGCTCCATGTTGGTCGAGCATCTCACTTCTCCAAGCCTGACACAGGAAAGGAAGCCAAAGGCACATCCTGGGTGCTCCAATGGGTCTGTATGTTGTGTCCCAACCACGGCTCCATGCCTGGCCTGTGCTCCCCAGGCATCGCATGAGCTCCAGCTTCCTGCTCTGCTTTGCTTCTCTGCAGAGCTCGGGTGTATTCCCTTGCTCCGAGTAGGTTTCTATCCAGGGAAACGTTCCATAGTCAAGTGCCTGACCTTGGAACGGAGCCTCCCGCTCGCCTTTCTCTTCTGTTGTATTTAATTTAGAGTAAAATAAACTGCTTTTGCCGTCCTCGCTGTTAACAGCTGCTTCGGTTACGCCGCAGCACGAGGAAGGGAAAATCAAAGCCTGCTGGGGTTGAAAGGCAGGTCAGGCTCTGGGGTTACTCATCTCAATTGCACTTTTGTTCTCAAAATGAGAAGGAGAACACGTGCATCCCGCCAGGCTTTGGGCTTTGGGAAGAAGGAGCTGCGGGGTGGGAAGGTGCTGGACCAGGACCCCATCCAGCACTGATGCGGGGTGGTTGTTGCTAAGCAGAGGAGTGGTCCAGGCTGCTTTTGGCTCTGTGATGTCCATGAGTCACAAGTGACTTCTGGCTCCACAGAGTCAAGTGTTGAGTCTTGCTGCGGCTACACCAGCCTGAGTGGGTGTCTGGAGTCCTTTAACCCTTCTGGGATGCTCTTCTTCATCCATAAACTGAAGCCAGCAGCACTCACAGGGAACACAGACCCTGTTCTCCATCCAACCCTCATCCCTAGTGCTCTGCATCCCAGGTGGGATTTTGGAGCAACGCTCACATCTCATCCTGGTGCTGCAATTCCCACTCTTGGGGGCTGCAGCACTGATGACAGCAGCTTTGGGGGGGGGTCTTGGCAACTTCATCTTCTCTCTGTTGCCATCTCCCGGTGTTCTTTAGCTGTTACAGACCCAATGAACACCGGGTTTTGCTGTGCGCGCATGGAAGCTCTGCTTGATGTGAGCAGGCGGTGGGGGACACTTCGTTACTGTCTCCTTTGGACGCCCCATGTGGGGTTCCTTAAAGGTGCTGCTTTGGGAATGCCGTGCTGTGGCACATGGGGAATGAGCTCTTTATCCCTTTGCTGCGTGTGCTGGGTGCCTCTGCTGCTGTTTGTCACTCGGTGGCAACGGGCACGTCTCCATGCTGGCATTCGCATCCTTTCACTTGGCAAGGGATAGGGATCCAGGTGAAGCCCTGAAAGAACAGTGGCCAACAGGTTTGTAGAAACCCCAGCCAAGTATATTAGTCCCCAGGCCTGCACACTGGCTCTATGCTGTTCTATTGATGGAGTATTGATGTTGATCTTGATCTACTGATCTCAACTGTATCATAGCATCCCAGACTGGTTTGGGTTGGAATGGACCTTAAAGCTCATCCAGCTCCAACCCCCTGCCACGGGCAGGGACCCCTTCCATTCGAGCAGCTTGCTCCAAGCCCCTGTGTCCAGCGTGGCCTTGAGCACTGCCAGGGATGGGGCAGCCACAGCTTATATCTAATCTAAATCTCCCCTGTTTAAGTTTAAACCCATCAGCCCTTGTCATCAAGTTTATTCTGCTGCTTCAAATGTGTTGCTGCTGCTCTTGCGCCTTCCTTTCACCTTGGCAAGAGGCTCTTCAGAGGTGCTGCCTTGGCATGAAGGGGCTCCCCTGCTGCTCCGCAGCAGTAGCGGAGGAGGAGGAGTGGAGGAAGAGCCATCTCTTCTGACAGGTGACAAAAGGATGTGATGGAGATGGCACAATCCGCACCACCTGAATTTGGAGGCGTCAGAGCAAATGGAAGGAGGGCTGCAGTGCTGCAGCCAGACACTCATACATCATCTGCACCAAAGCTGGCCATGGGGTCTTGGCTTTCATTTCTGGTTTTCTGCCTCTTTTTATACGTGAAAATCCCCAAATAAGCACGCTGCTCTGGGATGTTTTCAAGCTGTTTTTATCCCATCTTCCTTTCTTCCCTCCATTTCCCAACAGGTTACAGCAGAGAGGGGCTCCCTGTTGCCAGCGGAGAAGGCTGCACGTCACTTCCTTGGCATGGGGCCGTCTCCAGTCCTCAATGCTCACTTTGTTTTGTATCCCTCACAGTCTCGGTGAGCTGTCAGGCCTCTTCACAGTGTCACATTAGCCATGTCCCATTGTGGGAGCTGCTGCTGCTGTGGCACACAGAGCACAGGGGAGGCCTCAGCATCCCTCAGCCTGGGTACCGATGAGCGCGCAGTGCTCTGTTCCAGCTGCATCCTCGCCTTCCTCCTCCTGCTTCCTCTTGCTCTTTGGCCCAGCATGATCCTTTTCCTTGGGAAGTCACCCACCTCCATCCCTTGCATCCCACCAGGCTTCCCCTGGGGCTCCATGTCCCGAGCCCAGCGTGAGGAAAGCACGTGAGCATCGCCACGTACTCCAAGCTCCATCCTGCTCTCAACTATGTAGCAGCAAATTGTGTGGCTCTGTGAGGAGGCAGAGCAGTCTGGGTGGAACAGAACAGGTTGAGTTGCATTTCACCCTGGGAGATACCCTTGTCCTGGTGGTGTGGGACAAGGACCTGAGCTCCTATTTCCATAGGCATCTATGATGAATGCTCTAATGGTTACAGGACTTCCATGCTGCCATAGATGACTTTGGAGGTAAATAAGCTGTGCTGAAGAACAGCTATTAAAATGCTCAGCTGTTTAACTGTGAACCTCCTCTTTCAGCATGGGTGTTGGGTTCTTTCATCCTCTGCTCTGGTTTCCTAGGCTTCGAAAGTAGCTCCGGCCCAGGTGATGCATTTGGGTAGGAGGTATCAAGCTGTGACGACAAAGGATGGGTCCCTTTGGGCTGAATGGGAAACGTATGATCCTTGGGAGCCTGTATTGGGAAGCTGGCGTGGCTATGGGTAGCTCCAGGCTGTTACAGGCAGTGAGTTTGCTTTCAAGAAGTCACCTATTGACAAGGCAAAGTTTAGCAGTTAATACACGTTCTCTTCTGAGCCTTTGGCTGCACTTCTTATGCTCTCCAGGACTTCCTTTAGCTCTCCTTGTAAGGAAAGAGGGCATGCTTCTCCATGGATCAAATCACTGCGGTATCTGCTCCAGCGTGCTTGTGTTGTGTGGCTGATAGCAGCCACTGCTGGGATGTTCTGGATGGGGTTTGTGCTGTTATTTGCACGTATTTCTGGTCCTGGGGCTCTCTGTCTATCCCTTGTGCTGTTGTTCAGGGTTTAGGCTGTTGCACTGCGTCAGGATCCTGCTGTTTTCTGCCTATCTGTAGATTCGGGGGCCTGTTGTGTCATGAAAACATGTTTAAATCAATGGGCATGGAGACAAACCCAAAGGGGACAAGTGATGCTCCTGAAATGAGGGTAGATGCTGGGGGTACCAATAGCATGTTGCTGTGTTGCAAGTGAAGGTGCCAGTTGTGCTGTCCCCTTTGTCCAGCCCTGGACCACATGTGGGTGTCCAGAGGCACAGCTTGGTGCTGCACATGAGCTGCTGTCCTCCTGCCTCCTCAGTGTGAGATGTAGGATTGCTGGACCAAGGATAAGGAATACTGACAACCCAACCATCACCTCCTGGGGTGATTTGGGAGCTGGTGCCCAATGGAAAGGGCTGGAAGAGATGGATGGAAGCTGCCCCATGTGGTGCTGATGGCAAAGCATTGGAGAGGGGGGCTTGGGAGGGTAGGAAAGCTTTGGGTTAGCTGCCTGTTTCCTTGTTTCTAACTGTTTTGTTCTCTCCTTTTTCTCCTCCCCTGCTTTCTAAAGAACATAGGAAGCTTCTTGCTGGTAAGTGGTGGTGTGTCATGCAAAGCAATACCATTTATTCCATCCACCATCAGGTTCGTTGGGTAGTCCCTGTCATTCTTCCATCTAGGATGTGCTGGAGCAATAGAAACCTTCTGGAGGTGGCTACGGGCACATCCATCCCCGTGGCTTCTTGGCTGCAGAGCGTGCCCTCACCTCAAAGGGAGCTATTGCTCTTAGATCACAGTTTGAAGAGCTGCTTTCCCCTCTGCCTCCACCTAGCCCAGCCTGACTTTGGTACCTGGGCTCCATTGGATTGCTCCTGACCTTGCACAAAACGAGTGCTGGTGCTGCAGCACCAAGGCTCTGGAGTGCTGTGGGCATGAAACTGTGATCTAAGGATGCCTCTCACCTAGTGTGTGTCTCATCTCCAACTCCATCCTTAGCCTTCACCTTCACTAGTTTCCTGGGGAGAGGGAGGGGGGGGGGAATAGCATCTTTCCAGCTTATAATGGAGCTAAAAGTGATGGGTTAAACCTGTCCTTGGGGGGTCTGTGGCATGTGTTGTACCTGATGTAGCTCATGAAAGAGGCAGAACTGGCTTGGAGCAAGCTGCTCTAGTGGAAGGTGTCCTTGCCCATGGCAGGGGGTTGGAACTGGGTGAGCTTTAAGGTCCCTTTCAACCCAAAGCAGTCTGGGATTGTATTAAACAGTGAATCCCAGTCATTAAAGCAAGCCATGTGTGTGCTGTGCCTGATGAGAGCAGCCCGTAGCAGGCGAGGGCAGCGTGTGTGATATCCATGGCTGCAGCCTGGCTGGGTGCCCACTTCCCCGTGATCCCCGGTGCTGGGAATCCCAGCATCCCTGGAGCCTCGTGGCCAGCTCCTTTGTTTGGTGGCTGCGGATGCAGGGTGTGTGTAGGGAAGGCGTTTGGCACGTGCTTGGGCTGGATGCTCATCTCACACCCTTCCCCTTGCGTGCACAAACCTTTGTGCTCATCCACTCGGGATGGAGAATGGGGCAGAGCAGAGCCACTGGAGCAGCTTGCTCCAAGCCCCTGTGTCCAACCTGCCCTTGAACACTGCCAGGGATGGGGCAGTCACAGTGCCAGTGCCTCAGCACCCTCACAGGGAAGAGCTTCTGCCTGAGAGCTCATCTCAGTCTCCCCTCGGGCAGGTTAAAGCCATTCCCCTTGTCCTGTCCCTACATCCCTTGTCCCAAGCCCCTCTCCAGGTTTCCTGCAGCCCCTTCAGGCACTGGAGCTGCTCTCAGGTCTCCCCTTCAGGAGCCTTCTCTTCTCCAGAGCTGCTCCAGCCCTCGCAGCATCTCCATGGCCTCCTCTGGCCTCGCTCCAACAGCTCCACATCCCTCTTGTGCCCCTTACGTACAAAGTGTTGCCTCTAGCACAAGGGCACACTATGTACATACACATACATAGAGATGGATAAGCAGCTGGTGTGACACAGGGTGGGATGGAGCTGTGGCAGCTCAGCTGGCCTTGGTCTGGGCATGTTCACCAGCACCGGGCCAGCTGTGGCTGCTGAGCTGTTTAGAGCTATTGCTGCTGTATTTCCTGCCTGGTCTGTGCCTTTATGTACAGTATAGAGACTGCTGTGCAGAACGGGAGGGGAAGGCTAAGGGTCTGCTTGGAAATGTGCCCTTGCTGGACAGAGGGACGTAGAGGTTTATGGACCTCTCCGAGCGCAGGAGGAGGATGGAGAGAAGCTGTCCAAGCCGACAGCATCCTCTGCTGGCTGAATATCCCTGTGCATCAGCCCTGAGATGCATAAACTGAGTCCCTTGCATTTCCAAGCAGGAGAGCATCCTGCTCTGCTCCTGGTGGGGGCTGTTCGCTGGCACAAAGTGCTTTACTCTGAGCTGTGTGTGGTTGGCAGCGTGGTGGCTGCTTTTTACCTCCTCCCTTTGGTATCCAACCTGCAAGCCCCGCTGCTGTGCCTATGAGGAAGCTCCAAGCAGGACCACAGTTGGTTACAGAGGCTCTCCCTGCCTTCCCAATCCAATTGGAGGGGCTGCATCCTCCCCTGCAGGCATATCCAAGCACATGGCTGCTGGCTGTGCTTCCTTTCTCCTTTCTAGTGATGGGCTTGAGCCCTCCTCACCTCCCTGAGGGGGGTTTGCTCTCCCTATGGATGCAGCCTGGGTTTGAGCACCATCGCTGTGGGGCTGGGTGACGGGCAATAGGCTGTGTGTGTCCTCCCCTACTGCTATAGGAGAGGGCAATGCTGCCTCCTCTCATCCTGCTGCTCAGCCTGGCTCTGTGCATTCCCAGGAGCCCAGTCTTGCACCACTCCATGGCCCCTGCGCTTTGTTTGCTTGGTGGGAAGCGGTTAACAAAGCTCTGCTGCACCAGAGAGCCTGGACCACAGCGTGGAGCTCGTGCTTTGTCTATGGTGGGTGCTGGACATTGCCACAACCAAGGAGCTGCTCCGAGGGAGCTTGGTGACAGGGGAGGGTGACTGATACAGAGCTGCATCACTCGAGGGTGCACATCCCTGCCCATGGCAGGGGGTCGGAACTGGATGATCTTAAGGCCATTTCCAACCCAAACCATTCTGTGACTCGATGATTATGGGCTCTCTTATGGCTGTCCTGAGTGGGGCAACCAGGGGCAAACCCGTTGCTCTCGTGCAGAGCCCTGCCTGGGATGAGATGGCAGAGGGCTATGGGGCTGCCCTGTGCATGGGGTTCAGGTTCTGCACCCCAGGGCAGCCCTGGCTCAAGGTGGCCGGTCCTTCCTGAATACTGCTGCCAGTATTCCCTCCGCCTGCAGCACTTTGTACAGCTCCCATGGCAGGTGATGCTTCTCCTGTTGGGATGCGGCACCTCCGCTCGGGATATGTGCTGGCCACTCCTGCATCCCCCACTGCTGCTACTGAGCTCCTTGAGGGCTGATGGATAGGAATTGTCATAGAATCGTGGAATGGTTTGGGCTGGAAGGGACCTTAAAGCTCCTCCAGTTCCAACCCATTGCCATGAACAGAGACCCCTTCCACTGTAGCAGCTTGCTCCAGGCCCCTGTGTCCAACCTGGCCTTGAGCACTGCCAGGGATGGGGCAGCCACAGTTCAGGGCAGACTGGCCTGTGAAGCATTTGACAGGTCTGTTGTCCCCCAGCAAGGAGCAGCTTCCCATCCTCATCACCCTCCTGTTGCTCCACCATCATCCCCGCCCCATGCATGGGGATGCTGGGGGCAGCCTGCTCTCGGCTGGAGCCTCCTGCGGCACGATCCGTGCTGTGCGGAGCAGCAGAGGGCAGTGTGAGCCTGCCAGAGAGGAGCCAGGGCTGCAGAGCCGCGGCTCCAGCCCGAGCAGCCGCAGGGTTGGGGCTGTGAAGTGCGTGCATCCCGCTCCGGATACCCTTGGAACACCGGGAGAAGGCAGCGGGACAGGTCCTTAGTGCCATGGGTCAGTGGTGGCCTTGGCAGTGCTGGGGAATGGTTGGATTTGATGAGGTTAAAGCTCTTTCCCGACCCAACTGTATTCCATGATCCCTGAACACAGGAGCGTGGTTCTCCTGGGAATCCTTGTGAAGGCAGAGGGTGACAGTGCTTGTCTGGAGCTGTGTGTCCTAGCGCTGGGCTGCATCATCCCCTTCCCTTGGGTTGCTTTCGCTTCGCTCTGTGCCTGCTTTTGATCTGTGCTGTATCTGGGGAGCTCTTTAGACGTGGACACCAAGTTCCATGTGCACACCTTGTTTTAACCTTTCCCTGTTTAAATCGGGGAGGCAGAGACATCACAAACCCACTCACTCTTGGGTGGTTGGGTGGAACTGCTATGGGCTTTGTGCTGCGAGTGTGAGGAACATCTGGGGCTGTCTGGCACTTCCAATGCAGCACAGGCTGTGATGTGCAGACAGTGATGCATGAGAGACGGTGACCTGTATCCCCTGTGGCACATGCGCGTGGACCACTCCATCCTACAGCACATCTGGAAAACAGCTGCACGGTCCCGAGCTGCATGGTAAGAAGGGTTTGCTTCAGGACAAAGTCACTAAGAGGGAAATTAAGAGGCACCCCTTGTCCAGCGCTGCCTGGCATAGCTCTTCATTGGGAATGGTGCGGATGGAACCCCTTTTCCGCTCCCCGCACGCCCGCATCCCTGTCTCCCGTCGATAGGGAATCAGAGCTCTTCCCTCCCAAGCGCTGCTCAGCAGGAGTCAAGCTGGGTCCTGCCAAGTGTTAAATGAAATAATTAAAGCCCCCACTTTCTCCCCCTCCTCTGCAATGTTGGTAATGAGCCTATGGAGCTACAGGAGGGGATGGGGATGTGCAAATGCCTTCTGCAGGCTCCCTCCTCCTCTTCACCCTCCCTGGAGGAAGCACAAAATGGCTCTCCAGGCATTGGGTGCTGACAGATAAATCCCAATTAGCTCCCTGCCAAACAGGATTAGGGAGAATGGAGCCAGGTGGGGAATCAGCTTGGAAACAGCAGGAGCTGGGGGCTCCTGTGAGGTCTGTAGCTCAGTGAGGTGGGAGAGACTGACAGCTACCAGCCACTTCCTAAAGCAGCACTGGGTTTTGATGTCGCAGGCTGGTGCCTGGAAGAGGCAGAAATGAAGGCGAAGGAAATGAACCTGGTGTTATCTCATTGTGGCCAGTAAATGGGCCACAATGCGTGTCTGTGCTCCCGCAGCAAGAGGATAACCCCAGCATCCTGCCACGCTGCTCGGACATCCTCCCTGTGAAAGGCCACAGATAACCCCATTAATGGCACCAGGCTTTTAGCTGGCTGGTGATCACATGGAGGCCTTAATGCAGGGAGCACTGGTTTAGAAACTGGCCTGGGCAATATGGGTGAGCTCAAGGTTTATGTTTTGTTGTAGGAGAAGAATAGCTGTGTCTGAAGGTGTTATAATGGGGGCTATCCCTGTCCCTCCCTCTTCTTCCCTGGTAGATACAGTGACTTTCTGCCTCTTGCCGTTTGCTGGGGCTGGTCCCCTTCTGAAAGCCTGCAGCTATAGCCAGGATGCTTCCAGTTCCAAGGAGGAGGAAAGGGAGGAATGCTGCATGGATGATGAGCAGTGGATGCTCTGGAGCCTGGCTGGTGGGACTGGGATTTCCCATTGCAATTGAGCCATATGTAAAGGTATCAGGGTGGTCCAACTTGTCCTGATGTCTCAGGTGCCTTTGGCTTGTGCACAGCCATTGCATGGCCCACTGGCCACCTCTTCCATCTTCCAGGCTGCTCACTTCTGAGCCAAAGGTGGCTTTTACGTGCTCCTTCACCTTGCTGGGGTCTTGCTGTGCTTTCTTACCTGGTCCTTCATGTCTTGGTGTAGTGTAAAGGGATGAGTGTGGTGGGCAAGGTTGGCAAAGGGATCGTATGGGAGACTGGCTGTCCCTGTGTGCTGTAGCTGGTGCAGAAGGATGCAGGCATGAGATGTAGCTGTGCAGCATCCAGCTCTGGGGAGGTGATAACAGCCATAACCCACATGGATGGACCAGGCAACGTCTCCCGTGCACGTGGCTCCTCTGATAACCAAGTCTCATCTGAGAGACTTGCATGAGGCAAATGTAAGTGTCTGACCTGCCCGTGCTGCATTTGAACCTGCCTCCTCCAGGACACACAGTTGTTCATACATGAGGCACTCCTGCCCCTAAAAGCGGCCCCTAAAGGGCTGGAGGGGACAGAGTCCTCACAGACCTGGGAAGAAAGGGAGGACTGTGCAGCGGTGATTTGCATGTGAAAACACGCAGGCAGGAGGATGCAAATGGCCTGGATTCCCTTTGGGATTTGTTCCTTTCTTTACTGGAAGCCTTTGGCCTTAGCCTGCGTGTGCTGGGATTGCTGGGGAAGCATGGCTCTGAGCATAGCTCAGGGAGAGGTGTGTGGAGTACAGGAGGGAAGAGGGATGCTGCTGGGTCAGCGTCAGCATGGGGAAGGCGTTGGGCAGTATCCCAGGGCAGAGCAGAAGGATGCAGGACCATGCGGTGACCGAGCAGAGGAGAGGACCAGGGCACTTTGCTCTATGGGAAGGTCTTGGCTTCTTGTGTGATGCTCCAGAAATTCCCAGGGGCTGCAATCACTGGGAAGGGTTCTATAAATGCAGCAGGGACTTGAGCTTAACCTTTGGCGGGGGGAAACACTGGGTTGGAGAGGTTGTGGGGGGCTCTGTGTGTGGTGAGATTTGGAGTCTCCATCCAGTTGCTGTGTGCTTCGACTTGCTCAGTGAGTGCTCCTTCCTCATCCCTGGTGATGGAGGGGTGTTGTGCCATGTCCTGTGGCCTCTGGAGAGGGATGAGGAGCACTTCCCCTTCTGGCAAAGGGCTTTGCTTGTGAGGGGGACCCTGAGATGGGTTTTTAGTAGGGATATGCTTGGGAGAGATGGATTCAGGAAGCAGTTGGGCTCTCAGGGGCTCTGTTTGGAGGAGAACAGCTCCTGGGGTGCACATCAATCTTCCTGCCTGCTTGGACGTGACATGGTTTTGTGGTGGGTAAAGGTTGGGCTTGATGATCTTAAAGGTCTTTTCCAACCCAGCTGATTCTGTGCTCAGGCACCCTGCTTGTGTGGGCTCCCCTGGTTAGGATGCAGCCCATGCCTTGCAGCAAGCTGGGATCATATTCTGTGAGTCCCCAGGGAGTGATGCAGGTTTAAAGGGGAGCAATACCTGGGACGTAATTGGAATTCTTTCCTCCTTTCCCTGTTTTCCTCCTTCCCTGCACTTGGCACGTTGTACCCACAGTGCTGGGACACCCAGGATGCTCCCAGCCCACATCTCCATCAGAGACGAGCAGCTCTGTGGTGTACCTTATGCCAATCCCATCCTGATGCCTGCAGTGCCCTGCTAAGGGACCACCCAACCTCCTCCACATCTCCCCACCGGAGGGGAGAGGAGAGGAGGTGGATTCAGCTCCAGTGTTTGTGTCCCTCAGGCTCCAGGCTAATTGCCAAGGTGAGGGAGGAGCGAGGCTGGGGTTGGGAGGGATGCATGCTGCCCGCAGGGTTGTTCTCCCACCTCAGGTTGGTGTTGTCTGTTGGAATGGGAATTTCCATGCAGTGAGCATCTCCCCAGGCTGTGCTTCCCGTCCTGGCTGCCTGCTGGGGGCCGAGCATGGGGCGATGGGAGGAACTTAGAGCAGCTTCTCTGCAATGAGCTTCCCAGTTTGCCCACAGCGGGGTTCCCCGCTGCCACATCCCCACAGTGCTCATCTTCCCCGAGGAGAATGGGAGGGGGGGTTGAGGATGTGGTACAGCAAGGGCAGCCCCTCCGCAGCGCTGCGGGACAGGGGACGTGCAGAAGCCCTCGTGTCCCATGGCTTGGGTGATGAACCAGCCCCTGGAAGCGCAGGGCTGTGTGTATTCAGGTGCCTCTGTAACCAGAGAGCCCTCCTCTTGCAGGGTTTTGTTGTGAGCCTCCAGCGCTGCTTTGTTCCTCCATGGTAGGAAAGAGCTCAGCCTGTTCCGAGACCTTCACTCGAGGAATCTTTTCTCTCCCCATACTCTCTGTTCCCCCATCCAGCTGGTGTGCTGGTGGTGCATGGACCCAAGAGCACCCACTCTGCGCCTGCTCCCTCCGGGTGTTCGTGTGGGGCTGCTGTGGGTTGGAAAAGAGCTTCCAGCTCATCCAGTCCAACCATTCCCAGCACTGCCAAGGCCACCACTGCCCCATGGCACTGAGGCCTCGTCTCCACAGCGGGTGGATGCTTCCATGGACGGTGCCTGCAGCCCTGCCCTGGGCAGCCTGTTCCGATGCCTGAGCACCCTTTGGGGCAGGAATCGTTCCTCAGCTCCATCTAAACCTGCCCTGGTGCAGCTTGAGGCCGGTTCCTCTTGTCCCATGGGGGAGCGATGAGGCCCCCCCTGAGCCTTCTCCTCTCCAGACTGAGCCCTCCCTTTAGCACCAACACCCAGACAATGGTCACGGCGGGGCCGCTCCTTGCGGGGCTCCGCTGCCCCCCGGGGGTCTCGTCCCTAACGCTGGGGAGGGTCCGATGCTGCTCCCGGCCGCTCCGCCCCAACGTGGGCGATCGGGCGGGCGGGGCGATGGGTCCCGGCCGGGCTGGCCCCGGGGGAACGGGGCAGCGCTCCCCGCTCTTTGTCTGCGCCGCGCCCGCTCCTTTGTTGTCTATTGGGGGGGGGGTCTCGCTCCCTGCGCTCACCGGGGCTCGACCCACGGCGGGCGGGGAAGGAAGGAGGGGAACGGGGATAGAAGGAAGGGGGGGACACGGCGGGCGCCGGGGGCAGCGGAGCGGGCGGGGAAACTTCAGGGCGTGGGGCGGGCGGGTGCTCCGTTGTCTGATGCTGCGCGGCCCTTCCACGCGTGAATCCCGGGATTAGGGAGCCGGGATTGGGGAGCGGGGCTCCGGCAGCGCCGCTCTGTCCCTCTATCCCGCCCGTGCCGCTTCCCCCCATGCCGGGCTCGGCGGGCAGCCGGGATCGCTCCGGGAAGGACTGGCATGTCCTTGCGTGAGGAAGCGCTGCCGCTCTGCCCCGCTTGCTCTCCGCCGCCGAGGTGTGCGGGGCGGCAGCGAGCCCGACGGGAGGACCGGGGCGGCGGAACCGGTTTGTTCACCGGAGGCTGAGGAAGCGGCGGGGGAAGCGACGTGAGGCTGCGGGGCGGAGGAGCGGTGGATGTGAGCGGAGCCGCGCTGCGCGGCTGCTGAAGCATCCTCCGGTGCGAGGATATTCCTGGAGGTTCGGAAGCTGGGAGCGTGGGATACCTGCTCCGGAGCATCCGCAGCTGAAGGAGACACAGGCAGCGGAGGAAGCTCGGTGTTCCTGGAGCGAGAGGCTGCTACACACCGCCGGGGTGGTGAGATTTCACCTCCCATCCCCACCAAGAGGATACTGAGGGAACACGGATGTTTCCGAGGCTGTAAGCCCAAGAAGGGTCCCATGCTGGTCCCCCTCGCATCACCTCTGTCCCAGCCCTGCTCTTGGGAGGCAGCGTGCATCGGGGCTGTGGCAGCCTCCATCATTCCCACACCAGTAGCAGCTTGTCCCCATCCCGGTGGTCTTGGCTGCAGAACTTGAGCTCTCAGCACTTTTGCCTGGGGTTGTTTAGTTTGCAAGGTGCGGATTGACACGGATTCTGTTGTTCCATGACACCTGCCGGGCTGGAAGAGGGATTGCTGAGCACAGGACTGTGTGTGTCCTTTCAGAGCGAGCTCGGACCTGCCCCTTAGGCAAACCCCTGCTTTGAGATGGCAGCTGTGGGGACAAACTCGTGCTCCTGGAGGTGCCACCTTGCCCTGCTGTGAGCAGAGAATGGGAACCTCTGGGAAAACTTAGGTCTTGCTGCTGCTGAACACAACCAGGGAGGGGGAAAAGAGGGATTCATGTGAGCTTTGTGGCTGCTCTGCCTTGGATGGGTCGTCGGTGGGTCGAGCTTTGGCCTGCAGCATGACAGCTTGCCAGTACCCCATGGCGCCGGGGGCTTTGGAGCGGGACCGGCTGTACCAGCACAAGGTCTCCTTGGTGGTGCGGTACTTCATGATCCCATGCAACATCTGCCTCATCCTCCTGGCCACCTCCACGCTGGGATTTGCCGTTCTGCTCTTCCTCAACAACTGTAGGTGTCTCTGGGCGTGTGGGAAGAGCAGGGGAGGGAAAAGCAGGGGTCAGGTCAGTGTGGGAGCAGCATCCCAGTGCTGCCATCGCTTGTCTGCTGCTGTCTGGGGAGGTGACAGCTCGCTATGTAGCTCTACCCTCCTTTTCCCTTACGTGATGCTGTGAATGTGGGTGTGTGTGAGCCAGCTCCAGCTCCCTACTGTGTGCTCATGCTTTTGGCTGCACCAGCACCCTCTGTGTCCCGTGTCCCCAAAATACTCCGTGTCCTGATCTGCTGCTGGAGGTCTGAGTGTGGGTGATGCTCCGGGGGGGATGCATTGGTCTGTTTGTGAGGTGGGGATCTCAGCAGGGCTCTGTGGGAGGTGAGGGGCAAGTGATGTGAGTCCTGCTCTGGCCAAGGGCTTTTGCTACTCCCTTGTGATAAGGAAACTCAACCTGTGACTATATGTGATGGATGTGAGATATCTTCTAGGCTGCTTCCTGCTCTCTATACATTCTCTTGCTCTGAAGAATCAGCAGGTCGGGGCAACAAGACAGAGTTCTCCTTGAGGTCAGGCGGCCCTGGTGTGACTGAGTAGATCACACAGTTGGTTCCAAGCGGATGTGGGTACATCCATGAACTGCCGGCTGCTGTAGGCACTGTGCTCTGTTCACACATCCTTGCATGGGTGCTCCCCACCCCAGAGCCTGTGAGGAAGACTCCATCATGAGAGGTGTCTTTTACCTCCTTGATGCTGGCAAGTGCCCAACGCCTGCTGTGAGGAAAGCCTTTAGAGGGCAGGCGAAGCCTTCAGCCTGGCTTTGGGCTCACCTCCTTGGCTCATCAGGGGATATCCAGATGTAAGGGCTGGCAGTGGCAGGGCAAGGTCCCACTTTGCCCTGGGATCTGTGGTCCTGTCTATGGGAGCTTTCACCTTCTGCTGCCCCAGGTTACCCCATTCTCCCACCTGTGGTTGGAGGTGCAGCATCCCTACTGCTGTCCTGCTCAACCCAGGTGACTTGGTGAGTTGGTACCCAGGTACACGTGTGAGAGGTGATGCACAGCGTGATTTACATCACAGCCCTGGTGAGATGCACCTGATCCTGCCAGGCTGCCAGATCCCAACCCAGAGATGCTCCCTTGATGCAAATGGGAGAGCTGGAGCTCCTGTTCCCTTCTTGCTCCCGTGCGTTCCCTGGGGATCAGTGCCTGCTTGTGTGCTGAAGGAAGGAAATGCTGGTCCAGCAGCTGCTGGGGAGCGGTGGGCAGGGGTATGGGGGCTGCAGAGGAGAACGTGTACCAAAGGGGAGTGCTGACAGCCCCTTGTTTTGTGTTTCTTTGCAGACAAGCCCAATAGTTACTTTACTCAGACGCCGCCAACGCCGCGCGATGGTAAGTACCCATTGCTCTGCTCCTATGCTCAGGATGCGCTTGAGCCTCTCGTGCTCCTCCTGACCCAGTGATCTATTTCCCTGTGCTGCATGTCCTCATCCCTGCCCTGGGGATGCAGGAGTTGGATGCTGGGCAGAGCAACTGCTCCTCCTGGCTCCCTTTCCCTGCAGAAGGTTTTCCTGGGTGGAAACGGGAAGGGGCTGGAAAGGGAGATGGGATCATCCCGTGGTTTGCAGAGCTTTACTGGTTCATGGGGCTGTGCAAAAAAAGTATAAGGGACCTTAGACTTAATTCCATGGCTATTCTGTGTTTATTCCCTGTGGGTCTTCCTGGATGTTGGCAAAAGGAAAGGGGAAGCAGAAGGGAGCAAAACCAAGGTTGAAGAAGCAAATGGCATCTATGGCCGCGGTATGTGATGGGAGGGAAAGGCTGTGAGAAGGTGATGGACTGTTGTTAGCATGATGAAATAGCCAGAAACAGTGTTCTGCCTCCCTTGGTTCCTCTGTGGTTTCGGTGTGGTGTCAGAGGGGAGCACAGGGAGTGATGTGGACACAGCATCTCCTGCTTTAGCAGGTCTTGGTCTCGCTGGCAAAGGACTGGAGTGGGTTGTGCTGGCCCACCGCAGGAGGAGGTTAAATGGGCATGAAGAAAGGAGGAATCTCTGCAGCCCAAGTGTGTGGGATGTGGAATAAGCAGGGGTTTTGAGGCTACCAGAGGTTGCTGAGATGCTGTTGCCCGTTCATTAAATCACTGCTTCTGCTGCACAGCCAAAGTTGAATCATCGCATCCCGGCCCATCCAGCCTTGGATCAGTCAGCTCCTAACACTGCCTAAACGCTACCACCAAATCTGTTGGGCTCCTGTTCCAGCTGGCAAAAGGTTTCAGCTCTACCAGCACCCAGAGCCAAATGGAAGCTGGTGTTCAGCTTAGGTTGCTTAGGTCCCACAGGCTTCTGCTTCTGGGCTCGCTTAGCAATTCCCTCTCCATCTCCCATCATCTGTGTGTCCTTCACAGGCAAGGACAGCGCCTTTGTTTCCAATGGACTTGCATTTTCCCTGGACCACTTATGGATTGTCTTTCACCTATGGGTTCCCTGGTGTCTGATGAGCACCTCGCACCTTTCCTCTGAGCTTCCTAAAGCCTTCTGGTCTCTCAGACCTGCAGGGACTTTGCTTTTTGAGGCCATGCTGTTACCAGTCAATGCTTTAAAAGCTGTTGGATGCAGGCAGGCACACGCTCAGATAATGTCATTGCAGGAGCTTTGTTTTCACTGAGCATCATTTGAGCACGCTGCTTTTTTGCTGGCAGGATCTCCAGTCCCCTTCCCCATGTCCCACACGCCCGGAGAAGGAGCCAGGAGAAAACAGCAGTCAATTAATAGCATGTTTGTTTCTTCCCTTCTTGCTTTCTCTTCTGGAGGTGGGAAAGGAGGCGGGGGAGAAACGGATGCTAGATAAAATGTGATTAGTCTATAATTGGAGCAGAGGAGACATCTAAGGCAAAAATAAAAGCAGACGTAGGTGTAGCTCCTTAGCTTAGGGCTCCAAAATATTAGCAGCCCAGCCCATCCAGATGACATACTCCAAAAGATCTCTGGTCCCCACAAGAGATGGAGAACTACTACCCATGGGGGTGGGTAGCCGAATGAGGCCCCTCCTTTGGCAGGCTTCATAGTTCCAACCTGCTCTAGTGGAAGGTGTCCCTGCCCATGGCAGGGGGTTGGAACTGGGTGAGCTTTCAGGTCCCTTCCAACCCAAAACAGGCTGGGGTTGTGTGATTTAGGCAGGGCTGTGCTTGTACTTGCAACTGCGGGGGCTGTGTCCCAGCACAACAGTGTGATAGTGGCAGCATTAAGCACAGCACGGGCCCTCAGTTGCTGCTTCTCCATTGAGCTCCTCGAGGTTCATCACCTCTTCATCTCCTGGGGCCGATCCTGCCCTTCTCCAAGCGCTATGGTGAGCAGTGTTGTGAGTGTTGTGCTGTGAGCCAATGGATCTCTGCCCATCGGTACCCGCTGAGGATGCGCACCTTGGGATTTCCATGTGGGGACCCTGCTGCTGGGAGGTTTATAGTGGTCCTTTCCCCTTCCAAACTGGTGCAGAACAGGGCAGGAATCATTGTCAGCCCAGGCAATGTCAGACCTCAGTTTTCCCTATGAAGGAAGTGGCTTCATGCACCTTGGGCATCATCTCTTCTGCAATGACCCTGTCTTGCACACATAAAAGGTGCTGCAGCCACGGCTGCTCCCTGGTGCTTGGTGATGCTGGAGGTGGAAGACACTGCAGGGAGGGGTCTGTAATTAACACTTGTGTGCTATTTATCTCTTCCTTTTCTTCCTCATACCCATTTCTACCCTAGAAAGCTCTCCAGCCACACACTGATTTATAGAGTGGTCCCCGTTGCATCCCGAATCAAGGCCGTTAATGCTGTTAACTCACTGCTTTCTCCCACGCCGCTGGCATTCCCGCAGCTGGGAAGGGGATTGTTAGGCTTTATAGAGTCTTAAGGCCTGGTTGCCTTAAATGCAGTGCTCTGTGAAGGCTGTTGCCTTCTCTTCAACTGAAGGACTGGCCTGGGGCATCCAAACGGGTTAATTCTCCTCCTCAATAGGGGAGCGTCTGCATAGGGAGCTGGGTTGAGGGTGGATGTTGGCTCAGGTGCATCCCCCTAGGGCAGGATTGCAGGTGTGGTGCAGGGGATAGGCAGGCTGGGCTGTGCCTTCCTGCATCCCCTGGGGTGCAATAAGTGGTGGGAGGGTACCTCCTCCCCTCTGCTTGTTCTTACAGCATCCGTGAGGAGAGGCTTGGTTCCTGTTTGTTTTCAGCATCCCTTGGTGGAGTTGCGTGCGGGAGGCAAAATTGCTTTTGCTGTTTGCTCTGTGGAGGGCAGGGAGAACAATGAACCCTCTCAGAGCCCTGAAGCCAGGTTGCTTAGGTGAATCAATAGGATAAAGCACTGGTTTCTCAGCGTTAGCTCCCCATCATCCCTCTTTCCCTTCCACCTGCCTCCCTTGGTGCTCTGCAGGGGTACCCTCGCAAGCCAGCATCCCTGATGGATGCCCTTTCGCTGGCATCCACCTTTGCAGATGTGTTAATGGCACCAACCAGTCTCTGCTGGGTTTGGAACCACCCGAGGAGGCCGAGGGGGCTGGACACCCATTTCCATTTGGCGAGCATGGATAGAGAGATGCTGGCCTGACCCGTCGCCCTGGGCCGAGGGAGCAGCACTAAGCACCTATTTATGGATGCATAAAAGCAGCAGTGGCATGTGGGATGAGGACATCTGAGAAATTAAACATTGGGAAAATGCTTTCTTGTGCCCGGCAGCCCCATAAATACAGGGTTTACAGCACTGGGGTTAGGCAGAGAAATAGCTGGTGCAGGTGGCTCTTGAAGTGTGCATAGGAAATCAGTGGATTAATCCTACAGCGCTCTCAGTCCTGGGGGTTGGGTTTCTCCTGGTTATTGGATGTTCTCTTTGGCACCCTGTTATGGCTTTGCCTTGCCAGATCCAGCTCCGTTTCTCCTCCAGTGGCTCCCAGTCCATCTGGTGTCCATGAAGAATGGGGCAGCCGCGTGCAGCAGTGTGAGCACTGGTTGCTCCTGTCCCTGCTTGTGGCCATCTTTGCCTTCATGGGGTTTAAATGGTGCTGTGTGTTATGGAGCATCAGCTCTGTGCCATGGGGCTGTTAGGGAATGCTCCCCACTTGTGTATGATGAGACTAGTGAGTGTGGTCCTCCTCCTTTCTGATAGTGCCAGCAAGCTGCTCTAGTGGAAGGTGTCCCTGCCCATGGCAGGGGGTTGGACCTGGATGAGCTTTAAGCTCCCTTCAACCCAAACCATTCCATGATGCTTCATCAGAAAAAGATGTTCCTTTCTTTTACGTGGTCTTTTTTAATCAACATCCCCTAGTTCTGATGAGCTTCCTTTGGTCAGTAACCCATTGCCTTGGGGTTAGAAGTCATGTGTGGTGCTTGCCTCCCCTTGCCTGCTCTGCATCGTGGCTCTCTGGGCAGCTCTGTGCTTGCCCAAGGGGGTATTTGGCTGCCCTGGAAAGAGAGCCATGAAAATGTGACTTAACCCACAAGCTCTTCAATGCCGTTGCCTCTGTGTGGTACAGGAACACCCTGCTGGCTTTGGCTGCTAATCCCAGCCTGCTCCTCTTTTGACAAAAGCCAATTTAAGACTTGGATGCTTCAAAATGAATTCATTCTGCAGGCTTCGTGAGGGTGCTTGTCTCAGGAAGGTGCTGCAGACCTGGGTGGTTTTGTCTGCCCATAGATGCGTGGGGGAGCCCCTGGTCTTTCCTGACCATCCCACTCTCTCCTTTCATACTGATTCATTTCCCAGTCCTTCCCTACGTGCGTGGTTTGAAATGGAGCTGAGTTGTATCAGCAGGAGTGGAGAAAGTGCATCTTTCTAGGAGCAATCCATCTCTTTACAGCCTTGGAGCCATGGTACCCACATGTGCCAGCTCCCTACCTGACAAACTCAGGCAGCAGGGATGATGTCAAGCCTTGAGGATGCTCTCTGCAGACCCACAGTCAGATGCTGTGACCTCTCCTCTGTGTGCCAAGAAGGGATGCTCCATGGCTTCCTCCCTGGGTCCCAGTGGCTCGAATGGAGATGCTCTCCTGCTCGCTTGTGCTGTCAGTATTCCCCTCACAAGGAGGAATGATTCCTTTCCTCTAGGGAGCAGGGAGAGCTTTGCACCCCCTGAATGCCTCATCCCTGCTGCATGGCACCGGGGTACCCTCTCCCCAGGCAGTGTGAGCAGCGCTGGTGTTTCTGCACTGTTCCAGCCCCCGAGGAGGGACTTGGAGCATGGGAGCGTGGTGGGAAGTCTTGTCACACACCATGGAACAGGAGAGAAATCTCTCTCTCTGCGCCAGGTGAATTCCTGTACCAGGCTGATGAGCTCAGTTTTAATTACACACTGCCTACTCCTCCTCGTCAGAGTTTGCTGCAGCGCGCACTGAAGCGCCGACCTCCTGCACTGTTGATGTGATGCTCACCCCCCACTGCCTCGGGTAGAGGGTGACCTGGGATGCCCTTCTGTTTACCCCAGCATCCTGGCCTTCAGGGTGAAGCCATCCACCTCCTAACTGGCCATGGCGGTCCCCAGATCACCCAGGCTGTATCAGTGTCTTCTCCATCCTTTTTTACTGCTATGGCAGTGAGGCAAAACCTCTCGGGTCTACCTGTGGATCCTCATCCCCCTACCCCATCCTGGCTTATCCTGCCTATTGCTGCAGTAGGAGTGACTGTTCCCCTGGCTGGGTTTTGCACCCTGAGCAGCAGCAAAGTGTGTTTCAGCTCAACCAGCTCAGGGCTGCTCTGGAGGGAGGAGAGATGCTAAACATAGCTCTTCAGAAGTCGCGCAGTAGATAAGGTAGTAGCAGTTATTAGGCACCACTTTTGATCTCTGGAGAGCATTTTCTTCTCCATTTACAGCGAGGTTTGAGCCTTCTCTTGGGGATCAATCTGTGCACTTTCATGATACGTGGCTTAAGCGTTAGAGGAGGAGTGGATGGGGGGAACTGCCAAGGGTGTTCCTGGTTTTCCCTGTATCCTTGCTAAGGCTGTGGCTTCCCAGGCTTGCCTCATTCCCTGACGTCTGGCTTTTAGTCTCAGAGTGTTGTGATAAAGAAGCAGCCCTTGTCTTGCCTTGTCTTCTTCCCTCTTCTTCCCTTGGCCGTGCCATGCTGAAGTCAGTGTGTGGTACCTAGAGCATCACTACCAGCTCTAGTATTAGCCCAGTGAAGATACTGCCTGGCACTGTGCTGTGGCAGAGGATGTCTTGCCAAGTGGACATTGGCTTTGTAGGAACATGCCCGAGGTCACAGGGACACAAGGTTCAGTGGTAGGTGTTTGCTGACAACAAGAGAGGCTGCAGTTACGTGGTTCAGTGGCTTAGGGATGCGGTTGCTGTTTAATGCTTCATGTGAAGTGCAGATGGAGAGGAAAGACCAGCAGGAGGTGTGAAGCTGGCTGGGACCTGCAGGGTATGAGCAAGCTCCTTGCAAAGAGCATGAGCAGCGTGAACACAAAGACCTGGTAGCGTGCCCAAGAGGCTGAGAAGGGTTGGCAAAGGGCAGTGTGCTGGCTTTGGCAGGAGCTGGCATCCAGGGGCTGCTCGGCCTCCTTCCCTTCCCTTGAACATCCCTGGTTTGAAAGCTGGTTTGCTTCCCTCTGTGGAAGCAGGTTAAAACAATCCCTTGTGTACAGGCTGCCATCCACCTGGGTGCACGCTGAGCTCCTTGCTCGCAGCCCTGGTGCATGCAGTTTCCAAACTCCATTTGATGGAGGCTGAGGAATTCTTCCCATCATGAGGAGCTGTGACAGAGCCGCTCTCACAGGGGGCTTGTGGCAGATTAATGAGAGTCATTTACGATGGTGTTTGATCTGCAAGAGGGATGCTTTGATGTTTGAGACCCAAGAACACGATGCTTCCAACTCCACCCTGCCCTACCTGCCTCTGGCATCGCCTTCATCTTGCTCGCTACCATCCCTCTGCCTCCAGCACTGGAGTTTGCTTTTAGACCTTCCAATGGTCCAGCTTTTTCCCTTGCTGCCCACCCCTCCTGACCCATAGTTATAGACTCTGTGGTCGTGTTCTCATCCTGCTCCTCTGCCTGCTGTGGCTCATGCTGCTGGCATCACCAGTGCCAGCTCTGTGAGGTGCTGGGCTGCCCTTTCCCAAGTGGGGGCAGGCTTTTAGTAGTGAAGTGGTGGTGGGTTTTAGTAGTGAAGAGATAAGTGACTTTATCACCATATGCCAGTATTTAAAGGGTGGCTATGAAAGAGATGGGTACTCCCTTTTCACAAGGAGCGATGTCTTTATGAGGGATGATGGGCACAAGTTACTCCTGGGGAGATACAACTCAGCACAAGAAGATGTATCACGATGGGAACAGCCATTGGAATCATCTCTGCAGGGAAGTGGTGACTCCCCAGTGCTGGGCACTGTTAGGACTGGGCTGAGGAGGGTGTTGGGACATCGAGTCCAGGTCATGCTTTGCTAGAACGGTTGGATCAGATGATCCTTGAGTTCCCTTCGGATGCGATATTCCATGAACTGACAGCTCTGTGCCGGTGTCGGCGTGGCCTGGGATGCGCTGGGCTGTGGGGCTGACACATCCTTGTCTCTCACCCAGTAAGCCCTGCCTGATGTAATTACTGTTGATGGTGGGAGGCAGGTCCCGGGGACAGGAGTAGATGTACACACAGGAGTAGACGTGCACAGAGGAGATGGGGCTGGAGCAGCCTCCCTGGTCTCCATGGCAACGGGTACCTCATGCAGAATTAATGCCGGCCTTGGCTGGCCTGACCCGGCTCCATCCCTGGGGCCTTGCCATTCCCTTTACCCTTTCGGGAGCAGGGAAGCCCCTGCAGCAGCTCAGCCCTGCTCTTTGCTCGTGTCCTTTGCCTTGTGGCACAGGGTGCCCAGAGAAGCTGTGGCTGCCCCATCCCTGGCAGTGTTCAAGGCCAGGTTGGACACAGGGGCTTGGAGCAAGCTGCTCCAGTGGAAGGGGTCCCTGTTTATGGCAGGGGTTGGAGCTGGATGAGCTTTAAGGTCCCTTCCAACACAAACAATTCCATGATTATATATATATATATATATGTGTACACACACCCTGTGTGGCCTATATCCTATATATATCCTAGTGTGGCCCATGAGTGATGTCCCCATCCTTAGGACATCCCTTGCTGCAGGGATTCAGGGCTATGGTTGCCTTGTGTTGTTAGCCTTTCCTTTCCTACCCCTTCCCCATCACTGCTCCATCCCACCCTCCCGTCTCACCCGTGAGCTGTAATCAAGTCTCATGCTGTGCTTCTCTGATTGCTTTTCTCAGCCCGTTCGGAGAAGGGATGCGCTCCCCTGAGATCTGGAGCAGGTCCAGGCCGGCAAACGCCAGCTCTGCCTTCAGCAGGCAGGTCTGGCTGGGAGCAGGGAGCTGCCAGGAATCGCCTGTGCATTTCCCACATTGAAAGCCCTCCTCCCTTGGCAAGATTCCTATGGAAGGGAAAGCTTTGGTCCAGATGGAAGGAAGCCACCAGAGCCCCTTTTAGCCAGGCTCTTGGGCCAGGCCATGCAGGCAGGATGCAATAAGCAGTCAGCAAGCTGCTCCTATCACACTTTCTTCTTTCCAGTGCAGTGGAAAAGAGCAATTTTGACATTACATTTGTGATTATTGTGATTAAGCCAGAGCAACATTTTAATGTGAATGCTCGGGGCTTATTAGACAGAGCTCTTCACCTCAAGATCTCAAAGCACTCGATGAAGGCAGCTTGTTATTAATCCCTACTAGTTCTATTGAGCTGCTTACCTGCTGACACTGGAGGGTTGGTGATTATTGTTATTTGCATGTTTTGTAAATGGGAGAGCCAAGGTGCAGAAATGGATGGGGAGAAGCTGGCAGCAGAAGCTGCTCTCCATCCATCCTCCCTGCCTGCATCCAGCTGCCATCTCCCTCCTGCTTGTCCTTGCTCTGGTCCAGGAGGCTCGGAAGAAACGGCCTCAAGCTGCACCAGGGCAGGTTTAGATGGAGCTGAGGAACAATTCCTGCCCCAAAGGGTGCTCAGGCATCGGAACAGGCTGCCCAGGGCAGGGCTGCAGGCACCGTCCCTGCAAGTGTTCACACAGCCTCAGTGCCATGGGTCAGTGGTGGCCTTGGCAGTGCTGGGAATGGTTGGATTTGATCATCTTAAAGCTCTTTTCCAACCTCATTGATTCCATGGTTCATTTTGCCCCAGCTCAGTCTTCCTTTCGCCATCCTCCATCATGCTTGCAGGGAGCAAGCATCCTTCTCCCTGCTGTCCTGCAGGCTCCATGTGTGGCTCGCAGCCATTCGAGCTGTTCTGCTCTCCTCTGTCCTTCCAGCCACTTTGGGCATCTGCAGGCACTGTTGGACATGAGGAGGTGGAGCTGGTGCCATCTGTGCCCGCACAGCCCGCTCGGGGAGATGCGGACTGAACCTTGGCAGGGGCATCCCATCCTGCTCCATCCCTGCTGCTCAGTAGGGGCTGCTCGAGGAAGTGTCATGGATGGGGTGGGATGCTCAGAGCTGAACCCGTGTTGTTGCCCTTGGTGCAGTGGGTAGGTTCTCTGTGTGCAGGAGCAGCTTGGCTCGGATCAATGCCAGCAGCTCTTGGCCTGGACCACAGTAAGAAGCACTCTGCTACCCTGACTCTCACTCTTCACACCCCAGTCTGAGCTGTCAGCATAGATAGGATCCCAAAGGCTCCTCTCTTCCTTACCCCTTTTCTTTGCTCATGGTTTTCAATGCAGGCATCCCACTCTGTGTCAGTCCAGGCTGGGAAAGGCATTTCTATAGGCGGCTTCCATCCCTTGGTTGCTGTCCCTGTCTGATGCCTCTGCCTTTTGGAGTATCCAGCCCCTCTCTCCCAGTGTTTCCCCACACTGCAGCCCCCCAGGGCCAGGCAGGGTCTACCCTGCAGATGGCTGTGTGGTAAATGGATACCATGGTCCATTCACCATCACCATAACCCCGAGCTCCCTCCCCGTCTGCTCATCCCTGGCTGGCCGCAGGCACACAGCTGTGGCTCCAGCTGTTGTGGGATGGATACTGCCCAGCATGTTCTCTTTGCCTGTTGGAGAATGGCCTGTGCTCCGCTCTGGACTGTTGGGAGGAGAGGTCGGAGCACTTCTGTGCACCACTCACCTTCCCCAATTAGCCAGAGGGCAAGAAACCCTCCTTAGCATCCCTCTGCCCTGACCAGGAGTCACTGCAGGCCACAAGGCAGAGCTCCAGAGCCCAGCTTATGTGAGCTGGAGCCAAGGCTCTGAACACAGCCAGCCCTTTCCCTAGCCTTGATCTCTTCTAAAAGCCTTCCTTGCTTTTGCAGGCTCAGCCTGGGGCTGCTGAGGGAGAGGAGGCTGCTGTGTCCCCCTGATGCTGACTCAGGTGTGAAGCGTCGATAGCAACCCCTTCTCCTCTCCCCTCCTCTCCAGGAAGAGCACTTCTTCACTGTTATTATTGCTGCTGTTAGAAATAATTGTTATTTATTAGCCTGTTTCTGCTCCAGTGCTGCTAAGAGACACAGCGCGGCTTGGCCGCTATTCAGCGTGCTTACAATAAGCCCAAGCCCTCCCTTTTGTTCCGTGCAGCTTGCTGAGTGTTGTATAAATACCTCACTTGAGCTGTTTCTCTCCCTCCTCTTCGGCAGCTCAGGAGGTTTGGGAAAGGTCAGCTCCTTGCTGTAGCTTTTTGCTGCTCCAGACAAGCGCTGCTCTCACCGCGTGCCAAATGCCTCGCTGAGCCTTATCCGTGCGGCTCTAGGATGGCTCAACCAGACCCAGCCTGCTCCCTGAGCTCACTGCACAGCATTGCCCTGTGCTTTGTAAGCAGTTTAGACCCAGTCTTGAGCGAGCACTGAGAGATCCCTTCTGCCCCCAGGACCAGGCACAGTAGGCTGCGACCTCCAGCATCCCAAGCAGGGGCTCTGTTGCAAGCTCGCTGCCTTCCAGAGTGTGCCCATCGTAGCTGCAGTGTTGCTGTGGGGAAGGCAGGCTTTGGGCTTGCTTTCAACCAGTGTATGTTTGTAGGGTAATGTAGGAGCCACCCTAGTAGGGAAATGTATGGCCGCTATCCTGGTGATGCTGTACACGTGTCCCTAGAGGGGCAGGAGGCAGAGCCCTGGTCCCTCTGTGCATCCCTGGTGCTTGTTCCAGTTGGGTAGGCAGGTAGATGGTTTCCTTGTGGGGTGTTTTGGGTAGCAGGGTCTTCACTAGCTCTGGTGGGAGTCAAATTTAAGAGGTCTTTGTGCTTCTAAACACTTTGCTGCCCGGGGTTTATTGGGGCTGCCCCATACAAGCATCAGTGCAAGAGCAATTTGTGCCTCACTTACTGCTGCTTCTGCCCGCACCTGTCTGGGGTGGCTCTGAACGGGAATGGGATGTGAAGGCTTGGTTGGTGCTGAGTACCCTGGAAGTGGGCTGAAGCTCTCCCCTTGGATATGTGAGGCTCCTTTCCCATGCTCTAGGAGGCAAAAGACAGGAGCACAAGGGCTCAAGAAAGGAGACATCCTTGTCTGACACCCTGGATATGCTTCCCACCCTGGTTTCCCTATCTCTGAACCTGGGCTGGTGTGTCCTGCAGACAAGTGCCTTCACACACGCACCTCTTCCCCCTTGCCTTCAAGCAGGCACCTGACTGAGCTCCCCTCCAAGCTGGGTCTGCATCCAGCATCCGCTGTGCTCACCAGTCCCCTTCCCATGGCTGGCTCTGATCTGACAGCTCCATCCTGCCTCCCCTACAACTGGCAGGGGATAAGGCACTGCACAGTTCCACTAACGCCCCACAGGCCTGTGCCTCAGGGCTGGGGGACAACGGGATGAATCCCTGCCTGTCCTGCCCAGTGCATCCCTCACTTGCAAACCTCCCCTCGAATATCAGAGCTCAACGTGTTCATCTGCATTAAGGGGGGGTGGAAAGAGAAGGAGCAGCAACGGGAAGAGCAGGAGAGACTATCCAAGCGCTTCATAAAGATGATGAATTGCCTTTAGATATTGGGTAGGAGAGGGAGAGAGTTCTTTCATTTGATGATATTAGTCTCTTAGTGGTGCCTTGTTGCTGTTCATATGAGCTCAAAATCTTCAGGCAGTCAAAGGCAAACGCCCGGGAATTGAAGTGTAAATGAGCCGCTGTCGAGCGGTTTATTCTGCCTGTTATGAGCTCTTGTTCTCTCCTTATGTGGGTCAGTCTGCAGGGGTGGAGGAGCTGCTGCTGCTGCCTGGGGGTGCAGCGGGTGCTGGGGCTGCGCTTGGTGTAGTGGGTGGGCAGGCAGGGTGGTGTGCAGGCAGGGTGATGCAGGGGGTGATGTGCCTATAGGGTGATGCACAGGCAGGGTGATGGAGGGTGATGTATAGGCAGTGATGTGGCTATAGGATGATGTGTAGGCAGGGTGATGCAGGGGGTGATATGCCTATAGGGTGATGTGCAGGCAGGGTGATGCAGGGTGATGTATAGGCAGAGTGATGTGGCTATAGGGTGATGTGCAGGCAGGTTGATGCAGGGTGGTGTATATTCAGGGTGATGTGCAGGCAGGGTGATGTGCAGGCAGGTTGATGCAGGGGGTGATGTGCTTATAGGGTGATGTGCAGGCAGGGTGATGCAGGGGGTGATGTGCATATAGGGTGATGCGCAGGCAGGGTGATGCAGGGTGATGTATGTGCCAGGTGATGTGCAGGCAGGGTGAGGCAGGGTGATCTATATGCAGGGTGATGTGCAGGCAGTGGGTGATGTGCATGCAGGGTGATGCAGGGAGTGATACACATGCAGAGTAATGCAGGGGGTGATGTGCAAGTAGGGTGATGCAGGGGGTGATGTGCCTATAGGGTGATGCGCAGGCAGGGTGATGCAGGGGGTGATGTGCCTATAGGGTGATGCGCAGGCAGGGTGATGCAGGGGGTGATGTGCCTATAGGGTGATGCGCAGGCAGGGTGATGCAGGGGGTGAAGTGCCTATAGGGTGATGCGCAGGCAGGGTGATGCAGGGGGTGATGTGCCTATAGGGTGATGCGCAGGCAGGGTGATGCGCAGGCAGGGTGATGCAGGGGGTGAAGTGCCTATAGGGTGATGCGCAGGCAGGGTGATGCAGGGGGTGATGTGCCTATAGGGTGATGCGCAGGCAGGGTGATGCAGGGGGTGATGTGCCTATAGGGTGATGCGCAGGCAGGGTGATGCAGGGGGTGATGTGCATGCAGGGTGGTACAGGGGGTGTGCAGTGCCTGCCTGCATATGCATGTGTGTGTTGGGAGCGCAGGGCTGTGGCCATGGCAGTAACCACCAGGTAGAAACCACTCTGGTATCTCTTGCCCTCACTGTGCCTGGAGACCCCTGTCCTCTCCCTTCCTCCTCCCAGCTGAAGAATGCTCTTTCCCCCCACATTAGCAATTCAGATGCTGAACTGGTCCACGCCGGCTGCTCTGATTAGTGCATGTGATAAGAAGATGTTGTGCATCTCCTTCAGAGAGACACCAGCCACGTGGTTTGGCTGCTTTGCATAAACAGTGATGCATAAAGCAGTGTGTGTGAGGGGCAAATCTGTCCCACACTGGGATAGGTGAGGAGGTTTTCTTCTCCGTTCCTTGCCTTTCCTTTCTCTTGCTGCCTGGGGAGCACTCACAAAGGCTTGAGCAGAGGGGTTGTAGGGAGAGCAAGTGCTTTCTGGAGCCCTAGAGATGCTCCTCCATGTCTGGAGAGGTTTGGAGGCATCTCCCTGCTCACAAGCTGGTTCTTGGCCTCCTTGCTGTGGTGCAGAGCTGGTGACAGACCTCCAGTTCACACTGGCAATGAGTACAGCAGGCAGTCTGGAGCGAGAAGGGACACTGAAGAGGCAAGACCATGGGTTTGGTAGCTCATTTTGGACCATGTACCCCAGCCTTTCCCCTTCTTATCCTTGAGTGGGGTGAAGGTGCTTAGCACATATCCTGCCTTACCCGGCCACTCTCAAAGGGCAGCAGGGCTCGGTCACTCAGGAGAAGCTGTGATGGAGCCAATGTGGTTGTGTGGTGCCTGAAGGCAAAGCGAGTGCTGCTTCCAGGACAACCTCCCTTCAGAGGCAGCTTTCTCTGTGTCACAGCCTTTACCAACCCCACTGTCCACTCTGCCCTTCCCCATGCTGTGTGCTCTGCGTGGTACCAGCACAATGGAGCAGGTTATCTCTGTACCCTGTGCTCCAGGTACAGGCAAGAGATGGAGCCTTAGGATACATCAGCCCTGGCAGGGCAGACCCTTGTCCTCAGGCATGGGATGAGCAGCTCAAATGCACCCTTGGTGTCCCTGAAGGACAAAGCTTAACCTTCATGTGGCTCCTGGATGTGTTGGGATGCCGACATCCCTGCCTTAAGCCAGGAAAGGACCTTGCTGTGCCTTGAGCATCCTCTTGCTGCCACGCATCCTTGAAGTCCTGGCTGCATCCTCGTGTTCAGAGGGCTCATCCATCTGTGTGTGTGTGTGCCCGCAGCGTGCCGAGGGATGCTGTGCGGGTTCGGGGCGGTGTGCGAGAGGAGCCCCACCGACCCCTCTCAAGCCTCCTGTGTGTGCAAGAAGACCGCTTGTCCCGTGGTGGTGGCTCCCGTCTGCGGCTCTGACTATTCCACCTACAGCAACGAGTGTGAGCTGGAGAAGGCCCAGTGCAACCAACAGAGGCGGATCAAAGTCATCAGCAAGGGACCGTGTGGTGAGTGCGAGCTCTCGGGAGGTGACCGTGATGTCCTGAGCTCATGGCACCACTGCGATGTACTGGTGGATGGGGATGCATCTGGTCTAGTGCGAGGCATCCCTGGCCGTGGATCATTGGAACTGGATCATCTGAAGGTCCTTTCCAACCCAAACCATTCTATGATGGGGACAGTGAGGGGATCACCAGCAGCTCCTTGTTGATCATAGGAGTGTAACAAGAGGCGCAATGATGGCCAAAGCCATTCAAGAGGTGTAGAGCAACCCGGTGACCACAATACCTCCCCAGTATGGGTCCCATTTACCACAGCCAGAAGCTGGAGAGACCATCCTATAAGCAGGCTGGGTGGGCTGATGAAAGGCAGCTGTGCTCCCAGCTGTGAGCAAGGAGCTGTGTAAATGAGACCCCAGTCTCCTCATCTCAGAGTAAATTAACTTGACCTTTCTCTCCTGCAGCGCTCTGTCGTGCAGTAAATCTGCACCCAGCGCTCCCGCTGAGCTCTTGGCAGAGGGGGGGGAGCGCCGAGTGATTTATTCCACATCAGAATCAGAAAGAAGTGACAAAAAAAGAGGGGGAAAAGGCCAAAAAATAGAACTGGCAAATACGGTTTGGCCCTTCCCTGCCAAGTGGGGGAATTGTTCCTTGAGCTCTGCCTCTAAGTGTGGTTTGCAGGAGGTGCTCTAAAGGCCCTTTTCTGCTCATCTGATGGAGAGCTCGTGCAGGGAAGGGAGCTTGCAGGGAGGCTGAAGGGGTTGGAAAGGAAGGGAGTGAGGAGTGAGCTCCTTTCCCCGTGTGCCATGGGTTTGGGGTTGATCCCACAGCCCCATGGTCCTGCCTGCCTCTGTGGACATCCTGGTTGCTCAGGACCACGTAGAACCATGGACTCAATGAGGTCGGAAAGGAGCATCAAGATGATCCAATCCAACCATTCCCAGCGTTGCCGAGGTCACTATTAACCCATGGCACTGAGGGCTTGGTCTATACGGTGTGTGAACGCTTCCATGGACGGTGCCTGCAGCCCTGCCCTGGGCAGCCTGTTCCAATGCCTGAGCACCCTTTGGGGCAGGAATTGCTCCTCAGCTCCATCTAAACCTGCCCTGGTGCAGCTTGAGGCCGGTTCCTCTTGTCCTAAGGTACATGGGTTCAGCATCCGCTGAAGCTGATGGAAGAACATCCCTTGTCATCATGTATGATTCTGGGTACTCAGAGGGACTGGGGATCATAGAATGGTTTGGGTTGGAAAGGACCTGAAGCTCCCCCAGTTCCAACCCCCTGCCATGGGCAGGGACACCTCCCACTCGACCATGTTGCCCAAAGCTCTGTCCAACCTGGCCTTGAACACCGCCAGGGATGGAGCATTCATCACTTCTTCGAGCACCCTGTGCCAGCACCTCAGCACCCTCACAGGGAAGAACTTCTTCCTTATACCCAACCTGCCCTTCCCCTGTTAGCTAGCATCGTGTGTCCGGCTCATTTACCCCATGGGAGCAGCTCACCCCTGTGCCACGCTCTCCTGTTCCCTCTTACAGGCTCCAAGGACCCCTGCGCAGAGGTGACCTGCAGCTTCGGCAGCACGTGCGTGCGCTCCACCGACGGCCAGGCAGCCAAGTGCGTGTGCCCGTCGTCCTGCAGCGGCGTGCCCGAGAGCCCCGTGTGCGGCAGCGACGGCCGGGACTACCGCAGCGAGTGCCAGCTCAACAAGCACGCCTGCGACAAGCAGGAGAACGTCTTCAAGAGGTTCGACGGCGCCTGCGGTGAGTCCTCTCCTTGCCTCAAGAGCCTTTCCCTTTGGATCGAGAGCAGCAGGGAAGGGCAAAGCCATGGAATGGGGTGGGTTGGAAGGGAGCTTAAAGCTCATCTGCTTCCAACCCCTTGCCACGGGCAGGGATACCTTCCACTAGAGCAGCTTGCTCCAAGCCCCATCCAACCTGCCAGGGATGGAGCGGTTACCGCTTCTTTGGGCAACGTGTTCCACTCCTCAGCACCCTCACAGTAAAGAGCTTCCTTATATCTAACCTGAACTTCCCCTGTTTAAGCTTAAACCCATCACCCCTTGTCCTATCACTACAGTCCCTAATGAAGAGTCCATCTCCAGCATCCTTGTAGCCCCCTTTAGGTACTGGGGTCTTCACGCAGCCGCTGTCTGTGTCTGTCTTCATCAGCTCAAACCCAAGCTGGGCAGAGGAAGGTCACTTTGTGGGTGATGGCTTCTGAAACTCAGACCAAAGCAGCGCTTCTCCTGCAGCGTTTGGCTGTGGTTGTTTCTCCTTGGGACCCACTGACCTACAAAGCAGTGGGAACATCTGTGCTCCCTCCTTTTCCTTCTGCTGTTTCCCTGGGCTGGGATGCCCTGGCTGCTGGCTTTGGCAAGGAGTCCTTTTGGAGGTGACATCCCAGGGCTCAGGGGCAAGCAGCTCCCTCTAGTTAAAGGAGCCCAATAGGGCTCAGATCCTCCATGGCTGTGGATCCTGGTAATTAAAAGGCACTGAGGTCATTAGGAAAACCATGAGATCAGGCAGGACACGTGCCCAGGGGAAGGCCTGTGGGAGTGTGTTTGGGAAGGCTGCAAACCCTGAGGAGCTTCAATGGGGTTTTCCCTGCTTGCTCCCAGGTAGGGTGAGATGGGAGGTGCAGAAGGGGTGCTGTCACCCCAGGTTTCTAGGGCAGAGAAGAGGCTTTTGAGCCTCGCCGCTCCTTTGAGGTCCTCCTGGTTTTAGCTGGGCATCAGCAGGAACTCGGCAGAGGGGTTATAGAACCTGAAAATAGCTGAAGGTCTTTGCACTCTGTTGGTGTCAGTGTAAGGCTTGAGGATGTGCTGCAAGGCAGAGGAGGAAGCAGGGATGAACAGTTACACATACAGTCACACATACAGTCACACATAGTCACACATACAGTCACACATACAGTCACACATACAGTCACACATAGTCACACATACAGTCACACATAGTCACACATACAGTCACACATACAGTCACACATACAGTCACACATACAGTCACACATACAGTCACACATACAGTCACACATACAGTCACACATACAGTCACACATACAGTCACACATACAGTCACACATACAGTCACACATAGTCACACATACAGTCACACATACAGTCACACATACAGTCACACATCACACACAGTACACAGTCACCTGAGATAAATCTCTGCACACATCCACACATAGCACTAATCACACATCCACACAACCACACTCTAAGGTCACACATACAGGTCACACATACAGGTCACACATACACACACATACTCATCTGTTCACACATACAGTCACACATCCACACATGCACCCACACACATGCAGCACACATACAGCCTCATCTACCCACAGCCCCTTGAGTCCACACAAGATGTTCTTGCTTTATTTGGGTTGCAGAAGCCTCCAAGGGGGTAACACATCCCCGGCTGTCTGCTGGTGGGGCAGTAGCAAGCACAGGCAGCTCTTGCCAGAGGGGGAATAAGAGATGGATTGGGCAGGTCCTGTGGGAGCTCCTCCGTCTGCTTCGTTTCCGTGATCACTGCATATGCTAAAGTGGTTAAAGCAAAAGACTTCAGCTGTGACCCTGTCCTAGGCCAGCCTTCTCCAAGGGATGTAGGGTAGATGGGAAGCCCCTTTCCAGCTTGTGAGAGGCTGGGGGAATGGGTTATTGCGTTGTTTTCCCCCCTTGTCGGCCTGGGACTGGTGGATGCAGGGATTTCAGACAAGTAGGATGAAAGGGGGGGAGAGATTCGATCGTGTTTCTGCAATTGCAGACAATGAATCAGCACTCTGCAGGTTCACTGCTTGGCAAGGAAGAGGAAAACCTGGAGTAGGGATTAGTGAGGCAGCCAACACCTGGTTTACCCTTGTCTTTGGTATGCTAATGTGAGCTCAGCTTAGAGCAGTGGGGCAAGGCAGCGTGTGGCCCTGGCTGCCTTTGGAAAGACAAGGGGGGGAGAGTGGGATGGGAGTACTGAGCATCTTGTAACGCATTTGGACCTGGGAGGTTCACCTGGATCAGGGTGTCCTTAGAGAGGGCTGAATGCAGCTCAGGATGGGAAAAGAGGCAGAGCTCATCCCATCCAGCCATCGCTTTGGAATGGGGGAGTGTGTGCAGAGTCCTCCTGTGTGCGGATATGGGGACGAGGAGGACTGAGTCCCACTGGGGAAGGATTGGAGCCTCTTGCTGCCGGCCAAAGGGAAGGAGGGCGGAGGAGCAAGCACTGCTGTGGTCAGGATGTGATGGTACCTGACTGCGTGCCCTGCCTCTGTGCAACAGACCCATGTAAAGGCGTCCTCAACGACATGAACCGCGTGTGCCGGGTGAACCCCCGCACCCGGCGGGTCGAGCTGCTCTCCCGCCCGGAGACCTGTCCCCCGAAGAAGGAGCTTGTGTGCGGTGACGACGGGGTGACTTACGACAACGAGTGCGTGATGGGGCGCTCGGGGGCCATCCGGGGCCTGGAGATCCAGAAGGTGCGTTCAGGGCAGTGCCAGCATCAGGGTAAGTACATCCCTGCGTCCTTGGGAGTGATGGGAGCGTTCGGGTTCCCGCTCCCTGTCCCCGCGGTGGGATTGAGCAGTGCTGTCCCTTCTCCCCACAGACAAATGCAAGGATGAGTGCAAGTTCAACGCCGTGTGCTTGAACCGCCGCGGCACCGCTCGCTGCTCCTGCGACCGCATCACCTGCGATGGTACCTACCGGCCCGTGTGCGCCCGCGACAGCCGCACCTATAGCAACGACTGCGAGCGCCGCAAGGCAGAGTGCCACCAGAAGGCTGCCATCCCAGTAAAGCACAGTGGACCCTGTGGTAAGCACTGGTGCCACCAGGCTGGTCACCCACAGGAGCACTGGTATCCCCCCCCATCACTTCCCAGCCCCAGCAGCCGCTTTAAGCCCAGCCTGTGTCAGTCCCTTCCGTGCGGGTGATGCTGGGAAGCTGCAGGTAAGTTGTGAGTGGGTGCTCATCCTAAGCAAGGCACAGGTTTTCTTCGGTGTTGCGGCCAACAAGCCCTGAATATCCATTGCTCCCTGTTGGTTTTCCTCTCACAGTCTGTGTGTGCGTGTTCCTCCTTGGTCTTGTCTCTGGTGTGCTCAATGGGAAGAGTCATTTGTGTTTGAACAGCACCAAGTGTCTGTGATGTCCAGCTGGATCCTCTCATTCACCACCATGCAGCTCCTGTGCAGCCCATGCCATTCATTTCTCCTCCCAGGGTAGTGCCAGTCCCAAGCTCCTTCCATGCTTTCCCCTCCATGCCTGCCATGCTGGCTTCTCTCAGCTCCAGGTATCTCCATAAGGAACTCTAAAGACTCTTTGGACGTCTCACCGTGTCTTTGTCTTGTCTCTGGGAGCAGCTTTTGACCTTTTCCAATGGATGCTTTATCAGGAGGATGCGATAGGATGGGCCTTGGTGTCCTTAGGATGTGGGGAATGTCCAATTTTAACATCATTGCACAGAGACTGAAGGAAGTGGAACACAGCCACTGGGTTGATTTGTATGAGTTGGACTGTTTCATTTCAGCTCAAATTGGGTTTTGCTACATCTGGAACTGTGTCCTATTACTCTAAGCTGCTGTTTCACAAGGTATCAGCTGTATCAAACCTTCTGAAACACTCAGGATGGAGGCCCCATGTTGTGGACCTGTTTTGTTGGCTTTGTGCTCCTGCGGTGGGTTTTGAATGCTGCCCAGCCCCAGCTGCTTGAAACCCCTTTTGTCAGGCTCCCAAAACCACGCTCAATACAACCACAAGCTGTGAGTTTTAATCATCCCTTTCACTGGGTTTCTGATGGGTGAATGATGAGGAATCGCTTCCCCACGTTCTCCCTATAGGGAGATCAACACAGGCACCTTCCAGTCCTCTCTGCTGCAGGGAGCTTGGTGCTGGATGGCAACCAGGAGCCTTGCCAAAGCCTGGAACTCATTTTCCTGCCCTGTTGTGCCACTGTGGAGGTGTGAATGGCCACTGGGGCTGGCATGGGGCTGCTCATGGCAAGGCAGGCTGCCTTGGTGCAGGGGATGAAGCAAGGTGCCTGTAGCTCCTGAGATGCACTGGGGCCAGGAGATGGTGTTTGCAGCTGGGTCTTTAGGTGCTGGTGCCTTGGGCTCTCTACAAACCCTTCCTTTATCTCCTTTAGCATCAGGACCTTGCTGAGGCTTCCCAAATTCCTAGGGTAAGCAGAGGGCTCACGGCACACACACATCATTCCCAGCCCGTTCAGTGCAGTGAGGCCCGTGGGCAGTGGAATCTGGCCCTATACATCTCTTTCATTTTAGCCTCTCTTCCTGCAGGCGAGGGCAGCAGATGTGCACATCTGCTTTCTGGAGCTGCGTCCTTATGGGGTGGGAGCAAACAGAGCCTGGAATCCAGGGGAGCAGATCAAAGCTGAGGCTTTCACCTCCAGACGACGGCTCCAGGCAGCCCTGTAGCGAACCACCATGAGGCGTGGGCAAGCCTTTGGTCTCCCCATCAGCTTAGGAAAGCATGTTCTGTCTGAGCCTGTTGGAAAGAGAGCACGTCCTCCTCCGTGGCACCAGTTCTCAATGTGAGATGGGAAATGGGTTTAGAAATGGAGATTTGGGGTGGTGATGCTGCCTTCCAGCTGGTGTGATAACACTGATCGCTGCTGGTGGTGCCAGCTTCTCTCCTGGATGGATGCTTCTGCTGGATGCAGGGTACAGTCCTCACGGGACACTCAGCAGTGGGTGAGAACAGGGGATGAGGGAGCCGCAGGCTCTGCTTGCATCCAGCACTCCTAGTGGGGAGCATGGGGACTTCATCCATGTGCCGTGAGGATGCAGGAGATTCATGGAGCTGGGGAAGGAAAGGGAGAAAGAAAGGAAAGGGAAAAGGAAAAAGATAAAGAAAAGCTAAAAGAAAGGAAAGGGAAAGGGAAAAGGAAAAAGAAAGGGAAAGGGAAAAGGAAAAAGAAAAGGAAAAATAATAGGGAAAGGAAAGGAAAGGAAAGGAAAGGAAAGGAAAGGAAAGGAAAGGAAAGGAAAGGAAAGGAAAGGAAAGGAAAGGAAAGGAAAGGAAAGGAAAGGAAAGGAAAGGAAAGGAAAGGAAAGGAAAGGAAAGGAAAGGAAAGGAAAGGAAAGGAAAGGAAAGGAAAGGAAAGGAAAGGAAAGGAAAGGAAAGGGAAAAGGAAAGGGAAAAGGAAAGATGGGCCATTAGTCTGGTCACAGCATTATAATCTCTCACATATACATGTCTAAGGAGCTCTAAGCTCTGCTGCTCTTTTCCTGCAGCAAGGCAAAGGATGCAAAGCCAAACAAAACAGTCCAGGCCTTGTTTTAATCCTTCTCTCCTCTGAGACCGTGATGGTGCAGCTGAGAACGAAGGGATGGGATGAGACCGATGCGGACAGGAGGTGGAGGGAAGGTGTCTGTAGTTGCATCTGTCTTCTCCTCCCTGCCTCTCTCTGCTCTTCCTTCCCTGTCTTTCTCCCTCTGCTTTCTCTCTCTTTCCTTTCTCGTCTGTGTCTTGTGTTTTACAGTGTTGCCTGTTTGGAGGAAGGAATTGTGTCCTCGCAGCACCCTCCTGCTCCCTACCCGGACATCTCTGCTAGGAGGTCGGCTCTCTCCCCTTCTCCATAGCCAGGGACAGTCCTGGCCTCTTCTCACTGCTCCCCACCTCTCTAGTTTCGCTTGAGAGCCCCAGGGATGGAGACATTGCCCTGGGTTTGCTCCCATCCCTCATCCCAAACCCTTCCTGCTGGAATGGAAATGCCTCGCAGTGCCGTGGGGTCTTGTCCGGTGCTTGCTGTGGCTTGACCCTCCGAGGCACATGAGAGTGGGAGCAGAGGTGGGTGCTGTGAGCTCCCTGCTCCTTAGCAAGCCCCTCTTTGGCTGGTCCATCAGTCTGGACTGCTCCTGGTTGATCTTACCTCTCCTTGTGCCCCCAACTAACCCTCCTTTCTTCCCCACCTCCTCCTTCCCAGAGACTTCTGCCTGCCTGGGTCCGTGCTGCTTGTCCCTCTGCTCTCCATAGTGTGTGTCACGCTTGGCTGTGCAAGTCCAGTGGGAAGGGGACCCACAGGGATTGCAGATCCCCCAGTTCCCAGCAGAGCACCACGTGCCTTTTGGAAGCACTGAGGAACTGGGCTGGAGATGTGGTTCTTCCCTTGGGATGCTCCCTGTGGAGCTGGTGATGGAGCCCGCTGGGTGTCACGGGCACAGATTGATGGGGTGTGATGGGTTACAAAGCAGCTTCAGAGCCTCTTCTCCATAGCCACCATCAAGCAGGGCTTGTAGGAGACCTCAGTGTCCCCAGGGCTTGCTTGGCCCTTGGCAAAGCTTGGTAGCAGGTGGGGATCGTGCCTTTGAACCCATTAGGGTGCAGGGTGAGCATTTTCCTTGCTCCGTGCCTCAGTTTCCCTGCCTACAGAAGGGCCAGGAATCAAAGGAGGTCTTGATTATAGCACAGCTTGAGGTCCTTGCTCAGTAGGCCCTCATTATACCCACTCACATCAAACCTGGTGCCAGAACCTCCGTTGACATCTGCTGGTACCCAAGGCTGAGTGTGGTAATTCACAGGCTGAGATTCAGGCTGTGAAGCAGCTTCACGTGCCCCATCTCTGCAGGTTTGCTTGCTCCATAAGAGCAAGGGATGTCAGGGCAGTGCTCTCCATCAGGCCTGGCACCTCCCTGCACTCTCACCCTTGCTCCCTTGCTCCCCAGTAGAGTGAATTTGGACTTCAAATGAGTTTGCTTTATGCTTAGCTCATTGCATCCTTACTGCCTGCGTCCAGCAGAGGAGCTTTCCCCATGTGTCTCTGTGTTTGAGGGGCATCGTTATGGTATGGATGTTGCTTCAGAAAGGGGAAACACAAGCAGGAGATGGGAGCAGCATCACAGGGCTCAGCACAGCAGGGAGCTGGTCCTTGGGAACTGCTCACAGGCAATTCCTCTGCAGGAGAGCTGGGGTGCAGTTGAAAGGGCTGGGATGAAGTAGTGCCCATGTGCCTGAGCTGTCCCCCTCTTCCCTGTTCCTATGCACACCTTTGGCTCTAAGTTTCGGCTTGGTAGGTCCTTCCCAAAGAGCCAGATCCCATTGGCTGTGCCCATGGGCCATTTCTGACTGGTTGAGAGCATGCAGCCAGGCTCCTGAGGGCTCGAGCCTTGCTCTTGGTCCTAGCATGGGAGGAAAACAGACCTGATGCCCTATGCCATCAGGCTCTGGAGGGCTTTGCCTTTCCCACCACGCTCTGTGCCCACCTCGCTCTTTGCTGTTGGTGGGGCTGTGTCTGCCCGTTGCATCCATCTCCTCTTGGCTGCATTGTCTGTTCCCCACATGTGTTTTGTCCTGTGTCCTTGTCGCTGTTCCACACAGATTAAATCTGTGTCCTTTCCTTGCCCCATGTCCTCAGGGCTCTTGTCTTGAGGCACAAGAAGGGGTTGTTGGCAGTGCTGGGGTTCCCCCCAGCAGCATGGTCAGTGCTTCTGGATGGTAGAGAGCATTCCTGATGGGAAATGCAAGCAGGCTGGGAAGTGGGGGGGAACCATAGGTAGAGGTCCATAGGGAGTTGGAGGCAGCCTTTTCTCTTTGCTATCACCATCAGTGGTGATGGGCATCCTGAAGGGAAGGTGCCATGAGCTTGGCTGACTTAGATAAAGCAGCTCCAGTGTGTGAGCACAGGGGACTGCTGCTGCCTCTCAGCCTGCAATACATGCTATGGGGCATCACCCATCCCTAGGGAGCTCGATGCCCAAGGACTGGGCTGAAGCAAGGACACCAGCTCTCTTCCTCCCGCTGCCCAGCAGCTCCATGGCCTTTCCAGCATCAGCTTCCAAGAGGAGGGCACGGGAGCTGACATGGGGAGAGGAGAAACAGGCCTTGTGGTGCATTCCAATGTCCTCTCCAGCCAGGTCTTCCTGGGAATTGCCACAGAGGGTATTAAATGAGCTGTTCAGGAGGATGCGGACCTCAGTGAAGGGGATGAGCCCTCTGTGAGCTTTGTGGCTCCCGGTGCCAGGAACAATGTGAGGATGTGCTGAGGGTCCTGGAGCACCAAGAACCACACTGAGAAGGGCTTTCTGCTGCCTCTTGCCCTGCCCTCTGCTATAGAGCTGGTCATTCAGGTCTGACTTTACAGGGTTGTGGCACCACTGCTGCTTCCAAAGCGCCCGCAATGAGGAGCATCAGTCGGTGTTGCCCTCCCTCAACACATGATGTGAGCTGCTGGGGACACCCAGACAATGGGGTTTGGTGCAGGAGCCCAAAGATGATCCCACTTTTAGCCAGCCCTTTAAGGCAGAGCGTAGCAGGGATGGGAATGGGATGGAGTCAGGAATCCCCATCACAGCGTGCAGGGAGAAGACCTTGTGCCTGCTTCCCATCCCTAACCTCTGCCACGCATGGGGACGATGCTGAGGGTGGCATGGAGGGTGCAGGGTGCCACGGCCAGGACCAATGTGCATTTGCCACGGCTTGGGGGAGGCAGGCGCGATGCTGGGGACGCTGGCATGCCTCGCTGCCGCGATGCTGTGGGGAGCCACGGCTTCAAACCAGGGCCTTTCTCTCTGTGCCCCTCTGCAGACCTGGGCACGCCGAGCCCGTGCCTGAGCGTGGAGTGCACCTTCGGGGCCACGTGCGTGGTGAAGAACCAGGAGGCTGTGTGCGAGTGCCAGCAAGTGTGCCAGGGCCGCTACGACCCGGTGTGCGGCACCGACAACCGCACCTACGGCAACCCCTGCGAGCTCGACTCCATGGCCTGTGTGCTCAAGAGGGAGATCAAAGTGAAGCACAAGGGGCCCTGCGGTAAGAGCTGAGCCCGTTGGAACCCATTGCCATGGACAGGGACCCCTTCCACTAGAGCAGGGTGCTCCAAGCCCCTGTGTCCAACCTGGCCTTGAGCACTGCCAGGGATGGGGCAGCCACAGCTTCTCTGGGCACCCTGTGCCAGCGCCTCAGCACCCTCATAGTAAAGGATTTCTCCCTAATATCACATCTAACTCTCCCCTTTGTCAGGTTAAAGCCGTTCCCCTTCTCCTGTCCCCACATCCCTTGTCCAAAGCCCCTCTCCAGGTTTCTTGTAGCCCTTTTAGGCACTGGAAGGCTGCTTTAGGCAGTGCCATTCCCAACCTGCACTGCTGCAGACTTTGTGCTGTAGATAGAAACCTCCTGTCCAACAGTCTGCACAGCCCAAGCAGGGGGCTGTAGCATCTTCCCTCCCCCGTGCAAAGGCAGCAGCTGCTGTGTGAAAGAGAAATAAGAAACCCCATCTTGGAGCCAAATTCCTTGTGCACTGAATGGCAGGGAGGGAAGAGGGTGTTTGAAGGGGAAAATGAAGCCGTGAATCAGTAAATACCCAGGAGCCAGGGGATGCGCTGGCTGGAGTCTGGTCCCTCCTGCGATGGGTGATGGCTCATTGAGTTATTAGGAAGATAAACGTCTTCCCTGACCCAGACTGCACATGATGTGTGTGTTTGCAGCAGGCATGTGAGAGTCCCTCTATGGGATGCATCAGTGATGTGGATGCTGCTGTGTTATCCATGTGCCCAGCACTGCTGTGCCCTGGTGAACTAATGGAAGACAGTACCCACCTTCCCAACTGATTGCATCCCACCCTAGTGTGTGAATCCCGCTGCCTCTCTCCCCTTGGACACAGGCTGCTGGGATGCTGCTCCCTCCTCCCAGGGCTGGGACTGATTTATCACTCCTCATATTCCCCCTCCACTCCATGCTCTCTCCCACCTTCTATTTAGCCGCACCAGCACCGGTGACACTTCATCACTGTTAGTCCTGGTCCTGATGGCTTTTATGAGTAGTTACTGCCTCGGAGCCTGACTCTTCCTCCTCCTGCAGCCCTCACCTCTGCTCCTTCCCTTGCACTGCTTCCAACAAGGCTGCCTCCAACGGCATCTGCAGCTTGAGGAGGAGGAGGTTGCAGTGGGGCTTTATTTCATAGAACAATGGAATGGTTTGGGTTGACGGGAGCTTGAAGCTCAGCCAGTTCCAACCCACAGGGACCCCTTCCACTGGAGCAGCTTGCTCCAAGCCCCTGTGTCCAACCTGGCCTTGAACACTGCCAGGGATGGGGCAGCCACAGCTTCTCTGGGCACCCTGTGCCAGCGCCTCAGCACCCTCATAGTAAAGGATTTCTTCCTAATATCACACCTAACTCTCCCCTTTGTCAGCTTAAAGCCGTTCCCCCTTGTCCTAGCACTACATGCCCATACCGACAGCTCCTCGCCATCCCACACCGATGCCGTGTGCTGCCCTAACCTGCTGCTCTTGTCCCTTGTGTGCACAGAGCGCTGCGGCAAGTGCCAGTTTGGAGCCATCTGCGAGGCGGAGACGGGGCGCTGCGTGTGCCCCACCGAGTGCGTGCCCTCCTCGCAGCCCGTCTGCGGCACCGACGGCAACACGTACGGCAGCGAGTGCGAGCTCCACGTGCGCGCCTGCACCCAGCAGACCAACATCCTGGTGGCGGCACAGGGAGACTGCAGTGAGTCCGGCACCGTCCCCTCCTTCCCTCCTCTCGTTCCAGTGGTGGGGCACAGAGGATGCTCTGCCCCGTTGGCCACCTGGGTCCTGCTGAGGTGCTTGGATGAGCCCATCCAAGGCTCCCCTTCTTCCCTCATCTCATTCCAATAGCATGTTAGAGAGGATGCTCTGCCCCGTTGGCCACCCAGGCCGTGCTGAGGTGCTTGGGTGAGCCCATCCAAGGCTCCCCTTCTTCCCTCCTCTCATTCCAATAGCATGTTAGAGAGGATGCTCTGCCCCGTTGGCCACCCAGGTTCTGCTGAGATGCTTGGATGATCCCATCCAAGGCTCCCCTTCTTCCCTCCTCTCATTCCCATGGCATATTAGAGTGGATGCTCTGCCCCGTTGGCCACCTGGGTCCTGCTGAGGTGCTTGGATGTGCCCATCCAAGGCTCCCCTTCTTCCCTCATCTCATTCCAATAGCATGTTAGAGAGCAGATGCTCAACCCCATTGGCCACCCAGCCCTGCTGAGATGCTTGAATGTGCCCATCCTGTAGCCCGTGGGTTTGCCTAACCCTAACCTTAACCCCAGGGTTGGGATGTGGAGGGGGTCTCCCTAGTGTTCCTCCTGATGCCTTTAATGGTTGCTTTGAGGACTTCCCAGCAGGATCAGCTCCAGGATAACAGGGAGTCATGGTTTAGACCCAGAAGCAGGGATACAGGGATGCCCAAGGGCCTGGCCCTGAGCTGGCCACTTGGACACCCTCCCTGAGGCTTTTCACCTTGTCTGGTGGGATTTTTCCCTTTTGGCTTCACAAGAATTAGGCATTTTGGGTCTTTCCAGCAGTTTCTCCTTTTTAACCCCAGCAGTTATGCTTTTCCCGTCATAGATGGTATCTGCCCTCTGAGCCAAGCAAAGAAACCGGGTTAATAGCCACTGAGCCAAACAAATCGGGTTAAAGCCATGTTAATAGCTACCATCAGGACTGAAAGCATCGGGGGTCTGTTTGATCACACAGTGTGTCTCAGTAGCTTTCCCTTCCCTCCATCCCCTGGGGTTAATTCCTCTTTGCTCATGTGCTTCCTCCCCACTCCCCAGCACAGGGAACTGTCTGTGCTAATTTCTTAATGAATTAAAAGCCCTGCCTAGGTTCTTCATTAGGGTAAATGCTCCTTTGGTTAAAGCAATGCCCTGAGCCTCATAAAACCTGTCCAGCTGGGGCTGGTGTTCCAGGGATGAACTGTGCATGGAGATGCTCTCTACATTTGGGAGAGAACAACTGAGTGTGATAGATCACTCTTGGTGCTGAGAACAGGAAGAGGCTGAAACCAGGATACACCATGAGAGTAAATGGGATCTATTACTGGTGCCCTAGAAACGGTGTTGGACACAACAGCTATGGGTGTTGATGGGAATCAGGAATGCTCAGGACTGACACAAGGAGGATGGAGAGAGGAAGGGGCTGCTCCCTTTTCCAAAGTGGCAAGGGATAGAAGAGGAAACAGCCTCAGGGCAGGTTTAGATGGAGCTGAGGAACAATTCCTTCCCCAAAGGGTGCTCAGGCATTGGAACAGGCTGCCAGGGCAGGGCTGCAGGCACCGTCCATGGAAGTATTCACACACCATATAGACCAAGCCCTCAGTGCCATGGGTTAATGGTGGCCTTGGCAGTGCTGGGGGACGGTTGGACTTGATCCTCTTAAAGCTCTTTTCCGATCCCATTGATTCCATGATTCCATAACTCCACTGCAGTCTCTTTGCATGCTTCAACCAACCGATACCAACCCGCCCTGGCCAAGGAGAACTTCTTGCTTTGGAGGGCGCGTTCTCCGTGGTCCCCACCTCTCTGACATGGGGTAGCTGACCACAAAGACCCTCTCAGTGCGTGACCATGGTTCCTCCCTCTGTCCCAGAGTCCTGCGGCAGCTCGGTGTGCTCCTTCGGCAGCCGCTGTGTGGGTGGGCAGTGCGTGTGCCCGCGCTGCGAGAGGCAGCCCCTCGCCCCCGTGTGCGGCACTGACGGCATCACCTACCCCAACCAGTGCGAGCTGCGCGTGGCCTCCTGCCAGCACAAGAAGAGCATCGAGGTCGCCCGCATGGGGCCGTGTGAGGACGGTAGGTGGGAATAATGGGGAGGGAAAGGGTGAGGATGGGCACAGTGCGCTGCCCTGTGACACCCTGACATCCCCATCGGGTCCCAGTGATGCTCTCCTTCCCTCCCGGCACCCTGCGCGCTGCATCCCTTTCCCCTTGTCTTCCTGTATCCAGCGGTAATGAGAGGTGACACCTCCTAATGAGCAGGGCAAGGAGCTGATGGCTGCTTGAATTTCACACTTCAGCAAGTCACAGGAAACAGAGGTGTTCCTGCAATAGGGAGCTTGGCTGCTGCTTGGCTTCCCTCTGCCCCAGAGCTGCTCCCGTGGCCAGGATTGACTCGGCACTGAGCACCGAGGTCCTGGGGTTGGCTGTACCATGCTTGGTCAGGCTAAGAGCTAAGAACCTGCTGTTTTCCACTGCAGGGGAATAGCTCTGGGTTAACAACGGCTGAGTCCAAGTTATAGGGTGCTGACCTGTTGAGCTGATATTCTCTGGCTCATTGCACATGTAGTCTTCGCTGGAAAGGACTTCAGTGCCATGGCAGAGCTTAGGCAGAGGAGAAGACATAACATGGTGTTTGATCACAACCCTCCTTGGGGGATTTCAGGCTGATGTCCCTCTGGGAAAAGATCTTAAATAATTCCCTGTGTAATGCCAGATCCCAGCCTTTGATCACTCAATAAAAAGGGCCAGGTTTTCCTTTCTCCGCCCCTCTTCCCCTTTAAGGAGCCTTTGAAATCAGGAACACCTCTCTCTTGCTGCTGGAGCTCTGAGCATCTAATGGGGAGGCAGCCAGGCTAGGGACAAGGTTTATATGTTGTTGTGAAGTTCAGTTATGCAGATATTCATATTAACCCCAACCCCATCCCCATCTGCTTCCTATGTCTGTATTATCGGCAGCAATCTCCCTGCTGCACTATGTATCTGGGAGGGCAGAATGGGAAGGAATCAGATCAAAGCATGGAGTTAAGCTGTCACTAAGTCAAGTGACATCCCTTCCTCCTGTGTGTGGCTATTAGATATCTGATCTCCAGGTAGGCTACAGGGTGCTGGTAGCTGCAGGATCCTTGTGTTAGGTGCTGCAGTGATGCTGTGGAGAGGGAGATCTCAGGCCAAGTGCTAAGGAATCAGTTTGCAGTTTTCATCACGTAGGTTTAGCACTGTTGTGACAGCAATGGGAGAATCTGTGTTCTCCAAGGGAGGACACAGATTGAGGTCCACAGAGGTCCAGCGTAAGCATCCTAATATATATGGGCCCAGGATCCAGAGGTTGCAGAGGTTTGATCTGCTGTGACTTGGATGGGTCTGTGGCCTGCAAGGGCACAGCCTCATGTCAGGGCTTTGGCCCCATCCCCTCTGCTCTCCCCTTTCTCACCATCATCCTCCTTCACTGCAGAGTGTGGCTCGGGGGGCTCGGGCTCCGGCGATGGGTCTGAGTGTGACCAGGACCGGTGCCGGCAGTATGGGGGCTGGTGGGATGAGGATGCAGAGGATGACCGCTGTGTGTGTGACTTCACCTGCCTGGCAGTGCCACGCAACCCGGTAAGCACGCTCAGCACCTCCGGGCTGCACGCTGCTCCCCTCCTCTCTTCTCCCTGGTGCCTTTCCCGCATGCTTCCTGCGCAGGAGAGAGCATCCCGTGGATAAGGAACCTGCCTTCCTGTGCCATGGGCTGCCCTCAGCGGCTTCCATCCATGTCCTGGCAGGTTTGTGGCTCTGATGGTGTGACCTACACCAACGAGTGTGAGCTGAAGAAGACACGGTGCGAGAAGCGCCAGGATCTCTATGTCACTAGCCAAGGAGCCTGTCGTGGTGAGTGCCCAAAGGCAGCCAGCCTGGTGTCCTACAGGGACCTGTCCCCTGTCCCTGGGGCTAAGCAAGGAAGTGCTCACTAAGGATACAGCAATGTCTGTGTTGGTTTAGCTGATCCCTGCTGCATCATTCCTGTTTCACGCCCTTTGCTTTCCCTTACCAAGGGTAGGACCTCATCTCATCGCTTGTTCCCAGCGTCTCTGCAAGGACCATGTGGTTTTGAGGGATGGTTCATTGGGAATGCTGCCCTGTGCCGAGGATAACCTCTGCCTCTCTGCCTTCCTCTGCAGCCACTGCCACAACCCCACCACCTCTCCTGGTTGTGCACTGCAGCCAGACCGTCTACGGATGCTGCCCAGACAACATGACCTTGGCGCTTGGAGTGGGTGCTGCTGGATGCCCCAGTGAGTGAATATTGTGTTCCTATCTTGGTGTGCATGAAGGACCTTCAGGGATGGCTGGAAGGCAGGAGAGATGGGTGGAGCAGGGATTTGGGGTCCCATCCCATGGGAAACATCCCATTCTTCTGCTAACTGGTGACTCTCGGGCTCCGTTTACCCCCATCTCCAGGCTCCCAGCGTGCACACATGGAGATGTGCACACGTGCTTCACCTTCTGTATCTACTAGTGATGCTCTTGCCCTTGCAACAGCCCCAAGTCAACTGCCAGGTCTAAATCCTTCTCCAATGCAGGAGGACAGGATGGTGGCATCCCTGGCAGTGCTCAAGGCCAGGTTGGATGGGGCTCTAGTGGAAGGTGTCCCTGTTCATGGCAATGGGTTGGAACTGGATGACCTTTAAGGTCCCTTCTGACCCAAGCCATCCTGTGATTCAGCTGCATCCATGCTGGATGCTCCAGAAGGTGCCTTAGGGCCAGAATGTGCCTTCAACCCATTGCTAGAGGCTGAAGGCTTTTCACTGGTCTGAGTGACACAAGTATTGCTCATATCCTTGCAGTGCAGGCTGAGGTGGAAGAGAGCTTTCATGTTCACCTTCTGCGGGCCACCCATGGCTGGTGACTGCAGTGTGCAGGAAGCTGAGCTGGCAAATGCTTCATTAATATTTATTAAATGATTATCAGAGCCTGCGCTTAAGCAGGAGCAGCACTTTGAAAGGCATTAGCAAGCTCTTACCAGCTGGGGCTGTGACCGCCCATTAGGGAAACCCATTACCCTGTGGAGACATGGTTCACACCATGCTTGGGCCTGGCTGATGCCCTCCTGATGAGACTGTAGTGCTCTTTAATGCACTGTATCATTTAACAAGCAGTGTTCAGAGAGGGTCCAGGGATGGCCTGGCAGGAGGTGCATGGAATGGGCTGGATGGATGCTGGAAGAGCAGGGAGCAGAGCCATGAGGAGATGGCCAGGGGGATGTAAGGGAGGACACAAGCATTCTGCTTCCAGCATCACCCTGCCAATGGTACCAGTATTCCTGTGTCTCTGATGGAACTCCTGTCCGCCACCCTCCAATCCATGGACACAGCTTCCCAACTGACTGGGATTCATTATCCCACCAGTTTCTGTCCCACCTATGTTGGCAGCAAGCATACGTCAGTGCGATGCCAGATGGCACAGGCTCCTCTCATGAGGTGAAGAGAAGACCCTTTATTGAGATACAGCTCAAGTTTTATAGCCCCGGCCCCACAGGGTGTTACACTGCAGTTTTCAGTTGCCTTATTTCTATATAGAGTATTAATCACAAGATTATGACATTATTGCTATTCCTTTGCACAGCCTTATCTATGTTCATCTTATGACCACACTATTGCTAACGCAGCATCTTATAATCACATCATTGCACACGCAGCGTCTACACGTTCCATTCTTGTGCAGAGCCAGTTCCTTGTTCTTTCTCCTAGTTCCTTTTCTCTTCTTTATTTTTATCTCTCCCAAGGCCTGCGTCCAACCATCTGTATGAAGTCCCAGCCGCTGCCCCCATCCTCCATGCATCAGGATGTAATTACCACTTAGCTTGTAGCCCCTTGCTGCCTGTTCTGGACATGCCATTTCCCTGCCTCTGGAAGGCTGGGGTTGTGCACATGCACCCACCTTGCTGCTCCTGCGTTCTCCCTTTCTCTCCATCTCTGCCCCACGTCCCCTTCCCACTGCTCCCTGGGGATTAAGGCAGTGTCTCTCTGTCTATCTTTGGATCGCTTCCCTCCATCAAGTTCCTAATTAATGAATTAATAATAAACTTCTAATAGCTTCCTTCCCCTTTGATGTTAATGAGAGAGGAGTTCTTGATGACAGCAAAGCAGGCAGGTTCATCCCTGGAGGTTTAGTTCCCCCCTTGTAGATGGAGCAGAGGAGAAGTGTTGAGAGCAGATGGTGAAACCTCCTTTTGCCCACCGTGGTCCAGCCCTGGCTGAGCATCTCAGTGGTCCCTCCACCACGATGCAGATGCCATGGCAGGGGGTTGGATCTAGATGATCCTAAGGTCCTTTCCAACCCAAACCATTCCATGATTCTCTGTTTGCTCACAGGTACCTGTCAATGCAACCCCTATGGCTCCTATGGAGGAGCCTGTGACCCCACCACGGGGCAGTGCTCCTGCAAGCCCGGCGTGGGGGGCCTCAAGTGCGACCGCTGCGAGCCCGGCTTCTGGAACTTCCGTGGCATCGTCACCGACAGCAAGAGCGGCTGCACCCGTGAGTGTGGCCACCACCCCATCCCATAGGGGTGCTCCAGAGCATCCCTCCTACGAGGAGAGGCTGCGGGAGCGTGTTCTGTCTAAAGAGAATGGGATCTCATTGAGGGGCTCTTCATCAGGGACTGTAGCGATAGGACAAGGGGTGATGGGTTCAAAGTGAAACGGGAAGTTCAGGTTGGATGTAAGGAAGTTCTTCCCTGTGAGGGTGCTGAGGCGCTGGCACAGGGTGCCCAGAGAAGCTGTGGCTGCCCCATCCCTGGCAGTGTTCAAGGATGATCTTAAGGTCTTTGGATCTGCTTGGATCACCAGCAAACGAGTGTCTTCTTTCCCCTTTCTTGCCCAGCCTGTAACTGCGACCCGGTGGGTTCAGTGCGTGATGACTGCGAGCAGATGACTGGCCTGTGCTCCTGCAAGACTGGTATCACTGGCATGAAGTGCAACCAGTGTCCCAATGGCAGCAAGCTGGGCATGACTGGCTGTGAGAAAGGTGAGGTGCCAGAGGGATTGTGTGGGGCACCAAGAGAGGGTGCTTGGATAATGCTGATCCTGGAAGAAAAGCATCCCTTCCACCCTGGATGCTTGTGCTTTGGGATGAAGGGGCCTCCATTCCTGGCTGGCTTCCTGTTATCTGTGCATAAGGGACTCTGTCTTTTTGGGGAAAGACTGTCTTGTCCATCAGTCTGAACTGGGAGAGCCAAGACCTACTGGGAGGAGAGAGGGATTTCATTATATAGCCTGTTTTTCTTCATGCTTGGTATGTGCTTTGTTGATCATCTCTTCCCATCTCTTCCCCCTTCTCTCCCTCCCCCAGACCCATCAGCCCCCAAATCCTGTGAGGAGATGAACTGTGAGTTTGGGGCCTCTTGTGTGGAAGTCAATGGCTTTGCCCATTGCGAGTGCCCGTCCCCGCTCTGCTTGGAGGCCAACATGACCAAGGTTTGTGGGCCTGAACAGCGTGCTGGGGATGGGTGGCCCATTGGGATAGTGTGGGCAGCATGACTGTGATGGCTCTTTTCCACCCCAAGAAGCAGGAGGGGACGTTTGGTCACTCTTTGAAGAGTTGTAGATGTCTCCCAGCAGAGGTGGATGCTCTGAGCATCATTGCATCATTGCTCCTGGGCTTCAGCAGTGGTCCCTCTGTGCTCACCTCTTTGCTTCTAAAGGACCCTGCAAAGCTTCCAGCACTTAGAGATGGGTTCATTTTGCCCAGTGCTTGGAGGAGGACAGAGGCACAGCTCACATTTCCCCTCTGTATCCCAGGTGTGTGGCTCTGATGGTGTCACCTATGGGGACCAGTGCCAGCTGAAGACCATCGCCTGCCGGCAGGGACAAGTCATCACAGTGAAACACATGGGGCAGTGCCATGGTGAGTGTCCACTGCTCTCAGTCCTGTGCCACACACTGGACGTGGGCTTGGCTGTGGTTCCTTGCTGTGCCATGACTCTTCATGGCAGGGAAGATGCATCCTTACCCGCCCTGTCCTCCTTCTCCTTTCAGAGTCCATCACTCACACCAGCCACATCCCACCACCAACACCACTGCCAACAGCGCCCTTGGACAAGTTGATGCTCCCTCCACCACTGCGGCTCACCACCCAGGCTCCGGAGCCCACCGAGCTGCCCACCAGCTCCCTGTTGTTGGAAGCCAAGCCTACTGAAAGAGGTCACCCTACAACGAGGCGCATCACCACTGCCAGACCCGCCACCACCCCATGGATGACCCATGGGGTGTATAAGACCACTGTCCGCCCTCTTTCCACTGCACCAGTGGTCCTGGCCACCACGCAGCCTGCCTATGTTGAATCAGGCAGTGCAGAAGGCAGTGGAGACCAGGAGATGGGTATCAGTGGAGACCAGGAATCGAGTGGGGCAGGCTCTGCCGGTGAGTGTGCCCTGCTTAGGCTTGGCTTGGCAGGTTGGTTGTGGGCTAAACCATACCCTGTGCCACTGACAACGTGAAGCTGCGAAGCTCTGACACGGAGGTGAGGTCTTACCTCCTGCTGGTGAATGCTCCTCTTGATGCCCTGCAGGGGAAGAGGAGGTGGAGGAAAGCCAAGTAACTTCCACCCCAGCCATCGAGAGGGCGACGTGCTACAACACCCCGCTGGGATGCTGCTCGGATGGCAAGACTGCGGCTGCGGATGCTGAAGGCAGCAACTGCCCGGGTGAGTTTGTCCCTAGGGATGGGCTCTGGGGTCCCATTCAGTGATCAGGGGTCAGACTGAGCTCTTGTAGGGTGCGGGAAGGGATTGATGCAAGAGGATGCTCAGGAGGAGATGCTGAGCCATGGATGTTGTGCCCATAGCAGCCAGCAGCCACCCTGCTGCTGAACTGAGAGCCAGGGAACTCTCTTTCTTCCCATAGGTGACCACTTTCTTCCTTAACAACTTGCCCAGTGCTCTACCCAGGCTTCTGCAGAGCTCCTGACTGGCACTAGGGACGATGAGGCAATTCCTTGGATTCCCATTATCTATGTTGATATCTATAAAGGCAGCTGGGCTGACCAGGACCAGTTTAGCCCCATGGGAGAGCAGCCGAGCCCCAGTGTCTCTGCTGGGCATCCTGGGGAGCTTCTTGACTCCTGATTCCCATGGCCTAGGTGGGATCTGTCTTGTCCTTTCACAGTGTTCACATTGAGGAAACACAGAGCTACCCATGCTGGGTCACAGTATAGGCTGTCCTGAATATACATCCTTGTTACCCTAAAGCTTGTTCCTCTGGGGCCATCTCTCAGATGCTTCCTCACTGTGGTCCTTCTCAGCTGTCCCTCTGCCAGCAGAACATCCCCTTTTCCTATGGACACCACATTTGAACCCACAAAAGCATGACTTCAGGGAACCTCCCGTGTGGCTACCCGCAGCGGGGATCTTCTCTAGGTGCCTCTGCACTCCCACAGCACCAGTGGGAAGGGAACCATCCTTTGGGTTCCTCTTGCACTTTGAGGCTGGTTTCCAAGGCTGACCACAGCCTGTTAGCTGGGCACTTCCCTCTCCCAGCACAGCTCTTCTGCTTGTCCAGAGCCCACTTTTCGCCCTCCTCTCTGCCCCTGTTTGCATGCACATGTGTGATCCTGCCGTGTTGACTATGTGCTGCTCTGGCTAATGTCTTTCTCTTGTTACTCAGCCGGTGCAGGGGGGCTGCTACCCGGGCCGGAGCTCAGAGGAACCCGTATGGTAAAAGCTGCCATCTCCAGCCTGGTCTTTGCCATCTGCTCCAGCACCCCTTGATACTAATCCTCCATGGTGCAGACCCATCCAGACTAACCCCAACACTGGCACTACCCGCACACTGCCATCACCCTTTCCCCCCAGGGACTCGAATGCTGTCAGCCAGACACCTGTCCCCTTGCCCACAAGCTGACTAAAGGCGTTTGTCTTGTCTGCCCTTCCATTCCATAGCTACCAAAGTCTTCCAAGGAGTCCTCATCTTGGAAGAGGTGGAAGGCCAGGAGCTGTTCTACACACCCGAGATGGCTGATCCCAAATCAGAGCTCTTTGGGGAGACAGCAAGGAGCATTGAGAGCGCGGTGAGTCCTTTGCACTTGATCATGGATGCATAGGGCTTTGGCATGGATAGGGCTTTGGCAGAAGAAGACAAGACCCTGCCCACCTCTATCTGCGCTATGGTGGTCAGACAACTGAACTGTGGGTCTCCTGCTTTGCCTCCCTCCTTGTTTGTGATGGCTTCTGGAGAGGTCTCTTGTTGCTGCCTGTCAATGGGAGCACAGCGACCTCGCTGCAAAATGTGTTGAGCATCTTGAAGGAGCATTGCTCCGTGTTGTTGGTTTTGGGGTTTATTTGAGATGGGCTTAACCTACAGAAGCTGGGGGGGACACAACTTATCACTAAGTGTTATGGGCACTTGGGAGTGTAAAGCGATGATGGGGCAGTTCTAAGAGATACCCTGTTTGAATTGTGTGATCTCTTTGTAGCGTGTTATTAGCCTCTACCACTTGGTGTGTCAGTTGGGTCCATCCTCTGCTATGTGATGGGTCAAAAACCAGCCTTTTTCAGCTTGATTTTGGTGGTAGGGATGTTCTAGGAGTAGTGGACTTTGCATGGCACTGTGTACATCCAGGTTTGGGAGCAACATTATAGTGTGGCATAGCAAACACAGAGCATCTTTGTGAGGAGATTCATGTATTTAGAGCTGGTTCCAAGCTGCATTTAGAAGTTGGCAAGCCCTCAGTACAGTCATATAAGCAGATTTGTGCCTGGCATATGGACCATATGGTTCGTGCAGTTCCGTATCACAAGAGCAGTGTTTCCCAATACAACAGCGGCTTCTATCTGAGGATGCAAACAGGCACACAAAAGCTTCATCCATGGATCATCCATTCTTCCCCCCAGGAAGGCTGTTTTCCCAGGCTGGAGGATAGGAAGGCATGGCACAGGACCCCTGTCAATGCTCCTGCCATGGCCCAATGCTGCAGAGCCTGTTGTCCCTGTGCAAGTCGCATTCAAACGCCCATGGATGTGATGTGCTCCTTCATCCCTCTGAGATCCCTATTCCCAAATATAACGCTATTCCATGGGACCATTAACCAGTTATTACTTTCTTCTGTGTTTTCCTTGAGGGAAGGACATGGTGGCCTCTGGCTGTGATGACTTCTGGGGCTCCATGAGGCTGGATAGGTAGCCTGCAGGGGTATTAAAGCCTGACTGTAAGCCTTGGACTGCCACTGTCTCCTTCCTCTGACTTCAGACAAATCCTGCAGTGTCTGAGAGCCAAGTATTAAAAGGCAATCAGGTACTTAAAGATGCAGAATGGCCTCTTATGGGATTTTCCCAAGGTTTACACAGCTTTAGAAGAGATCAGAAAGACTTAGATGCTACACAGTAGAAAATCCCTGTATGAACTGCAAGGTGTCTCTAGTCTGCCTCTGTTCTGCTCTTCTTCACCATGGGAATAGCTCACTTCCCTGCTCTATTTCTGGAGCCTGTTCTTACCTCTGACTGCAGGCCGTAAAGAGTAGGGACCAGATGAAGTTATCATCATAGGCAATGGGGCTTGTTCTCTGCTTGTGTCACTTGGATGCTCGCAAAGGTTTGGATGTGAAACCAAGGAGACTCGCTGGGATTCAAGCTCTCCTACTGAAAGGCCCCATCTCCTTGGCTCTCCCCATTAACCAGTTGGTTTCTCTTCTCCCCTTCACTTCTGACCAAAAGCTGGATGAGCTTTTCCGCAATTCCGATGTTAAGAAGGACTTCAAGAGCATCCGTGTCCGAGACCTGGGGCAGAGCAGCGCTGTCCGTGTCATTGTGGAGGCCCACTTTGACCCAGGTAAGTGCTGATTCATCGTGGAATGCAGGCAGAAGCATTCCCTGGGGATAGGAATGATTCAGATCCATTGTGAGAGGTCATGAGAGGGAAGCTACCAGGTAGACACGCATCTTCACTCTTCCCTTTCTCCTCCTGGTTATGGTCAGCCACTTCCTACACAGCAGCGGATGTCCAAGGGGCCTTGCTGAAGCAGATCAAAGCTTCCAAGAAGACAACCATCCTGGTGAAGAAACCCCAACAGGAACATATCAAATTCATGGACTTTGGTGAGCCCCGCTCTATCTGTGGCTACTTCATGCTAGGGTGGGAGGAATAGAAGGGCTCAGCGCAGGCAACTCAGTGCATGACCTTAAGGTCCCTTCCAACCCAAACCATTCTATGACTCTATGCAAAGGGTTCCAAAGCACCAGCATCAATCTGCATTATCCTGTTTCAGACTGGATCCCCCGGCTCTTCACCACCACGGTCACCACCACCACGGCCACCACCATGGCGCCCGCCACCACCCGCAGGTACACCACGGCCGCCCCTGCCACCACAGTCCATTTCCTGCGCCAGGACACCATGGGCAGACCCAGCACCAAGATGTCAGGAGCTCTGAGCACCAGGAGACCTGCATCCACCCTCCCGGCCACCACGCGTCGGAAGCCCACACGCCAGCCCCCTACCACGAAGAAGCCCTCACGTCCCTGTGACTCTCATCCCTGCTTGCATGGTGGCACATGTGAGGATGATGGGAAGGAGTTCACCTGTAGCTGCCCGGCTGGCAAAGGGGGAGCTGTGTGTGAGAAAGGTACGTGCTTCTGACCAGTGTTGGTCCATACATACAATGGACTTGACGGTGGTGATGGAGAGATGCTGGGAACAGACCCAGCCCCATAACATCACCAGGCAGGGGTCAATTCAACTGGCATTGTTAAATCAGCCAGAACACTGTGCGTGTTAAAAGGCAAGCACAGCAAGGCTGCAGGGGAAGAATGGGTTGCCCAAGGAAGTTGTGGATGCTCCATCCCTGGCAGTGTTCAAGGCCGGGTTGGATGGAGTCTTGGGTGACATGGTCTAGGATAAGGTGTCCCTGCCCATGGTATTGGCTTGGAACTGGGTGATCTTAAGGTCCTTTCCAACCCAAATCATTCTATGATGCTAAGAAGGTGCCTGGAGCAATTTCTTCCTGGCTTCACTTGTGCTACATCAGTGCCTCAAAGCATTGGAGATTGAGCTTGTCCTTTTAATCTCAGCTCATGGCATTGTTGCTCTCCTGAAGCTATTGACTGGTTGTGAACGTGCCAGAGGCAGGTAGTAACTGTCCTCTCCTGCACTAGATATGTGCTGATAGTAGCTGCTAAGCAAACAGCTCCATCCTGACAGCACGTTTAACCAGAGCTGCTGTTGGTGACTGTGAGCTCCCACAGTCACACTAGGGGCTTCTCAGTGCTTATTCCTGACCAGCTTTGTCCATAAAGCTCTAAGCTGGAGCATTCAGAGCTGCTGCTGGATGTGGGTATCCAGCAATAGGGTTTGGTTAATAAGGTTAATAGGGTTTGGTCTTCCAGATCCCTTGGAAAATCTCAGCTGCACTAAATAGAAGCCTGAAGTGATGAATGTAAATCATGTGGGATTCTGGGATATTTATCCCAGGGGTTTTATCTCCTGATAAAATCTATCTGAGGAGCAGGGGAGTTGAGTTACGAGGAACTAACTGTGTGTGCAGCAGGCGATGTGATAGCTGAGCATGGAGAGGACCAGCAGCATCGGTCCTTAACTGGGAGGAGGTGGTTGGGGCATCACTGAAGCTGAGTGCTGAGTGAGCAATACCACAGATCTCTAAAGCCTGGGAGTAATACTTAGGGTCATGCCATCATGAGAGGAGTTGGTTCATAGCCAATATGAGTGTCTGGGAGGGGGTAACTACATAGAAGCATGGGTCCAGAGGAGAGTGTGAGCTTCTTTGTGCTACTTCATAAGAGCTCTCTCTGTTGTGCAGGTAGGAAAGAGTTCACAGGCTCATGTAACGCATTTATTTCCTCTCCATCCTTCTGTGTCCCTTCCTCTGCTTCATCCCCCCTTCCTTTCCCTACCCACCCTGGCTCTTGCAGCTATCAGGTACTTCATCCCCAGCTTCGGTGGCAAGTCCTACCTGGCCTTCAAGATGATGAAGGCGTACCACACCGTGCGCATCGCCATGGAGTTCAGGACCGTGGAGCTCAGCGGGCTCCTGCTCTACAATGGCCAGAACCGTGGCAAAGACTTCATCTCCCTGGCGTTGGTCGGCGGCTTCGTGGAGCTCAGGTGGGTGCCCTCAGCCTTGTGTGGTGAGGAGGAAGCAGGGAAGCTGTGAATGGTCCTTGCAGAGCATCAGGAGGACGCTGGGCTTGAACGTGGAAGCTAGGAAACAGCAGCATCAATGGACAAGAAGAGTGGTTTTCCCAATGTAATAGGAATGCGAATGGGACTTAATTCCCTTATTTCAGTTTGAAGTTTGGAAAGCTGTGGGAGGTTGGGTTTTTTTGAGCAAGGGAAAGGTCTGGTTTTGGTGCTGTTTTTGTACTGGAAAAAGAAATGCAGGGGGAGAAAGAAAGGAAGAAAGGCCCCGTAAGTGTGAGCATGAAGTTACTTTTCCCATCCTAAAAGCCAAAGGTGCAGACTCCACCTTTTGGTGAAGAGAAGGCTTCTAAAGGGGAGTCCTTAGAGCAGCTCCAGTGCCTAAAGGGGCTACAGGAAACCTGGAGAGGAGCTTTAGACAAGGGCCAAGGGGAATGGCTTTAACCTGCCAGAGGGGAGACTGGGACGAGCTCTCAGGCAGAAGCTCTTCCCTGTGAGGGTGCTGAGGCGCTGGCACAGGGTGCCCAGAGAAGCTGTGGCTGCCCCATCCCTGGCAGTGTTCAAGGCCAGGTTGGACACAGGGGCTTGGAGCAACCTGCTCCAGTGGAAGGGGTCCCTGCCCGTGGGGAACTGGATGAGCTTTAAGGTCCCTTCCAACCCAACCCAGCCTGTGGAAGGGGGACACAGCAGCCCCCGTGCCATGGCACAGATGCCCCTTGTCTGCAGGGTGGCACAGCCCCAGGCCTCCTCCTCTTCTGCTCCAGGTTTAACACTGGCTCTGGCACGGGCATCATCACCAGCAAGGTCCGTGTGGAGCCCGGCAAGTGGCACCAGTTGGTGGTGAACCGGAACCGGCGCAGTGGGATGCTCTCAGTGGATGGGGAGCCCCACGTCAGTGGCGAGAGCCCCACAGGCACCGATGGGCTCAACCTCGACACGGACCTCTTCATCGGGGGAGCACCCGAGGACCAAATGGCTGTGTGAGTGAGGGTGCGGGTGCTGGATCACTGCCCTGGGCATCGGCCCATCCCTGGCAGTGTTCAAGGCCAGGTTGGACGGGGCTTGGAGCAACCTGGTCCACTGGAAGGTGTCCCTGTTCATGGCAATGGGTTGGAGCTGGATGAGCTTTAAGGTCCTTTCCAACCCAAACCATCCTCTGCTGCTGCGGGCAGAGCATCCCTAGGGGCTGAGCCCTCCGTATCCAGGCTCCGGGTGGTGGTTGGAGCGTGTTTGTGCAACGGAGCATCACTGGGTACCGCAGCCTGACCCCATTGCTTGGGATTCCCCTGCAGTTTTGTCCTTGGGGACAAACCCCCACTGACTGTGTCCTCTTGTGCCCTCAGGGTGGCAGATCGGACCACGGCCACCACCGGCCTGAAGGGCTGCATCCGCCTGCTGGATGTGAACAACCAGATGTACGACCTGCGGGAGAAAGGCAGTGATGTGCTGTATGGCAGCGGGGTGGGCGAGTGTGGCAACGACCCCTGCCACCCCAACCCCTGCCACCACAGCGGCATCTGCCACGTCAAGGAGGCTGAGATGTTCCACTGCGAGTGTCTCCACACCTACACTGGTACGTGCGGATTGTGCTGGGGGGTCCTCATCCCACTGCCGGGTCCTGAGGGATCCCAGAGGCGAGCTGATAAAGGAGATGGGTTTGGATGGGGGTCAGATGGGTTATAGCACTAAAAAGGTGGGGGTTTTAAGCCAAAAGCTGTGAGACCTTGTCCCTGGAGACGTTCAAGGCTGGATGTGGCTATGGGCAACCTGATCTAGTTGGAGATAACCCTGCTCATTGCAAGGGGTCGGACTGGATGAGCTTCAAGGTCCTTTCCAACCCAAACCATTCCATGGTGTTATGGGCTACAGCAGAAAGGGATGTGGTGTGGAGCATCAGCAGTGGGTTAGAGGGAGAAGAGTGGGATGAAATCACATCCATTGAAGTCAATAAATGTAGAATCCTGTTGATATTCACATAATACTCTCTGCCCGTGGCAGGAGGTTGGTCCTTTCCAAGCCTAACTATTCTAGGATAACACAAGGGCCTGGATCTGTTTGTTCTCATGCACAAAAAAAGTTTCCTCTTGCATTTTAGGCGTGTAATTTTGCACAGGTATCGTTTGCCATTTGTGGGGCTCGCTGTGGGGTGCTTCTGCATCATGGGAGCCCAATCTGAGAAGGGATTAAAAGGCCGGCAGTGCATCAGGAGACATCAGAGACGTGTCCATCCCCTGTCGGCTTGGGATGCTGGTGTGACAAAGCTTCCCCTTCTGCTGCAGGTCCAACCTGTGCCGACGAGAGGAACCCCTGTGACCCTACCCCCTGCCACGTCTCTGCCACCTGCCTGGTGCTGCCGGAGGGAGGTGCCCTGTGTGCCTGCCCCATGGGCCGGGAAGGAGACTTCTGCGAGCGAGGTGGGATGGGAGCGGGTTTGGGAACGGGGTGGAACTGAAGGTGCTCATTGGCCCAGCCTGGGGGGGTGACCAGAAGGCTGTGGGGCACCGTGCGGAGCTGCTTTGCCTCCTCTTCCTCACCCTTCCCCTGTCTGTGCCCAGTGACAGAGCAGGACCACAGCATGCCTTTCCTCCCGGAGTTCAATGGCTTCTCCTACCTGGAGCTGAATGGGCTGCAGAGCTTCGTTCCTGACCTGCAGTAAGTGCCTGGGAATGCGAGAGGGGCAGGCGAGTGCAGTGATGTGGAGACAGAGCTTGTGCCTGCTTCTCCCTAGAGGTCTTCCCTTTGCCTGCTGCAGGTTTAGTCCAGAGGGAATGGTTGGGTTTGGTCTTAAAGGTCTTTTCCAACCCCGTTGATTCTATGAATGGCATTGCCAGAATCCCTGCAGGCAGCCCCGTGCCCTGGGTGCTTGGTGTTGCAGCAGGCAGGGTAAATAGGCAGCACGGAGCAGCATCCTGAGCATGGCACATGCATCTTTTACCTAGCAAAGGTGCCTTACAGGGCTGGCATCTCTGCTGTACCAGGCAGGCAGAGGTATTCCAAGGGCTTGGGATGTTGGATGGGAGGGTATCCATCATACTTCTCTCCTCAGGGACAAAATGTCCATGGAAGTTGTGTTCCTGGCCAAGAACCCCAGTGGTATGATCTTCTACAACGGCCAGAAGACTGATGGCAAAGGGGACTTTGTGTCTCTGGCTCTACACAATGGTTACCTGGAGTACAGATACGACCTGGGCAAAGGGGCAGCTGTGCTCAGGTAGGGCTTGGGACCTGCTCCTCAGGGTGATGGTGATGGCAGGGGCACGAGGGACACGGTGGCTGTGGCATCCAGCACTGGCTTGGAGCTCCCCTCCATGCAAACCATAAGGAATGGGGGGAAGCAGGCTTCATGCTTGGCTGCTTGGTTGGATGTCCCTTTGTGGGACAAGGCAGAGCTGGTTCCACCCCTGCTTTGTCCCTCTTTCCCCACCTAAAGCTGGGCTCTGTGTGCCCCCGCAAGCTGGTCAAGGGAGCTTTACACCCATGTGTCTTCTCCTCCCTTCCCACCACCAGGAGCAAAGAGCCCGTTCCCCTCAACACTTGGATGAGCGTCTTGTTGGAGAGGAATGGGCGCAAAGGGGTCATGAGGATCAACAACGGCGAGAGGGTGATGGGGGAGTCCCCGGTAAGTGATGGGCCAGGGAGAGCTTCCAGCCTTGTTCCTCCCATGTGTGAGATGACCTGAGAAGTCCCAGGTGCTTTTACATGGCTTTAGGGGTGGAGGAAGAGTGGGGAAGACCTTGGGAGGCAAAGGATGCTGTGGGGCAGAGCTTACCTCCCTCACGGCTACTCTGCAGCCTGGCCCTGGTGCTGTAGGACCAGCTCTTCCAGCTCTTCCTTTCTCCTTGTCCCCATCACACAAAGCCTCACCTGGGGGCTTTGGTTGCAGGGCTGTGTTGGACTGAGCCCCCCTACCCACATGGACACCCCTGCCCTTTGTTGCAGGTCCTTGCTTGTTCCTTTGGACCCTTTTTGGTCCAGGCTGTGCCCGTGATGCTGGGCTCAGTAAAAGCCCATTGCAGTGTTGCTGCTCAATCCATTAGTGCCTTCTCTCCTCTGTTCCCAAGCTGGCAGCTTACCTCTGACTTTTCCCTATTCACTTTGTCTCTGCACAAAGAGCAGCTCCTGGGGTCCCATAGCAGGGCTATTTGCCTTTCTTTCATCTAGTTTTTCAATGGGGAAGCTGGTAATGCAAGGAAAACCCCAATTGCTGCTGAACTCATCCCTAATATCCACCTATAAGTGCAGCCCCAAGGGTAAGCAGCATTCCTACAGAAGAAGGGCTCTTTTCCTCCCCTAATTCATCTCTCCAAGCTTCAAGCTTACCCTGGTTGTCAGCCACCCCTCCTGTTGCCTTCTGCAGCATCCCCTGCCCTTCCCTATCTCCCCGGGGCACTGGTGCTCTTGCAGCCCTGCATGGTACGATGTTACCCACTGATGTCCCTTTTCTCTCTTTCTCTCCCTTTGATTTTCACTGTATTTTTCCCTTCCCCTGCTGTCTGGATCCCAGAAATCCCGTAAGGTAAAGATAAGTATGACCCACTGCAACCTCCATCCCATCTGCCATCGGCACGTGTTCCTTGTTTTCCATCCAGACCTCAGTGTTCCATCTGACCAAGCAGTTTTAGGATCTCTGTAGATTTAGAGACACTCCTTTCCTTTTCCATCATTAGTTTTCCAGCCAGTCCTTGCATTTTGTTTCGGAAGCATTTCAATCCATCCGGTCATGTTTCTCGTGTTAACTCCACAAGGCATTAGCTAGTCACTCATCCGACTGCATCCCTGCCTCGCTGCTCTGCCTCTGGGTCCATCCCAGGAGCTCAGGAAGGGATGTTGCTCCTGTTACGTGCCCAGTGATCCATGGGGCTGAAGACCCACCTAGTTTGGGCTGCAGGGTGACAGCAAGGAGTCTTTCTCCTCCAGACACACGTGAGATGCAAGAGAACCTCCTCTAGCTATTTACTATAGGGAACCCAAGCTGAATAGGAATGCTTTGGGATGTAGGGAACCCAAGCTGAATATGGAATGCTTTGGGATGTAGGGAACCCAAGCTGAATATGGAATGCTTTGGGATGTAGGGAACCCAAGCTGATTATGGAATGCTTTGGGATGTAGGGAACCCAAGCTGAATATGGAATGCTTTGGGATGTAGGGAACCCAAGCTGAATATGGAATGCTTTGGGATGTAGGGAACCCAAGCTGAATATGGAATGCTTTTGGGTTTAAACATTACCCCTGGGGAGGCTGAAGCAATATTTATGCACTTGGTTTTGGGTACCACACAAAGCCAGAGGCTTCTGCAGCTGAGAGCATCAGAACAGCATCTCTGCCAACTTAAACCCATGGGGAATCTTCTCCTTGTGTGCCTGCTGCAGGCAAGACTCTGGGGTTTCACTGGACTCCCATAAGGAAGGAAGGCAGGGAATGGGGATGAGCAGAGGACAACCGGTTGTGGTTGTGCCGCACTGCCCTGCTCCCAACCCCATAACATCTCCATCCCACCTTCTCCCATCTCCATCCCAGGTCCCTCACACCTTCCTGAACCTGAAGGAGCCGTTTTATGTGGGGGGAGCCCCTGATTTCAGCAAGCTCGCTCGAGCAGCTGCCATCTCCACCAGCTTCGATGGAGCAGTGCAGAAGGTAAGGCCATAACAGGCAGCACTGGGCAGGAGTCTTGTTGGGAGAGGTGCCATCAGCACTGGTATCACTGGAGGAGAGCAAGGATTAGCCTGGGAATGGGCTGTCCATGGGATATGGATCCACGTGCACTGGGGGGGACACAAGTGGTTGAAGAGTGGTGGCACTTGGGGTACGTCACAGGAGAACACAGGCTTGGGGCTGATGCCCCTCTTCCCCATGAGGATACTGGTCTCTGTGCCTCCACCAGCCCCATAGAGAGATGGGCTGGGGAAGGCTGACTTGTGCTTCCTCTTGCCTCTACCTGCCAGATCACCATCAAGGGGGTTCCCGTGCTGAAGGAGGAGAACATCCGCAGCGCCATTGAGATCTCCCCCTTCCGAGGCCACCCCTGCACCCAAAAACCCAATCCATGCCAGAACGGGGGCACCTGCAGCCCTCGGATGGAGACCTATGAGTGCTCCTGCCAGAGGGGCTTCTCTGGGGCTCACTGTGAGAGAGGTGAGATGGCAGGGTAGGGATGGGCATGGACCTTCGTTAGCCGCACACGGCAATGGAGCTGCTTCCATGGCTAGCTGGTGGCAGCAGGACAGTGAATGGCTTTTGCCAAGCCTGAGGTCTTCTCCTTGTGGCTGCTGGGGGGGGGGGGAATGACACCACAAGCACAAAGGCTCTAAATCCACTATAAAGCTTTCCAGGGGCTTGCTTAGGGTGACACCGTGCTGATGTGCCCCAAGGGATGGCATGTTTGTGCATGCCTTCATCCTGCTATGGATGCTCAGTGTAAAGGGGGTATTCCTTGTCTCCAAGGATGGACAGGCCACGCTCCATTGCCTGACAGCTCTTCTTTTTCCCACCTCCAGTGATCATTGAGAAGGCTGCTGGAGATGCAGAAGCCATTGCTTTTGATGGTAGGACATACATGGAGTACCACAATGCCGTGACAAAGAGGTAACTTGAATCAAAGTCAAAACAAGGGCTGTTGGCAAGAAGAAGAGGTTGGGTTGGAGAAGTCCAAGTCAAAGAAGGCCAAGCTAAATAGGAGCTGTGAGCAGTCACTTCCAGCCTTAGCCATTAAAGCTGCCTTGTTGGCTTTCCCCCCATGGCCAGGGATATGTGTTTGGAGCCTGTGGTCTCTGTAGCTTCTGTATTAAAGCAGAGCCCAGTCCACAGCTACTGAAGTCCTCTGGGCTGGGTATTTCTCCTACAGGAGACTCTCGGTCCATCATGGTCTGGCTCAGCATCCTTCCTCAGCACCATGCTCCTATAGGCCCTGTGATTAATTCCCAGCTCCACAGCACTGGGACAGGATACTGGATTAGGCTCCATCCATCTGCCTCTATATCCTCAGTGTGTCTGTGTTAAGCTGTTGTTTGTCGGTCTCTGTCTCTTCTCAATGTCCTTGTTTCTTTGTTTTCAAGCCACCTCACCAATGAGATCCCTGCGTAAGTACTGTCCTCCCTGCAGCCATCTGCCCTCCATGTATCCCATTGCCACCATGAGCACCCACAGGGGAGCACAGGGCACGTTGGGAGGAGGAGCACTGAGCTTAGTTTAAGCCTCACCACCCTCACAGGGAAGAACTTCTCCCTAAGGTCTCACTGCAAAAGCCCCTCTCCAGGTTTCTTGTAGCCCCTTTAGGCCCTGGGAGCTGCTCTAAGGTCTCCCTGGAGCCTCCTCCTCTCCTGCTGTTATTTGCTGTCTGCCTGTCTTGCTGACTGTCAGCGATAGAATAGCAGCACTGATTCACGCAGCTTCATTCCCCACACTCTGTGGGACAGTTTAAGTGATCCTTGCCTGTCCCATCCCCATTTCACATCATTCTCCACAATCTGGGGTCAGGCAGAGGCTTGGGAGGCTGAGTTGCTGCATGCATGCCAATACCAGGAGCCCATAGAGCCCGTCGCCTGCATGTTCACATCGGGAGATGCTCTGGTGGTTCGGAAAGGGTTTATTTAGGAGCCAAGCATCCTCCTAAGCCAGGCAGTGCCCTACAGCAGCGAGGGGCATGTAGTGACCTGCACGGCAGCCCTGCCACGTGGCAGTGCCCAGCTGTCCCCTTGCATAGACACGGACACATCCCTGCAATGAACCCGCTACCTTTGTGTCCTGCCTCTCCCAGTGCTCCCAAAGGGAAGGTCATCATTCCCAGCCTTCTCCCTGCCCCAGCCAGCCAATTTTGGCTGTGCGTGCCCCATCCTGCAAGGGAGCTTAGCACTTCTCCTCGCATCCCTTAGCTGCGGTTTGGCCGCAGCACCCGTGAGCCTCGCCAAGGCTGAAGGACCCATTGGGATGCCCATAAAAAGTAGTTTGGGCAGGATGGGCACTCCAGTTGCTCCTCTGGGATCTGCTGGCCATGACATGCCCATACTTCTGCTCTGAACATGCACTTTAATAGGTTTTTATAGGGACAGCTTCCACTGACCAGCTTGCTCCAAGCCCCTGTGTCCAAGCTGGCCTTGAACACTGCCAGGGATGGGGCAGCCACAGCTTCTCTGGACTTCTCTTTCTGTAGTCCTCGTTTTCCTCATCTCCATGTGTGTCCTGCTGCCCAAGTGTGCCCCAAGGCTGATTTAGAGTCCTTAGGTGACAATTCAGCTATTTGGCTCCATGGAATCCCATTCTGCATCCCAAAGGACCAGCCTGAGACCTGCCTGCCAGTCTGCCTAGGCAAGGGTCCTCCTGATGCAGGTCCAAGCTCCCTTCCCCAGCCGTGCTGCTCTCTGTCCTCTCTTGGGATACACATCCCAGCAGGACAGCAAAGGGAACTGATAGTTCCATGAGCAGGAACACTGGTTGTTCTGGCCCATGAGAGTCCCAGCATCACTGGGTATTCACTTGTTGGCATTCTTCTGCTCGCCCTGGCTAAGCAGCTACTCACAGGCTCGGCTTCCTGGATTGAGGAAACTCATCCCAAAGGACAGTGGCTTGTTCCGGATGGTTTTCTCAGCTTGGGCACTGTGTAGGGTGCAGAGCTGTTGCTGTGTCCCCTGTTGGAGCAGGGGTGGGAGGGAAGGGTCTCCTGCTGTCCTGCGCTTATGGCATGCTCCCCTTTCTTCCTGCGTCTAAGTCCCGAAGCACTGGACTACCCCATGGAGCCCAGGTGAGTCTGTGCCAGGCTTTCAGCTCTTGTGTCTCGTGCTCTGCTGTTGCTGCCTCAGCATGTCTCTGTCTGTGTCCTGTGTGTCTGTATCCTTGGCTTTTTATCTAGAAGGGATACAGCTCTGCTGGTGACGAGATTAAACACGAAGGAAGCCCTGTCCCTCCAGCATAGGAACAGCAGCTCCAGCTCTGGCCCTTTGCTCCTGGGGACCTACATAGCTAATAGTGTGAGGGGAGAGGTTGAGTTACCTTGCAGGGCAGCCGGCTTCATGCAGAGCCCTTGTCCCTTTGGATGCAGTGTCCCTTGGGAATAAAAAGCTGTCTGTGTTGTGCCCATGTTGTCTGGTCTATGTGTGAACATGCATCGGTGTGTCTCGGAGCATCCCAGGAGTGGATGGTGACTCCATATGGCATCTCGCCTTTTGCCAAGAGCCTTTCCCCTGTAACAAAAGGAACTGAGCAAAGATGGGGATGCCAATGTGGGGGAAATCCTGTCCTTCCTTCATTCCTCCCTTGGGAAAAGACAATGCATCTAGGGGAAAGAAGGTTTTGCTGCGTCGGTGGGCAGCCTCCATCACCTTCATGGTGCTCACTTCTTATAGCATTGGGTTCCCATTGGGAACCAAAGGCAGCTCTGAGAGGAAAACCCTTCTGCTGTTCACCACCCCACCTAATAGACCCCTTCCTTCAGTGCCTGCATATGAGGAGACAATACCAAGACTTGTTGCAGGGATGGATGTGTGTGAACTTGATGCCATGGGTCAGTTGAAGGTTATCCTTGGCTGGCGAGCTACTTGGCTGGGAACAGAGAAGGTTGCTCCGAGGAGCTGACTGCTCCCCGTTGCTTCTGTAGCCATGATGTTAACTCTTGTCTCTCTTCCCCCCCCTGCTCCCATCTCCCCGTGCAGCGAGAAGGCCTTGCAATCAAACCACTTTGAACTCAGCATCAGGACAGAGGCCACCCAGGGGCTGATCCTGTGGAGCGGGAAGGGGCTGGAGCGATCAGACTACATCGCCCTCGCCATAGTGGATGGCTTCGTACAAATGACCTACGACCTGGGCTCCAAACCAGTCATCCTACGATCCACAGTCCCGGTCAACACCAACCAGTGGATCCATATCAAGGCATCCAGGTGTGAAGGCAGCGGGATGGGGGATTGCTGTCTATGGGCAATAAGAACTGGAGGAGCCTGAGTCATGGCCGTGGCTTCATGCCCTATGGGTCACTCCTGTTCTTGGATGATAATAATAGAGGAGAGGCATGTGGGCAGTGCTGCGTCGGAGGGGCGCGTGTTGCGACACGCCTGGAAATGTCACAGGGGGGCAAGGAGGGACGGAAGGTTCTTCGTGCCTTTGGCGGAGCCGGCCGAGGGTTTGGCATTCTGCTCGTGTTGAGCTCAAGATGTCCCCTTTTATTTTTACCGGTGCCGGGGAGTGGTGAGCGGATCATGCGCCTGGAATGCCGGGGATTTCTGCTCCTGGGTATGGAGGGCACGGGGGGAAGCTGCGGGATGCCCACGGGACGCTGGAAGGAAGCGCTTGGTGCTGGCTTCCGACAGGGATGTCGCACCGAGGACCACTCTGGGCTGTATGGGTTGAGGGAGAGCTCCGCTCCTCTCCAGGTTGATAAGGGCTGATGGTGCCCGGTGTAAAGCAGCGAGCGGCTCCTTGTTTTATCTGTCATCAACTTCTCTTTCTTCTTCCTTCCCTCTGGGAGCAGGGTGCAGAGAGAAGGCTCCCTTCAAGTCGGCAACGAAGCCCCCATTGCTGGCTCTTCTCCACTTGGTGCAACACAGCTGGACACAGATGGGGCCCTATGGCTGGGTGAGTCTTCCGCCTAAGAGCTCACCTCAGTCTCCCCTCTGGCAGGTTAAAGCCATTCCCCCTTGTCCTGTCCCTGCAAAGCCTTGTATAAAGTCCTTCTCCAGGCTTCTTGTAGGCGAGAAGCTCCTCTGTGCCCCTTTTTGAGAAGCTCAGAGCTGGGACATTGATGCTCCCATTGTTCAATGCAACACTGGTGCCTCCCAGATGCCTTGACCTAAGAAGTCCCCTACTTGTTCTCTGCCTACTATGGCTGATGACAGCTGAGTGACAAAGGGTTGGCTTTACCAAATGCCAGCCCTTTCCATGTCCCCTGGCAAGAGCCATTCATTGGCCTATGGCTCTGGATGCCCTGATGCCGATGGCACGGAGCGCCCTCTCCCTCTTCAAGCTCAGTGCTTCACCTTCATCCCCCTTGTCCTCCTCACCAACCTTCTCACCGTCTCTTGCAGGGGGAATGGAGAAGCTGAGCCTGGCTCACAAGCTGCCCAAGGCCTACAGCACCGGCTTCATTGGCTGCATAAGGGACGTGCTTGTGGACCGCCAAGAACTGCATCTGGTGGAGGACGCTTTAAACAACCCCAGGATATTACACTGCTCAGCCAAATAGCCCCCCAGGGACCTTCCCTTCTCCTTCCCTCCCTCCTGCCTATTGCTGTAATTATTTTCTATTTTTGTAAACTTATTGCTTTTTATATTTTTTGGGGTGGGAGGGGGGAAAGGGAGGGGAGGAAACACCTTTTCTTTTGGGTTATCCATTCGGTTGCAGTCTACCCAGGTCAGTCAGACTCTCAATCACAACAGCAGCAACAAAGAACAAACCTTGAACCAAGTCTCCCAAGAAGTGACAGAAGAACTTCCCCGTCGCATTGGAAATCTTCTTCATACTTGAAGCTTCTTTTCGGGTGGTTTTTACCCCCCTCCCTCCCCTCCTCACTCGTGTTCTTGGGTTGGCGTTCACTCCTGTGGGGGAAAGGATGCTGGTGCTGGCGCGACGCGTGGCCTTCGTGGATTCACTGCCTTCCCACCTCAGTGCCGGCTGAGCGGGGATGCGCCCATCGGAGAAGCAGGACTTGCCACCCTGCTTTGGTGCCTGGCCCTATGTTCACCCTATCTCCCTCCTCCCTCCCTTCCTCTCACTATAATTTATGTGTGTAAGAATCTCAAGTGCTTTTCTCCTTTATGCTCTGTTAAAATCAGGGATGCCATGCACTGGAAGAGAGACCGAGGTCTGCTCTGAGCAGGCAGAAAAGCATTGCTCTTTGGTTGTCTTTATGACTGTTTGCTGGACTGAGAGGGGCTGTGGGGGAAACGTGGATTCCTCTTGTTGGCTCTCCTCCTCCTCCTCCTCTTGGACACGTGCAGAAGCAGCTGTGAAACCTCATTTCCACGCTTTGTGTTTATCCAGACGTGTCCTAACCACCCGCTTGCCCTGGCTGCTCTTCCCAAGGGCTTCTATGTACCGAGCACTGCCCTCCCGTGCACCACTGAGAACCTGCAGCATCTTCAAGAGCTGGAAGTGCTCTCCCTCTTCCAGCCATGCCAAACAGGCTGCGAGGGCTCCACGTCCCTTTTCACTTGTTGGATGTGTCCTTCCATCACCCATGCCCATTTTTCCAGCCTCCGGGCATGACTTTCCCTGTGTCTACCCTGAGGATGCTTCCAGCTGGCCAGCATGTGAATGTACAGAGCTGGTATTTAAGAGCCTCTCCCATGAAGAGCAACTGGAGTTCTACCTTTGACTTCAAGGCTTTGCAATGCAGGGTCTTCCATGCCATGATCAAAGCTCCTCGGGATGCTGCCAGCCCAGCAGCAATAGCCTCAATGGAAACGGGAATGGGGCACGAGTCGGCTGTTGCATTTGGGAGGAGGGTTTTAAAGGGATTTCTTCCTCTCTAAAGACCTTAAAAGCAAATACTGTGGTGCCAGTTACAAAGCCAGTATGTGTGTGTCTGAATGAACGTGCCTGTGAGTGTCTGTCAGCCAGCACATTGGAATCTCCTGGAAGCAGGAGAAGAACAAACGCATTGAAATGATCCCATTCCAGTCAGGTTCCTTCTCCATGGGAAGAATTTACTGATGCTGTGTAGCATCTATGGCCCTTTCCACCACGGGGTCGCAAAACTGGGTCCCTTTCCCACCCTGAGATGGCATTGCTTTGGGTGAAACCACCTTTCTGGAGCGTACGGAATTCAGCTGAAGGATCCCACCAGGTATCAAGGGTTTATTAACATCATTTTGCAGTTTCACCTTGAATACTAGCACACCTTTTTAGTGCACCTTTACAATAGTGCAGCCTTTAAAAGTGCTGTTTCTTAGCACTGGATTTTGAGCCATGAAAAGTCAACCTCCTTTCCTCAGGGTGAGCTCCGAACACAGATGTAACAAAGGGGAAGAACATAGTGAAAACCCACTTTTTCCTTCTATTTTATCACTAAAAGACATCTACCACCACCCCAATCCCTGCCTAATCCATTGGCGTGCCTCTCAACTTGCAGTGACTGAGTATTTCACGGGGGGCTGTGCCCTCTGTGGGATGGAGACCCCACTCTCTGTGTGCTTGTGTGCTTGTGTGCGTGGCAATACCACATTTTAAGTGGATTCTGTACATAACTTGTGGTTCCTGGTGGGAAGTATTGTGACTGTGTCGTGCAAGGGATGGGCTGCTTTACTTTGATCACGAGGGGTAGATAGATGGGGGCTAACTATGCAGGGTGGGACGGGAGGGGAGTGGGAGACCCTTTTGAGGACACAGGTTCTAGCTGGGCAATGCCTTGGCTGAGATTTGAGGGCTGGGTGCTCCAGCTCCAAAGGGAGAGGGGCATGCACAGGGGAAGCTGCTCATTTTCTGGAATGCCACTGACATGAAGCCAGGGTCACTGCAAAAAACAAATACCCCACAACCCCAACAACTGAACAAAATCTCTGTCTGCTTTTGCTGGGGCTTGGAAATGCCTTAAAACAGGACCTTGCGTCCTCGTTGTCAAGCATCTTGAACCAAGGTCCGATTCTGCAGTGCTCCCTAGGGGCTGTGCACTTAACTTCAGCTTTATTTTTAATAGCATTTATACCATGTATGTACAAAAAAACCAACCAAACAAAGGACATTGAGGTTTGGGTTTGGTTTCCTTGGGGTGTTTTGGGGTTTTTTTTGCCTTTTGTTTTATAAAGACAAGACGTCCACGTGGCTTCATTTCTAGGGTAACGTAATGACCGTTGTGAACTGCTGTATGAATTCTGAAGGGCAATGCACAGTAGAGGAGCAGCATGATATAACCATTACTAACTTGTGTCTTTCGTCAATCACCATGAAATAAAGTTTGAGAACTATTCAATACGTTTGGAAGGGGCCTGGTTCATTCCTTTTGTGTGCCCTGTTTGCTTCTAGAACCATCTCCTGGGCAGATATGGTGTGAAGTCAAACCAGCATCTCCCTCTATGGCAGATATGGTGTGAAGTCAAACCAGCATCTCCCTCTATGGCAGATGTGGTGTGAAGTCAAACCAGCATCTCCCTCTGTGGCAGATATGAAGTCAAACCAGCATCTCTCTCTATGGCAGATATGGTGTGAAGTCAAACCAGCATCTCTCTCTATGGCAGATATGGTGTGAAGTCAAACCAGCATCTCCCTCTATGGCAGATGTGGTGTGAAGTCAAACCAGCATCTCCCTCTATGGCAGATATGGTGTGAAGTCAAACCAGCATCTCTCTCTGTGGCAGATGTGGTGTGAAGTCAAACCAGCATCTCCCTCTATGGCAGATATGGTGTGAAGTCAAACCAGCATCTCCCTCTATTTCCCTTAGAAAGCAGGGTTCATGCAGGTATCTTGCTGGATCTTATAAAGGGAGCCTCTAGGAATGCAAGCCTCAATCCTACATGGTTTCACCTTCTTCGCCATACATACTTTCATCACCTCTTCTTAGGCAGCATATTCAAAAGAGGCTCTGTATCCCACTGACACCATGTCAGTGAGGCTGAAGTGATGCTTCCGTGGCCTCCTCCTCACTGATGGCAGCAGCTTCCCCCTGGGTTTTACCCTCTGTAAGCTGAGGAGCCATGAAAAGCCAGTCACAAGCATGCAAGCAGGATGTGGTTTGAGATGTACCAGCATCTAAGCTCCTGCTTTAAATAGCTCTTCCTAACGGGGCCTTTCCAGCTGGCCAGAGCCCCATCTCTGATCTCTGCAGCTTCATCTCGGCAAGAAAAGGTGGGAGGTGGAGAATTTCGTTCACTGTTCATCCAAGTGATGTGAAGCAAGAGACGAACGTGGGTTTGGGAGGCAGCTCATTCAGACAGAGTCATTCTGATACCCAGCGAGGATGCAGAGCCAACTGGTGTCTGCATCAGCTCAGCAGGAACCGGCTTTTCCATGGACAACGAGACGCCCGAGACTCACAATGGGAAACAATGAGGCCAGTGTCTGCGCAGCCACAGGGGCTGCACAGCTCACAACCAGGGCCATGTTTTGCTCCAGATCAGCCTCCTGGTGCAGCGTCTTCTTGACAATGACCTTATTATGCCACAACAGGCATGGACTTGCAAAGCCAGTGCCTCTTGCCAGCTTGCTGCAAAGCAGCAGGGAGAAAAAGCCATCGTTGTCTTGGCCAGGAGGAAAAAGCCCTGGCAGCTGCATGGGGATTTCACTGCAGGCTTGAAACAGCCATTGGGAAAGGAAAGAGGAAGGAAAGGAGCGCAGGAGCCACACGGAGGGCACGCTGGGGCAGGCAGCAAGTGTGACTCAGGGGAACAGCCTGGCCATGCTGTCAGCGGCCCCTCTTCTGCTCAGCGCCATCAGGAACACGCTGTGTGTGCACCGAGCGTGGTGGTCCCATCTGGGCTTGCTGGGAGCAAAGAGAGGAGGTGTCTTCAAGGAGAAGGCAGTTGGGGTTGGATGGTTGCGCCTCCTCAGCTTGCTCTCTATCCCTTGTCTTTGGGAGCAGCGAACCCCAGCTCCGTGCCAAGGAGCTTCAGTGTGGGGGTAAGCTCCATTCTGAAACCACTCTACTGAGCTGAGCCTTCAGCAGGATCATAGGATCATGGAATGGTTTGGGTTGGAAGGGACCTTAAAGCTCATCCAGCTCCAACCCATTACCATGAACAGGGACCCCTTCCACTAGAGCAGCTTGCTCCAAGCCCCTGTGTCCAACCTGGCCTTGAACACTGCCAGGGATGGGGCAGCCACAGCTTCTCTGGGCAGCCCCATCCCCTATGGAACTAAATGAGCTTTAAGGTCCCTTCCAACACAACCCATTCCATGACCATTTTCACCCATTGCACAGCCTCGAAACCAGTAACTTACAGGAAGTGGGGAGCTCTATTCCAGAGGTTTCCTTTTGACCTGTCTTTAACCATGAGGCTGAACAGCATCCACTGCCCTGAGAAAGGGTCTTGTTCCCCCCCAGCCAAATGAGACAAGCACATAGAGAAACCCCAGTCTGGGCTCTCACAATGGAGCCTCAGTGCAGAAAGACACTGGGAGCCTCAGTGGCAGGGGAAAGGAGGAAGGAGAGGACAGGGGTCATTGTTATCAGGGTTGCTATTTGGCCTCTGTGGTCCTCGTTGCCCTGTGAGCAATCCGGTGGCACGCAGGACAGCTATGCAGAGATCTGAGCTGGCTCCTGCTGCCAGCTCGCTGGGTATTCCCCGAATAGACATGGAATTTGCTGAGTCTTATTATAGTTATATACATGCTATTTTTGCCCCTATGGGTAGACTGGAGCAGGGGGGGGCTCTCTGGCTGCATCCTGGTTTTCTCTCTGGACAGCTGGCTTGGTTTTCTCACCCAGCATTCATGAAAGGTGCCAGATTCAGGGCATTTCTTTGGGTTAATTTCTGGCTTTTCTGGGAAGCAGCATGGATTTGACATGAGTTTGTTGGAGGCCCCTGAATTTACACCTCACGTGGGCAAATGTGCCCTAGGTGTATAAAGGGTATAGCACGCCTATAGCATACCTGATCCCTGTATTGCCATGGACACTGGGATGAGAGCAATGCCCTGGGGACACTGTTCCTTCCCGACTCCATCGGGTGCCCTGAGCTGAGGGTATCCAGGGATAAGAGCAAATGTGGCTTAGCCTCACCAGGCTCAGGAGCTCAGTGTCTGCTGGCTGCTCCATTCTCTTGGCAGCATGGCCCTCAAGGCCTTGTGAACCCAGCACTAAAAGCCAACACTGAGTTGGAAGGGACCTCAAGGATCGTTTGGTCCAACCTTGGGTTAGATGTCCCAGCACCCTGTCCAGCCCAGTTTAACAGTGCCCAACGCTGGGGAGTCACCACTTCCATCAGGAGGTGATTCCAATGGTTGCTTTCATTGGGAAATGTCTTCCTCTTGTGTCTGGAATCTCCCCAGCAGTAACTTGTGCCCATCAGGCCTTGCCTTTTCCATGTCCTTGTAAAAAGGGAGTCTCAATCTTCTTTATGGCCACGCTTTAAACACTGGAACATGGAGACAAGGTCTCCCCTGAGCCTTCTTTTCCCCAGGCTGAACAGACAACAGCTCCCTCAGCCTTTCACAGCATCATCAGAGCATCCCAGACTGGTTTGGGTTGAAGGGACCTTAAAGCTCATCCAATTCCTGCCACAAGCAGGGACCCCTTCCACTAGAGCAGCTTGCTCCAAGCCCCTGTGTCCAGCCTGGCCTTGAACACTGCCAGGGATGGGGCAACCGCAGCTTCTGTGGGCACCCTGTGCCAGCGCCTCAGCACCCTCACAGGGAAGAGCTTCTGCCTAAGAGCTCATCTCAGTCTCCCCTCGGGCAGGTTAAAGCCATTCCCCTTGGCCTGTCCCTACATCCCTTGTCCCAAGCCCCTCTCCACGTCTCCTGTCGCCCTCCCACAGTTCGATAGCGTTTGGGTACCGAGCGCCGCCTGAAGCCATCACCACCGGTATCACCCCGGGGCGCTGTGGGGCACGGGATGAGGGCGGGAGGGGGATGAAGAGGAAAGGACCCGGCCCCACGGAGGGCAGCGGGGCCGCGCCCGGGTCCCGACGGGGCGGAGCGGAGCGGAGCGGAGGGCGGGGATTCCCTCGCGTCACTGGGAGGGGTTTCCCCGGCGGCCGGGGCCCAGCGCCCCGCGGGGTGCGGTGCTGCGGGCAGTCGGTGCGGGGCCGGGAGCGGAGCGGAGCCATGACCTCCCGCAGGTAAGGGCTGAGAGCCGGGCCCGGCCCGCGGCCACCGCACACCGCGTCCTCCGGTACCGGCTGCGGCTCCGACCTGCCCCGGACCCAGCAGGTTCGGGGCTCCGTGACCCAGCGCCTTGGGATGCAGCTGAGCCCGTGCCCTGCCGGAGCCGGTCCCTGCTTGGTGCTGCCTTAAAGCGTCTGGTCTTAGGGTCACAGATGGGTTTGGGTTGGAAGGGTCCCTGCCCCGGGCAGGGACACCTCCTGCTAGAGCAGCTTGCTCCAAGCCTCTGTGTCCAACCTGGCCTCGAACACTGCCAGGGATGGGGCAGCCGCAGCTTCTCTGGGCTTCTCTTAGTAGTTAAAGGTGGTAAGAGGGGATGTGAGAACGGGACCGAGCTTTAAAACTTGCTTGAAATGCGTTTTGTGGGCTGCGAGCTGATAAAAGGACACTTCAGCACATGCGGTGTGTTGTTGGTTACAAAGCTTCAGCCTCGATAGCGGCAGGAGCATGTGTGACTTGGGGACATAGAGTGGTGAGGCTTGGAAAGGACATGGTCCTTCCTGGGTTCCTCTTTCTCTGTGATGGCTTCCAAAGGGGTAAATAGCTGGTGGATGGGTTCTTCCCATCCCTGTTTGCTCAGGATGCACAGCTCCCCGTGCCATGCTGCAGAAGGGCTTCCTAAGAGCTGCTTTGGGGGTTCTGTGGTTTGTGTTTTGGTGCCTTAAGGTGACCTGGAAAGGCTTTTGTTGCTGTTGGGTGTCAAGTGTGTTCTGAAGAGCCGCAGGAGGGTGGTGGCTGGGAGCAGCCATCCAGCTGCCAACCGCTTCAGCGGGGACACAGGATTGCTTACGGCACTGGGAGGGCTTGTTTGGTGTCGGTGCAGCACCCAACAGGGCAGGTTGTGAGCGCTGTTCCCACAGCCACCTCCTCAACACGCTCCGTGCTCTCCTCGTGCCTATTCCCTCAGGTGATGGTGGTTTGGGTCTCTCTTTGCCCTCTAGCACTGGCTGCGTGTCCCTGTGCGAGAGCTGAACTGTGTTTTGTGGCTGTCTGGCTCGAAGCATGCGGAAGAGGTTTAGGAAGAGGCAACGGTGATGCCTTGTGATTGCGAAACACTCACTGATGGGTGATGGAGTAGAAAGCAGAAGGCTGGGATGTGGGGCCCATGGCTTCCGTTCTCAGCTCTGGCACTGCTCTCTGTGCCTGCAGGCAAGTCAATATTTGTCCACGCTGCCCATACCTTGCTAACTGCTCCCTGTTGGGCCTGCTGGAGGCAGCCAAAGGGTTGCTGATTGCTCCCATCCTTTCCATCTGTGCACTGGATTTGCTGCTCCTGGTCCTTTAATGTGGCTCAGGTCTTTTTCCTCACGTTGGGGCAGGACTGGCTTGGCTCCAGCCTTTCTTCTCTTGCCTAGCTACGTGTAGGATGCTACCAGGTCTGTATGGCATCCTTCTCCTTTGCCTGCTCTCCCTCTGGCTCAAAGCATGTTCAGATGGATCTACTGAGACCATGACTTGTGCTGATGGAGAGTTGGGAGGTTCAAGGGATCCCTCACAAGGGATGGACCCTGCAAGGCCCAAAACCCTTGTTTCTTTTCCTAGACAGGAGCTGCACGGTGCCTGCAGCATTGACTTGTGCATTGCCCTTTGCAGGGCAGGTTTGTTCTTTGCAGTTTCCTGGGATGCTGTGATTGGGAGGAAGGGAAAGCGTGGAGGAAATGGGTAAATTCCAGCTTCCAGAGCCTGGTTGTGCCTCCGAATTCAGCAGGATTGAGTGCTGAGGGGTATGGTCACAGTGGTCCCCCATCAAAGTGGGCTGGAGAGATGCTGCCCTGCATCCCTCCTGTCCAGGAGAGTGAAACACAAGGTGGCCTCTTACAGCACTGAAAAGGTGAAACTGCCTAAGGAAGGGAGCACAGAGACCAAGTTTGCAGCTTTCAGGACAATGAATAAGCAGGATAATGGTGAAGATACTGTGGTGAGATGCTTGTGTAGCAGACCTGACAAAGAGCTGCTGAGTGATGCCCCACATACAGAGCTGAGCGGGTTGGTTTGACAACATTCCCCTTGCATTCAGCTCATCCCCTCTAACATCTCCTTCGCTGCTCAGCTGAGCCACTTTGTCAGCACTGAGTTTATGGCACATTGTGGGTGGTTCCCTCTGCAGCTGTGGGTCTGTTGTAATCACAAGCATAAGCAGGGCTGGAGCAGCCACCACTTCCCAGCCCTGTGGCTGCTCCAGCATCATTTCCAAGTTGGAGATGCCCAAAGTCCTGCATGTGCTTTCTTCACGATGCTTGTGCAGGCTGCATTGTGTGCATCCAAGGCATCGAATACACCCAGCTGTATCCTTGAACCTCTCTTGATGTCCCACCTTGCGCATCAGCTGCAGTGACACCTTTCCCACTCTTTCCCAGTGGGAAAACACACGCTTCCTGTGCTGAATCCCAGTGTAAATATTAACCTGGAGTGTTTGCAGTAGCTGCTTGCTTTGGCAGCTTGGGTGGCGGCGGGGAGGTGCTAATTTCTGGTCCAGGAAGCAAAACCAGGTCAGGGTTTTGGCATCTTGGATATTCCTCAGGGCCAGAGCTTCGGACTGGGACCAGGATGATCATGGACCAAGCCTGTGGCTGCTGTGTCTCTGAAGCACAGATCCCAAGGTATAAGCTCCCAGCAGCAGCTTGGATTCCCACCCTGGCCCTCTGCAGTGATTTGCTCATGGAATGAGAGCTTCCCAGCAAGGGAAGCTGGTGCCTTTTGCTTCCAACTTTTGCCATTGCTGCCCCTGAATCTCACCTCAGGTGCTCCCTGCTTTTTCTCTCTGGTACCTGTATGAAGATGCCTTTGGGCACAGGCTGTGTTAGTAGCAGGGTGGGGGATTCAGAGCTCAAATGCTTGCAAAAGGACAAGTGGGGGGCGAAGAGATGGGAAATGCAGTGGAATGAGCTCCTGGTGCTGCTTCGTTAGGCTTTACTACGATAAATGAGGATGAGGACATTAGCAGCTTAAATTACACTTCAATTCCAAGCCCCAGCCTACTGTTTATTCCCGGCTAGGGCTTGTTCCTTACTGCAGGTCATGGAATCCATGAATTCAGTGAGGGAATAAGAATGGTTAATGCCCTAGCTCAAAGAGGGAAATTGCCTTGCCTAAGGAGAGGCGTTCGGCTGAGGCCCTCAGTGATTTTCCAGCATCCTCTGGCTTCCCAAGGCAGTGTGAGCCGCTCCCATTATAGTGCCGAGGCAACTGAATCACTCTCAGCCCTGGAACCCATTTCTGGGATGCAGCTGTATCTCTTCTGCGGGCTGCCAAGGAGAATTCCTCCCTGTCTGGGTAAGGGAAGCACGCAGAAGGGAAGCCAGCCTCCCCGCTCCTCCGGAGCTATATCCAGGGTGAGTTTCCTTTGTGGCTGGGTGCTACCGGAGCTGCTTCCAGCAGGGTTCCAGTTCCCTGGGTTTCTAGGAGATGATGCTCCTCGGAGGCACCCGATGGATGAACTGGGGCTTTGTGCTGCAGTGAAGCAGCAGTATCCGGATGGATGCTCCCACTTATCCGGGTCTCGCTCGGCACGGAGCTGAGCAGCCTTCCACATGCTGGATCCCAGTGCATGAGCTGCATCCCCAGGGATGGCTCCCTGGCTATGGCATGTGGTGGGGTCCCAGCAGAAGTGTGCCTGGAGCCACGCTGCTCCTTGGAAAGGGGTACAGAATCACCATGGGAAACCTGGCTTCTGTGTCATCCGGGTGGAGATGCTTCTGGGTATGCAAAAAGGTGGGCACTGGAGCTTCCTCTGCTCTCATGGAGCTTTTCCCATGCTCCCAAGGCTTTTCCAGGCTTTTCACATTGACCTCTCTTTACTGGAGCTCTCATTGAGGCCACTCAAGGCAGTTAGAGGGAAAGTTTGTGTTCTGTAATAGGGGCTTTGGCTTATTCCTTGGCTTTCACGAGCCAAAGGGTTCCTTTATCCCTGGTGCCCATCACCTTCATCACTCCATGAGCAAACCAGGTCCCTCTTCAAAGGGTACTATGAGTGGAGAACCCAGAGCTGGGAGCTTTTCTTCCCCAACTGGATCGCTGTTTTAGCACCTACCATCTTTCATTACCTATCCCCATAGCATCCTTGTGGTGTCTGCCCTCCCACCATTGCACTGTAGTGAGCCATTTGGGAATCAGGGCATCTAAAAGCTTACTTCCCAAATGCTGGTGTTTGGGTTTCCATCCCAAAATGATGACTCAAGTTAACACCTATTTCCAAGCTAAACCCAGGCCCATACCCTCTGGGGTGCATGTTAGGGAGAAACACTCCAAAGGCTTCACTTCTTCAAGCATTAATCCTTCTCCTGCGGTAGGAATGGGTTTATTCTATGGCTTTTCCCTGCCTTGACCTAAAGCAGTGGCTTGGGCAGAGCTGCACTTGCTGCCTCATGACGTGAGTGGTGGGGAGGGATGGAAAGCAGCTCCCACAGCCCAATTGCATGGTCCAGGAAGCGTGCGTGGGATGGGGTCTAATCAGGTGCTGGGGCCGGTTTGTTTGCAGGCTTCCTGCATGGGTCTGAAGGGAAGGAGGAAATTCTTCACATTAAACCAAGCTGGAAATCCGGAACTGTGTGCTTCCTGTATATGCAGTGCTTGCTGCAAATAGCTCCTGCTGCTGCTTGTGTCAGTAATGGTCTCCAAAGAGCTCTGCCTGCTCGCAGGGATTGAGGGGGACGCTTGGGGATGTGCCCTTCAGCATCTCCTGAGCTGCTGCTCTCCTGTAGCAGATGCTGTCACGGGCAGGTCCATGTGGAAAGGGTGTTGCTGTGATCCAGCTGCAGTGAAAGCATCTCAGTTGTTCTGGGAGTCACAGAATCCCAGCCTGGTTTGGGTTGGAAGGGACCTTAAAGCTCATCCAGTTCCAGCCCCCTGCCTTGTTCTTTGAAGTGGCCTCATGGTTGTTAATGATGAGCGTTTCAAAGTGTCAGTGTCTCCATCCTGCAGCCGCAGCCCTTCTGCTCTGTCTGTCCCCTCAAGCTGTGCTCTGGGGCATCCATGGACCCTGTCTGTGAGACAAATGAGCTCTGCTCTGCCCCCATCACCAGGGGCAGCGAGCAGGTTCCCTAATAAGTGCCTTAAAGAGGAGGTCACCCAGTCCAGACGTGGCTGTGGGCGCACATCCCATGCCATGGGTGCTGCCGTGGGATATGCAGGGGAATCACAGCATTCCCTACAGTGCCCCTTGTGAGGGCTCAGGGCTGGGGAAGCCTCTCCCAACAAGGAGTGATGCAGTTTATCTTGCTCCTTGCAGGGCTTTGGTGTCAAAAGCAGCACTGGGGGAGCTGGGCTGCAGCCCTCCTGATTGTGTTATCAGGAGAGGAGCCTGCCTGTGAACAAGGTGTCCTGTGCTGGGGGTGGTTCCCAGCCTGTGCTCGCTGTGGCTGGTGTCCCTTGGCCTTCCCAAGGGAAACATGAGCATGGATGTGTGCTCGCTGACCTGGGGTAAAGGCACCTGCAGTCTCAGGGTCCCCCTCCATGTGGTCCCTTCTCGTGCATGGAGATGGATGGGGCTGCTGTGCGGGTTTATAGCATCTTCGGCAGCGTCCCCCACTGCCAGGCTGGGGCAGGCTGAGCTCTCAGTTCCCCCTTATGGTCCAGGCAATCTTCATGCCTTGGTGTCTCTGTGGAGAAGGCATCTGTGCTGCTGATGCACAAGGGTCTTTTGTGCAACCCCATCCCTCCCTTTTTCCTACCCATCAGAGCAAGAACCTTAGGGATAATAAGGTCTGGAAATCCCTCCTGTTCCCAGGATACAGTCATGAGATGTATCTGGATGGTACCATGATTTTTTGCTGTCTGCTCATCTCCTGTGGGTGCTACGAAAGAGATGATTTAATTTCTCACTTACATTTCAGGCTCCATCCAGGGTGGCACATCCTCCAGGCCCCCTTCCCATCCCACGTTGCAATTCCCATCTCCTCCTTCCTCACCTTCTGGGGTGCAGTTTGCTCCTGTCAGGGCACGAGATACCAAGGGTTGAGCAGCTTGGGCTCTCTGCCTTGACACGGAGGTGGGTTTGAGGAGCACTGTGGGCACCAAAAGGGTATTTAAAGGCAGTGGCTGAGCTCACAAAACAACCTGCCTTCAAAAGGGACACAAGCAGGAGGTGGCAATGTACAACTTCCCCCCCTTTTCCGGTGAGCTTTTGAAGTCGTTTTAGAGTGATTCCCATTGGAGAAACTATGGGAAAGACCTGGTTGCAATGACAGGGGTATGAGCAATTGGCACTATCACCAGCCCTTGTGCTGGGGCTCATTGCTAGATGCTACCCCCAGGGTAGCCATGAGGTTACTCATAGGCCAGGACTCAGCTCCTCACCCTGTCACACTGGGCACATGTGACACAGGGATCCAGATGCTTGGCCAGGCTCAGGGTTGGGGTAACCGTGAATACCTGCCATGGGCAGAGGAGAACCCATCCCTTGGGATGTGTTCTTTGGCCTTGGGGATGTGCAGAGGGTGGGAAGGCGACAAGGATTTCGTTTCAGACCAACTAAAACCCCCCCTTCACACCCATGAGCAGCATCCCTGCCATGAAAGGGAGCCCCCAGGGCTATGTTTGTCCTTGGGCTGGGTTTTGGGGGGTAGCTCAGTTGGTTGGTTCGTTGTTCCCTTTCTTCCTCCCACCCTCCTGAAGCATTTCCACCCGTCTCCTCTCGAAGAAGCGCGACGAGCCCTAACACTGATTAAACCCTAAATATAACCGTGGTATTTCTTCCCCTCTCCCATTCTTCGTGATGTATCTAGGTAAAAAATAGCCTTGGCGACTCTTCAAAGGGGACATGGGCCTGCTCTGGGCTATATTCTTGTCTTGTCACCCTGCCCAGGTCCGAAATAGCCCCCCTCGGTTTTATTTAGCTCCCCAGGTTAGATAATCCCGAAAGCTGAGAGTTTCTGGATGCACGTGATGCTGTGGGCTCGGGATGCTGCTGTGGCAGGGGCGATGCACAAGGAATCTCCTCTTCTCCTCCTGGCCCTAGTGCCAAGTGGGAGGGAAGCCGAGGTGCTGTCCACCAGGCTCTGCTCTTGCCTTGCTTCCTCATGGCCCGATCGATTTCAGTGTGGGACTTGGAGAGGAACCTGCGCAATGAGGAAGGACCCTGGGGGCTGGGTTTGGTTTTCCTCTGTGCCCACGAGAATGGGTCAGGGTTTGTCTGCCCTTGGCACATCCTCATGCCGAGTTGTTCTGCTCCGGGCTGAGTGGAGCACCTTTGTTTTGCCATAGACCAGCTCTGAATGCTCAAGCGTTATCCTTCCAGGGATGGAGAGGCTGTGGCTACCCCATCCCTGGCAGTGCTCAAGGCCAGGTTGGATGGGGCTTGGAGCAAGCTGCTCTAGTGGAAGGTGTCCCTGCCCATCAGTAGATGAGCATGGGAGCACCACATGCATCCTCCATGCAGCTTTCAAAGCTTTCTAACCAGCAGATGGAACAAAGGAGCTTACATCAACCCTTTGTGACACTGGGGTCAGGGGCTGCTGGGGGGCACTGAGGTGTCACCACTGCCCTATGGGCCATTGCTGCGCCTGCACATTGGCTGGCATTGAGCTGAGCTCCTCCTCTCCAGCCTTCCCTTGGCAAGACAGCAGATACACAACGTGCACTGCAAGCCTGTCCCTTGCCCTTTGGTCATAACCTGCCCTAGGGGCTGCAGCTCCCACTGCCAGGCGCATCCTTAGGGCTCATTCCAGCCTATGCAAGGGAAGGATGTGCTGCAGCAGCAATGCTCTGTGTTGAACCAACCCCACTGCCTGCTGCCATCTGCGCCTCGGACCAGTTTCAGTCCCGCTCTGGGGGTGTCTGCAGTTATTTCTGCTGTGGCTTTGAAGCAATGGAAACTTTCGGTGTTCTCATCTCTGTGGTCAAAGCACGAGGACCTGGTGTACTCCAACGCGCGCTGTTTAGTGAGGGGGCATGGTTCTGAAGGTTCATCTGGGTTGGAACTGCCTGGGTTGGTGTTACTCATGACCTGTTGAAGCAGAGGGATGCGGTGCATCTCCTCTCGGTGGTGGTTAGCAAAGCTGGACATAAGCCACAGGGTTCAGGGTCTTCAGACGAGCAGAAACAGGCTGGAATTCCCCCTAGTTGTGTTTTTCAGATGAAAGCAGCCAGCTGTGATGCTGGGACAAGCAGAAGCTCTTTGCATACGGTCCCTCGTATGTGATGAGCCTCCCACAAGCGGTCAGCGGGCACTGCGGCATCCAGCCCTTGTCACTTGTGCATGGGTGTTTGGGTGGTGACTCCAATGTAAAGGCACATAGGTATTTGTGCTCGCTCCTTGGTGCACTGAACACCTTCCTGCGTGAAGGGATGGATGAAGGTGCCCAGAGAAGCTGCCCCATCCCTGGCAGTGCTCAAGGCCAGGTTGGACACAGGGGCTTGGAGCAAGCTGCTCCAGTGGAAGGGGTCCCTGCCCGTGGCAGGGGTTGGAGCTGGATTATCCTTAAGGTCCCTTCAATCCAAACCATTCCATGAAGATGCAGGCTTTCAACACACAGGCTTTGCTATTGCATACCCCGTTCACAAAGGAAGGGAGTGAGAGCCTGGTCTGTGTCTATGGGACTGACACAGTTTAGACATGACTGAGAGTGCTTCTAGTGCAGATCTCCAAGGCCACGGTGACAGCAGAGCTCTGTGGGCCGTGTATCCGAAGGCATGAGGCCATACGTGTTGTGACAAGACATGGTGTAACCGACTTCTTTCCCTCCCCTTTCTGCTGTATCATCGCAGCTGTTATCTCTGGCATCTCCAGTGTCTGACCATTGGCGGGTAGTGCTGTCTGCCTGCATGAGCGGAGGGAAAATGAGTATCCAGAAGGAAACTGGTACTTTAAAGCCCAGGGAAGTGCTGGCAGTAAACAAAGGAAAGCCCTGGTTTGGTTGTGAAATCGCTGATGCTCTTGATTGCCAGTTCAGCTCTTCCTTGACGGATCACGGCTTGTTTTCCAGTGTTGCTTTCAGCCCTGGAATGATGACACACACACACACACACAGATAGGATGCGGTTATATTCCTTGGATATTTTGCTGAGTGTCTTCAGAAGAGTTTGCTTTGTGAGGGTGATCACAGTAGAAAACCCGTGCTGCACTCAGGGCAAGCTTGGCGCTGCTGGAGGGCTCCATTAGCAGGAATTACACCGCTGAGTTGCTCCCAGTCTCCCTTTGGAGCTGTGAGCTTTTCCTGCTTGGAGAAGTGAGCATCCTTCTTGAGAACAAGGGCATTTCTGCCTCCTTTAGCTCCTGGGAACAGCCCCTAAGAGCACACAGAGCTCTGTTCCCATTGGGTCCCAGTCCTTCCCGGCATTCCCGAGCTCCCTGCAGTGAGCCCAGGCTCTGCTCTGTGGCTGAGCCTGTTGCTGATCTCTAATCTCCTCTGTGGCTCAGCTGCTCTGTTGGCACATTAAAGGCTAGCCGCAAAGCAACCGTAATTGTCCTAAGTGTCTGTGGGATAATGGACTCAATACTCAGGATTGCAGAGGCAGCCGCATTCCCAGCTATTTAATACCTTGATTGATGGATGGCGAGCTGTTTGCCAGACCACAGGAGGACAGCCTTCCGAGCTCTTGTTTCCATCAAGCTGGTGAGGCAAGGATGTGAAAGAACGAGGCAGGAGTGAGCTATTTGGCCAGTCATGCGGTGGCTGGGATGTCGTGATCAGGGCTGGGTGCTGTGGTCTTAGAGTCAGGGAATGGTTTGGGTTGGAAGGGATCTTAAAGCTCATCCAGTCCCAACCCCCTGCCATGGGCACCTTCCACTCGAGCAGGTTTCTCCAACACTGCCAGGAGCATTCCTCCTGCCTTGCTTGCAAAGCCAAGATAGGGAGATCAATGGTGGGTTTGGGCTCTATTTGCAGTAGTGGAGTTGTCCTTTGTCACAGCAGCTTTTGGCTTCTTTCAGGCCTGGGAACCCAAGTTCTTCCTGCCCAGGGGTGGCCTGGTGCAAGGTCTGTGTGCCTGAAAGCTTGTCTGTGTTCTCCAGTTATATCATCCTGTGTGCCTGAAAGCTTGTCTGTGTTCTCCAGTTATATCATCCTGCGTAAGAAGAGGTTCTCTCTCCCTGTAACCTTGCTATCACTGTATGTTAAACCCCGAATCTGGACGTGCTGAGGTGCTTGGGCTGTTTAACTGCAGGCACCTGCAGTGGGTGACTGAGTGTCCCTGTCTAGCGAGGGGAGAGAGCTGGCTTCTGTTCTGCATCACCCTCAGGAAGTGACTGTTTCTCTCCCTGCCTGCAGAAGGGGACTGGACTCTGACTTGGGTGCCTTATAGCGATGTGGTTTATGCACTCCTGTCGACTGTCCAGAGGGAGGGATCAAAAGGGCTGTGTAGAAACGCTTCTCCTTGAGGTACAGTTGGCTGTGGGGCTCACCAGTACGTGCTGTTTCACATGCAGAGCAGAGTGTGCTTCCCCAAAGAGCTCATAGCACACAGAGATAAGGTGCACGTCTGAAGGAAGGGGTATGAACGCTGCCTTGGAGGGCAGAGGAAGCGAGTCGGAGCCAAAGGGGCTGCTTTTAAAGCTGAAATTGGGAACCCCCAAAAAGCAACAGGGATGCAGCGATGTTTTGGGGCCTGGCCCAAAGCATCCCATGATGGTGCTGTCGCCAAGAGGAGCAGAGCAGGGACCTACGAGCTGATGCTCTCCACAAGCTGCGCTGATGGCTGCTCCATTGCAGGCCTGGAGCACGAACCTCTCTTGCTGCTTGGCACGGAGGAGGAAGCTTGTGTAGGGAGCACTATTCAGAACCAGGAGCCCCATGGAATACCCCACTTTGCCCGTTAGCCCTTCGCTTTCCTTTCTCTTTAGCCTTGGGCTGCCAGATGGATGTCGTCACGTACCATGCGCGTGTGGTGGTGGTGGTGGTGGTGGTGGTGGTGGTTACCCTCCCCGGTCCCCTTCTCAACACTCAGTTCACAGCTGCTGGCTTCGCACTGATAACAGAACGAGAGGACTTCCTCTTCGTCTCTCCACCCCTGCTCCCTTCCACGTTAGAGCTGCTTTGGGGTAAATAACCCAAAGCTGTCACTTCTTCGCTTGAAACTTCCCAGGCTCCACCACCTTGGCCAATCCTCCTGACGGCTGCTGCAGGCTGGAATGTTGCTGTCGAGCAGCAAACTGCCTTCTACATCCTAGAGCAAGCTTTCCCCACCTCCCATATCCTACGAGCCTCGCTGCCTTTTGAGCTGCCCTGTGATTTCTGGGGACTAACGCATCTCTTCACCTACTCTACCGGGTCCGGAGCCTTGACCAGTTATGGTGAGGTAGGATGTGTGCTCTCTGTGTGTCTAGCTTCTATTTTTAACAAAGCTGATATTTCAGAGTGGGAACACGGCAAAGGGGAGAAGGCCTGGATGTCACCTTTGTCATTGAGGTGGCACAGCAAGCTTCCACTTGTGCGATAGGAGGATGGGAGCTCCTAAGGGTCGGAGAGCACCCGTGAAGGCGTGGGTGCTGTTAGGGTGGGAGTAGTGATTAATAGTGCTCATGAACCAGATCCTGTGCAGAAGAGCAAGATTCTCCAGTGGAAAACACCCTTCTGCAGCGCAGGGCTGATGGTAACCTTCTCCTTGTGCTGGCTTCAGCACTGCAGAATGGTGCGTTAGCAGTTTCGTTCGTGTGATTACTATGATTACTGTTAATGTGATTACTGGGGAGGCTTTCGGTGCTGACTGCAGCCTGGGAGAGGTTCTCCCTGCTGCGAGCAGTGTGTGATTTTTGTGCCGGCATTAGATTTTTATCTGGGGTTGCTGTTAACATTGCATTGCTAACGAGGGCACTCGCTTATCTCCTCGCTCGCCTTGCCGCGTCTCTAGCCGAGCATGCTTCCCTGCGCTGATAACTAGCTGTGCCTGTGTTGGAGGGCTGTAATTTGAAGGTGTTGGACTTGTGTAGCTCCTTACACACTGCCTGAAACGACAATATTGAGTCAGAAGTGTTTGTGAAGCAATGAGGGTTATATATAGGGTATGAACTGTACAGGGAGCTGTATGGGAAAGGGTCTATTAGAGTAGGGGAGGGATGCGTTCACCAGGCCAGGAGGCAAAACAGCAAAACAGCAAGTGCATGTGTGAAGAAAGCAATCCTGTCTGCTGGAAACACAGGGAATGGATCCAGGGCAGGAACTGGGCTGTCTGAGGCTGTGTTTGAGGTTGTTAAATGCGTTGGGATCGTTGTGCAAGTGGCTATGGCTCTTTGCCATGGAGCGTAATGTGGAGCATGCCTTGGGTTTTCCTTCCTTCCTTCCCTCCTTCCTTCCATGGGTGTGCAGAGGGTGTGGGCTGGTCTGCAGCTCTCTGCAGGGATTCGGATGGTGGAAGCTGCAGCAGCCTGTTGGTGGTTCACGTTCCCTTGTATCTCTAGAGCATCCCAAGGCTTTGGCGCAAGCCTCATCGCAAAGCTGTTCTCTCGTGTTGCCTTTTCCCTTTCTGGTCTCTTCTTTGGGTGTGTTCTGCTTCACTGGATCATAGCAAAGCAGCTAAACAGATCCTGTTCTGCTCCAGGAGGAAGCCTGTCCATCAGGCAGCAGCTGGGCTGGTCTCGGTGCTGGCTGGTGATAGGTATTTGTAACGCTCCAACTGTCTGGCTGGTGGGTTTGCAATTTAACTTGCTTTATTTGTGCCATTTAGGCCAGTGAACCGCCATAGGATCATAGAATAGTTAGGGTTGGAAAGGACCTTAACATCATCTATGAATGGAGGGAGTCCAGAAGAGATTTCTCCCACAATTAGACCTTTTGGAGCTACTTGGTAAGGCCTTCTTTTGGTGAGGCTAAAGTGTAACTCGGTGTTTGTAGGGGCACGAATGGTGCAATAGCCCTTAGACAGCAAAGAATGATTCAAATACAAGTTTGATTTGGAGAAATAAATCAGTAATATGAACACTGCAGCTGGAAATAACACCCTCACGCTCCTTTGTGGCTTCTGTGCTCAAAACAGCCCCAGGGACTTCGCTACACCTTGTTTTAATTGAGAGAACATGGGTGTAAATCCTTCCAGGCAACCTGGAAGAGCCCCAGCTCCCTGTTTCCTGCTGGTGCAGGTGAGTGGAGCTGGGTGTTGAAAGCACATTGGCCTGATAAAGCTAGCTCTGCCTCTCCCATTCCATGGAAACTGAGAGCTGCGAGGCAAAACCCGTGTCTTTTTATCCCTGGTTTTGGTCTTGTGCTGTGCTTCCCGTCCTCTCCCTTGGTGCAGCATGTGGAAAAGCCATGTGCTGAGGTAGCAGCTGGGTTTGCAGCAGTGTCTTTGGGATTTGACTGGACTTGGTCTGGAAATGGCCCATCTACTTCAGCCATGATGAAGCCCAGTTGATTCTATGATCGATAACTGCGATGCTCTAAAGAAGGAGCTCTCGCACCCAACCAAGAGCATGTAATGTCTTATTTTGGAAGCAAAGATGCAAGTTTGCATTTGTGGTGGGAGGCCAAGCTCTCGGGCAACTCCTCCTTCCTTCCTGCCTTCAGGTCTTAGTTTGCAGCATCCCATCCTGTGGCTAGAAAGGACCGCTTGAGTTTGACAGCGTCCTATAGCCTTTTGTGGCTACGGTAAGTCATGCTCCATGTGATAGCCACAAGGCAATGTAGGTGTGAGAATACCCAAGCATAAAGGCAAATAGACACTCCACTTTGCACTGATCTGTGGCAGAGTGTCATGGTCAGTTAGACTTCCTGATGGTGTATGGGAAATGCCCCCTGTACCAGCACTAATGCTCACTCTGCACCCTTTGGATACACTCTCCTGGCTGCACGAGCCAAAGACAAACCAGGTGGTTGGAATGGAAGCACGCTGGGTGTTAGGATGTTGTTTCAGGAAGTCTTTTTGGCAAGGGGAGAGCTCGAGCAATGAAAGTGCTTGAGTTTTCACAAGCTGATGCTCCAAGGACCAGAGCTCTAGGCCAAAATGATGGGCCGTGAGTGATGGTCGACCTTCATAATCCCTCTCATCTCTTGTACACGTGCACAAGCCCCTTGCAGTGGCAGGGTGAAGTGGTGGGTACTGCAGCACGGGCAGTGGATGCTCTATGAGATGAGGAGGGGACAGCAGGCAGCTGCCAGTCTCTTTCACATCCTTTATGTGCACCCATGTAACGCAGCTCATCTTCACGCTGTGGCTGAAGGTCACACACTCGTGCTCTGGTGCCTTGCTGTTTGCCCCAGTCCCATGGGGCATGCCCTCCTGTTTGCCTGCAGATGATGTCTGCCTGTGTCCTGGATCTTAATTTGGTCCATGGCTTCCTTTCCTTGTCACTACAGAGGCTTTATCTGTAGGGTGCAAGACATGATGGGGAAAGAGGTTTTCCATAGGGGCAGTGTGGAATGGGCTGTGAGGAAGTCAATGTGATAGGAAGAGCTTTCAGATGCTCTGGCTTAATGGGTGTGCAGGAGGAGATCAGGCTCTGCAGCCAGTTGGGTATAGCCTGCACTAACCTTGGCTGCTGGAAGCTGTGAAATCAGCATCTCCCATGAGCTGTCCACCCCTTCAGACCTGCTCATCGTCTTCTTCCCTGAAACTAGAGCTGAAATACCCCATCAGAAATGCCGTTGAAGCAGATGTGTCCCTAAGCAAGTGCCAGGAATGGGGCAGCTTGTGTGCCAAAGGCCCTTGCTGAGCAGGGTTTCCCGCAAGGAGCTGCATGTGGATGCAGGAGAGACGTGCTGACAGCCTGTTCTGCAGCAGCTGTGTCCTTGTCCGTGGCTGCTGTGTGTGGCTGGGACAAAGAGCATCCGCAGAGCATAGTCTATAGGTGGGTACTCAGCTGAGGTGCTTTGTGTCGCAGCCTCCTCCTTGGCAAGTGCTTGTTTGGGTCAAAAGGGAATATATGAATGAGTCTTTTAGCTCTTCTTATTCCTTTCTCCTTCTGTAGGAACGTGAGCTTTTGTCTGTAAAGTTCTTCCTTAACACAGAGTGAAAAGCATCCACAGTGCACCCATCCCATTCCTGGTCTCCCTTTGCCAAGCCATGCTCCTCCTGACCTCTCCCATGTTCTTCTCCCCACACTTCACATTGCGAGGTCCCATTGAGGGGCCACTCTTTGAGGGCTTTCTGCAGCCTCTGTCACAGTGGGGCTTTGCTCCTCATCGTGACCGTGCTATGAAGGGAGTTAAGGTGTAGAAACACGTTTGAATGAGGGGTCACTTGTCTCTGCAGGCTTTGAACCTGAAGGCAGCTCAGAGGAGGGCTTGGCTACACCTTCATCAGTGCAGACTGTGTCTTGGCTATATGGTAGTGAAGGAGAATGTTGCTCCTGCACGTAGCTGGAGCAGTGCTGCCTTGGATAGAGAAGCTGCTGCATCTCTGTGGTTAAGCGGCCAGTCGCTGGCTCCAGAGATGGAGGAGGATGTGCTGTAGCTGTGTGCTTTGCTTTGTATTAGCAAGAGATGAGAAAAGGCTGGGGTCTGTTTCCTGAAGTGGAAAGAGCATCAGTCAAAAAGCTGATTTTAGCAGTTTTACCTTAAAGCAGAGTGAACCCTTGCAAAGCAGAGACCCCGGGTCCTCTGGATGATGTGTTTGCCTGTGCATCCATCCCAGGCAGCAGCCTTACTATCTATGTGACAGCACTTCTTCATGGCGTTTGTCCTGTTTCTCTCTTTCTGTTCTGGTTTCTCTGTTCTGAGAAACAAGCTGCCTGATTTCATAGGCAAAATCATTGCGTTAGGCACCCGCCTGGAAACTCTTTGCTAAGAGGCTGTGACAGATCATGAATGCGGTACTGCTTTCAGCAGGGAGATGGGGAGAAGGTGAATGAGCGGGGCACACGTGAAGAGGGGAAGATGGGCCGACGGCAAGCATGGACTGGAGTAACTGGAATCGAGGGCCTGAATCCTAGGGAGTGAATGAGTGTGGAACCTGGCATCAGGGAGACAGGCCAGATGTGAGGTGATCTTCATTAACAGTTAATGCCAGCTGAGGCTCCAGAGCCGGTAAATGCTGCACCAGCTGCCTGCCAGCAGGGTGTTGTCTGCCTCTGTTATTGTAGGGCCTGCCTGAAGGAGCTCCTGGAGTGCTTTTACTGCTGTCCCTGGGGTTTCTATGTGTACTGTCAGCATCCCATTGCAGCAAAAGCCACCCTCTCCCCCAGGATGTGTGGGTCTGCGCAGCCTCCTTCCTCCAGGTCTCCAGGGATGGGAATGGAAGTGGGGTTAAACGACAGTGATAAAGCTGATCTCAGCCACCAAACCCACTGTCTTGCAAGTGCCACCTATGGACAAGCTCTTGCGAAGAGCTGCACGTGGAGCCGTTGTGACTGTATGTAGCATGAGTTTCGAGCCAGATGTGGGTGGTGAATTCACCCCTCTCTCTGAATGTGGTACAGGGGAGCGCTGGGTACGTGCTGCTCTGCAGATCAAAGCAGCCCTGCTTTGCTGTTCATGGAGGTCATCACCTAATAGGCAGAGGTGTGGGCTGAAGTTTCCATTGCAGCCAAGGCTGTTTCACACTGGTATTGCGGAAGCAGTAGTGGTACAGCCTGCAGAAGGGCGGTGGGACTGGCTAAATCATAGCTGTACGTTCTCTACTATGAGGGTATAAAATAGTCCCCATTTCTTATGCTGTCCCTTAAGCATTGGAGGAAACAGGCCATAATTGCTGCATAAACACCTTGTTTGCTTTGAGCTGGCTGCTTGTGCTGGTGCTGGGAACTTAGTTGGACTCTTCAAATGAGCACATTAGACACCTGGATTTGACCTTGGATGGTCTTAAGGTCCTTTCCAACCCTAACTGTTGCACGATTCTACTGGAATTCAGTGCAAATCAGATGTGTACTTTCTCAGAGACATTATTAACCATTCCCATTGGAGTGTGAGATCCATTAGGAAAATGCTCTGTAAAGCATAGAATGGAGAGAAGCTGGTTTCTGTCCATGTTGGACCCCAGAGGACTGGTGTACCTGCTATGGAAATGGGGCTGCTGAGTTAGGAATGGGTTTGTTTGTGTTCAGGTTGCTTGCAGGAGTCTTGGGGGATGTTAGATGATGTGCACTGGCACAGTTGGCTGTCATGATGCTAATTGCTTTAGGAAAAGGGAAACATTTACCTGTGTGTAGAACCACATGGATCTGCAGGGTGTATTGGTTTAATGCACTCCCTTGGGGCTATGCTTGATCTAATGAGCCTTCTGATGGGATTTGAATGGAACCAGACCAGAACCAGCAAAGGAGGTTGTTGCAGCTGTGTCAGGCTTGAGAAATGATTTCTATGCAGCCAGGCCTGTGTAGAACAGCTTTTAATGAAGATGTGAACTCTAATAGTTCAGTATGGAAGCATCGTGAAGCCAACCGCAGCCTTGCTCTATGGCACGTGCACAGTTTGCTGAGTGAGGTGTTGCAGGACAAGAAGGATTTCTCCTCAACCAACATGGAATTGCTTATTTCCATCTCTCTAGGAAAGCCTATCCTCTGGTTTACCTTCTTTTCCCCCCAGGAGGTGTGGGGAATGCCATGCCATGCTGCGCAAGCACCTTGCTGTGGGTTTGTGCTGCTATAACCCAGTGTTACAGCATCAGCCTCACTTCAGCTATGTAGGGAGAGCTTAGTGGGATTCATTTGCTGTATAGCACTGAAAGGAGTGTTTCTGAGTGCAAACACAACCAATTGATGCATCTTTATAAAGGGATAAGAAGGTCTGGGATACTTTAAGCAGCTCTGAAGGTTTCTTTCTATGTGCCGAATAGGAAACTCATCCTTGCCAAGCACTGCATTGCCCCAGGTTACTCCTGCTCGCACAAGTCACCCTCCTCCTTTCTGTGCTGGAAGAATCCTCAGTGCTTTACTGCTTGGCTGCATCCCACATCCTGCCCTTCATCACTGTGGTGGGACGCAGCGTGACTCTGATTGGGGAACCAGGGGTCCATCACCCCTGTACCAACAGCATCTTTAACACTGCCCCTTGCTCCTGGCTGGTGTTGTGGGGCTGTAGCATAGCAGAAAGGAGGCCTGGGGGTTGTTGGTCCCCTCCTCCTCCTTTTCCAGTTGGAAACCACCTCAGCTTGCTGGGCTGGAGCTGCGTGGCACCAGACCAAACCACACCACACACACAGCTGTAGGCGTTGTGTCTCTTGAGCCACGTTTGCTTTGATCCTCTCCAAGCCTAACAAAAGCAAGTTTTACCATTGCAAACACTCCATGTTTTCTTGCTGAGGTTGGGCTGAATTGGGCTTCAGACCCAGGGACCAGGGGATGCAGTGGGTGGGCACTTGGCAGGATGCTCATTGTGCCTTCCGTGAGCTGTGGGAGAAGGGGAAAAGAAAAGGTGATGTGGAATAACTTGCTTCCATCCCCATTGGGACCTCACTTAGGAGCTTTATCCTTTGCCTATAGATTGAAGGATCCTATTGCCCCAGCATCCGAATCATTTCTTAAGTATCATTTCAGGTACAGTGCCTTTTATCCATGGGATGTTTGCTGGAGCTGTTTGGAATACAGGGATTCCCAGCTAGGCTTTAAAACTGCTTTGGTTTATAGGTTGCTGAGGGTGTTGCTCAACTATTTGTTCTGTTTTATCCCAAGACAGGGTGCACGAGGATGCATTCCAACAGAAGAAAGCATTCCTGCTCTTGTTCGGGAGGAAATGAGTAATCCCCTATGGAAGCGATGACTCTTTAGTAATTAAAGAGAAATTATTGAATAGTGTGATACATAGGGAAAGGTTTCCTTTTCCAGAGCTCCTGCTGGAATGTTGCTCCCACCCAAGGGCCTGTTTTGAAGCTGGAGATCCCTATATGTGATTTACCTGGGTTTGGGGAGCTATGCCACCACCATTGCTTGATACCCACAGGGTTGCGAAGGGTCTGTGGCCATTGCATCAGTCAGATGCATGGACGGAGGATGGATGGCATCTGCCTTTGGTGTAAGTGGGTAGATCCTATATGGAGAAACCAATCTGCCTTTGCCTGACCTGTGCCCAGATCTGCTTGTGCTGGCCCCTGAGTGCTTGAATAGGGCTGTGCCTTGATGGGCAGGAGGCTTTGGTGCCAATGGGGAGCATAGGGATGTGAGAGCTGGTGATGAGCTGCTGCAGCGTGAGGAGTTCAGAGCTGGGGCTGGTGTTTTGAGGGGCTGTCTGCAAGGAAAGGGCTGTTGAGGGCTCACCAGGTTGGTGACTGCCACCCCTATGGCTCCTTTATGGGTTACAGGTGTCTTACAATGGGCTTTCTGGTGCTCTCATGCCTACCAGACCTTTCTGCTTCTGAGGTCCCTACCAGCACTATCCTCCTTTAGCTGAGCTGGGCACTTAGCACTGCAGCACCGGTCTCTCCATCCTCTCTCTGTTTAAACCAGTTCCTCTGTGTAGCCTTGGCTCCTGTAGGGCACTTGCAGGTGGCTCTTTACTCTCAGTTTGGTTTCAGGTGGCAGGGAAACGCGTTGCTCTGCGTTGCCTGAAGCACACGGAGTGGATTCACTTGGAGAGATGAGAAGTTGTTCAATCCCCACTCTTATTGAAAGCAGCTCTTTAGGTGTGAGTCAGTTCTGCAACGAGCACCAGCAGTTGAGTGGTTGCCTCAGAGACCAAGCACAACGATGCTTGGTGTGATATTAATGATGCACTTGTCTTTCCCCTGTGCTGGAGATACAGTTTCATAGACTCATGGAATAGTTTGGGTTGGAAGAGACCTTAAAAGCTCATCCAGTTCCAACCCCTACCACGGGCAGGGACACCTTCCACTAGAGCAGCTTGCTCCAAGCCCCATCCAACCTGGCCTTGAACTGTTCCTCTTCCTTGGAATACTGCAGATCTTCCTATATAACCCAGTGCTCCTGCAAGCAAGTGATGCTTGCTCCCCTGATGCAGCCCGTGGGGCTGTTGGGAGGTTTTAGCATCGCCATTTAGTGCGAGATGTGTGGGTTGGTGCTTTCTGCTTCCCTGCCCTGTTGTGGGTTGGTTTTGCTTCCCAACAAATGCACTCCAGTAAAGACCATAATGAAGAGCACCTCTAGGAGAGGCTTTCTGCAAGCACAGCAGGGCTGGGGTGATAAAAGCACTTTGGACTATGCAGTGGTCACAGCAGTTGTGCCTTCAACCCACAGGATGGAGTGGCAGAGAGCTTTAGAGCAGGCGGCTCATGGTGAATGCCGAGCAGGATGGGGTGACCATCACACATCAAAGATTAACCATTAAACATCAAACAGTTCCGGCTGGTTTTGCCGTTGGTCTTTTTGCCCCATTGGAATGGGGAGGGAGGTGGGAGCTGGGAATGCGGGAGAGGTGGGTTTGAGTCTACACAAGGGCTTGAGGATGTGCCCTGCAAAACCTCATGGGGTTTGTGAAACCCTTTGTAATCCAGGTACAGAAGCCTCTGGGAAGCAAGTTCCAGGACCAGAATTCCCACGTGGATGTGACCTTGCATTTGAAAACACCCTTTTTGTGCCACAGACCTGTAGCATCCTTGGCTCAAGAGGGCAGCCGCTGCGTGATAGTGCCAAGCAACACGTTCCCGTCCATATGCATCCATCCAAAGAGGAGCTTTCCTTTGCTCTGGAAACACATGGCAGAGGAGCCCACGCTTGCAGAGGGCCTTTTCCCTGCTTTCCTTGCTTCCTCTTTTTGCTGCTGCAGTCCGGTATTGCCTTTCCTCCCCCTTCTGTTTGTGAAGGTTTTCTCCTCGGCGCGTTGCTTGTGCTCCTTGCAAGCTGAAGACCGAGCTGTCTGTGTGTACGTGTGCAGTCTGGTTCCTGCCCGAGCACTGGCAGCACTGTCCTAAAGGAAAGGGCATTGAGCATTTGGGTTTTGGTGACACCAAAGGCAGCCTCAAAGTGAACAGAGCCCCAGATTGACCCCCGATAGGCTCCTTCCCTGTCTCTTGCTGCAGAGCTGTCCTGCTCTTGGGTGTTGTGGGGTTTAAGCCTGAAGGGGCTGCAGGAAACCTGGAGAGGGCGTTTGGGACAAGGGATGTAGGGACAGGCCAAGGGGAATGGCTTTAACCTGCCCAAGGGCAGACTGAGATGAGCTCTTAGGCAGAAGCTCTTCCCTGTGAGGGTGCTGAGGCGCTGGCACAGGGTGCCCAGAGAAGCTGTGGCTGCCCCATCCCTGGCAGTGTTCAAGGCCAGGTTGGACACAGGGGCTTGGAGCAAGCTGCTCTAGTGGAAGGGGTCCCTGTTCATGGCAATGGGTTGGAACTGGATGAGCTTTAAGGTCCCTTCCAACCCAGCCCAGTCTGGGATCCTCAGAACCCATGTGTGTTCACAGCTATGGGTACAGGCTGCAGAAGCTCCCATCCCACTGTTACACCAGAGATAACCTTAGGTTCCCTACTGCTGCTGGCTAGGATGATTGTGCTGCCTTTATTGCCATGATGCATTCAGTGGAAGCATTACAAGTGGCCTTTGGCAGCTTCGTGGTGTCCCTGAGCTCCATTAAGCTCCATTAGGAGCATCCATCCCGATGCTGGTAGCACAGAGAAGTGCTGGCCCTGCAGAGTGCGTTTATGAAAGGGTGTCACTCTGGTGATGTCAGGAATGCAAGGGTTGGAGACGCTGGGATTCCTGTTTACCATCTGTTTCCATGGCTCTTCCCTAATAGCCCTCTCCTCCTCCAGAATTCAAGGCTCTTCAGTCAAAGCTGTTTGGCTTGTGGTGGGAGGGAGGAAATCCCAAACTGTGGAGGGGATGGTGACATTTCTTGCCCTTTTCTATGTGTATCTCGGAGACAAACACCGTAGTGAGTGTGTGTGTGTGTGCCTGTGTTTGTGGGTTGTCTTTGGGTGCATTTCCTAATGCGAGGTGGTGCATTCCTCTGCAGCCATTGAACTTGCAACCCCTTTGGGGGGACTTTGGGTTTGCTCATTCGATCCACAGACAGCAGTGCCCCAGCTCCCTAAATGCATCCAGAGATGCTTCTTTGAGGGCCTGTTTGGCTTAGAAAGCTGCAGTGTTGAGTGCAGGGGCTCCTACACCATCGCCCTTTGCTCATAAGGGACATTTGAGCGTGCAGCCTGTTCTCTGTTCATTGTGGCTCATCTTCTCCTCTTTCCTCATGGAAAGTATTACAGCATCCCGTGCAGGAACGTCAACGGGAGCATGATCTAAGACTGAGCAATGCTTTCAGTGCTGAGTGACTCTCACTTTGGGTGACTGGAGATTACTCAAAAGAGCCTGGCCTTTAGAAAGGGGGTTTTCAGTGGCTTCTATAAAATGAAGCCATAAAGCTGGTGCCACATGGGAAATCATTGGTCTGGTATGCACTGAGTGTGCGGTAAAGCCTGGGGAAGCACCAGTTCTTGTGATTCCATCATAAAAGCTTGATCAAGACTGATAGCATCAGCAATGGCACTTAAAATACAAAGATTGCATTAAAGCAGCACACAGTGTGATAAAACACTTTTCCCCTTAGGGTGAGCTGTCTCTTTTTCCCTTCTCTGCTGTGTCCCGTTCGCCATCCAGCAGCATCCAAAGCAGCGTTTCCTTTGCTTCGGGGCCATTGCTGGTCCTGTGAGGAGAATCCTGGAATGGTTTGGGTTGGAAGGGACCTTAAAGCTCATCCAGCTCCACCCCCTGCCACAGGCAGGGCCACCTTCCACTAGAGCAGGTTGTTGTTACCAAATGGGAGAGACCAAAGACCTGAGCCTTGGGTTCTTGCTGGGGAGAACAGGAGGTTTTAGTGCCATCCAGACCCTTAAAGAAAGGCCTTAAGTGCCCCCAGGGATGCAGGTCTTGGACCCAGGTCATTTGCCAGTGGATATGAGCATGGGGGGTTGGCACTGGATGATCTTCATGTCCTTTCCAAGCCAACCCGTTCCATGATCCTATCTAAACCCCCTTTCACGTGTCCCATTTGCACTTTGCAGGTGGTTTCATCCCAACATCAGCGGAATTGAGGCCGAGAAGCTGCTCCTGACCAGGGGTGTCCATGGCAGCTTTCTGGCTCGACCTAGTAAGAGCAACCCAGGAGACTTCACTCTCTCTGTCAGGTAAGCACAGGGGAAGGGGCTGTCCCGAGTGCTCCAGCACAGCCTGCTCTGAGGGACGATGTGCAGTGGGAGTGGAGCTGCACAGAGATGTGGTACCACTCGATGTAAAAGGGTGTTGGAACAATCCCCCTTGCAGAGGATGTGCTAAAAGCCAAGCGCTGCTTCCTCCTGCTTCCTTCATCCCTGTGCTGCCAGGGTCAGTTCTGTGCTTATGGATGTGTTGCCAGAGGGAGGAAGATAGCAAACCCGCTTCTACTTTGTGGAGATGCGTTCAATCCCAGCAGGAATGAATCATCTCACTCCAATTTCAAAGGAACTTAATGCAGCTGCCTTGTTTGCTGTGTCTGTAAGGGAGCTCAGGAGCATCTCCATAAGAGGTTGAACTTGCCGACCAGCCTCAGGGTAGCTGTGTCAGCCAGCATCATGTGCATCGCCTTTAAAGTGCTCCTGTGTCCTTTGGGATCAAGGGTGGTTGTGGAAAGGAAAATTATCCATGGTTATTGTAGCCCCTTCTGATGCTATGGGGTAGAACCACTCAGAAGGTGAACTGGAGAGGCAAAAGGTTGCATTGACCCCATGTGGCTTCGACAGGAACCTTCCACGCAGGGAAAGAGCAAAGGTTTCTCCAGGTGCTGGTAGCACAGACCCTGGTTTTGGGGTGGCTTCTGCTGAATTTAAACAACCCTCATTTTGTTGAGGAAACTCCAGGGAGTTTGTAAACCCTTTGACCAAGGCCGTGCTTAGAGAAAGGATGTACAAAGGATGGAGTGGACCCAGCGTTTCCTCCTGGCAGGGCTTTGAATCTAACAGGACATAAGCAATTCCAGCGTGGTTTGAGCCTCAAGCCCTCCCCATGCACCTCTCACTGCTGGTCAGAGCAGTGTGGGGATGCCAACCGGCTCTGGTGAGGTTTTGCCCTCTTCTTGTTGCCTTAACCGTATAATGGCCAAACTATATAATGATATATATATATATAAACTGTATGATAATACAGTTGTGTTATAGCAAGAGGAAGGGTTTACAGCTCCCTTATCTCTCTCAATGCTTCTTTTTGTCTTGGGGAATACATCCTTTGCCTCTCTTTGGCTCTGACCGACCACAGCTTCTCACCCTATGGAGCAACACAACAGAAGGGAAAACTCCATCTTTTCCCATGCATTGGCTGGGTGGGAGCGTTTGGGGCTGACCTCACCAGCTCCCCAGTGATGTTGCCATCAGAAACAGCCGTGAGTTAATGAGAGAGGCAGGAAGTGCTTCTAATTGGGATGGAAAATAAGCTCACAGAGAGCTGCCTTGAGCAAGGCAATACGTGTAACATGGGGGTTATCTTCATGTGAGCTCAGTGTAGCTTTGTGAGTCAGGCTGTTGTCTGATGGTAAAGGGAAGCACTGACAGCACCAGCTTGTGCAAGCAGGTGCAGCAGTGCCCTGATGTGGAAAGACACCCAGCAAGCAGCACGGTGACCCTGCAATAGCAGGGTGAATGGCTTTGATGGAGAAGCCAGATCCCAGCCCTGCATTGCTGCAGTGATGCTTTGTGCTGTGTGGTCCATGTTCTTCCCTTCACTCTGTCCTTGTTCCTCAGCCAAAGGCGATGTGTGTTTCTGCTGTTGTCATCTTCCACCTTTCCTGGTCCATTCCCAACTGGGCATCCCACGGAACAGCTCCATTCTTTTGGCCATAAGCTCAAGCTAATTCATGCCCTGAATGCATCTGTGATGCCCTGCAGTGTTGAGCTGCCAGTTAAGAGCAGAGCCTTGCTATCATAGTACTGAACAACACCCACCACAACCCACTGGGCTGGTTGTAACCCAGTGGAAAGTCTGACCAAGTTGTGATTAACCCAAAGCTCTGACACATCCCATGCTTCCAGGAAAGCACATTAAACACGACCCAGAGCAGCGTGTTGAGCTTTGAGGCCTCCTGAGTTGAAGACAAGGAAAGAATTCTTCCATTCACTACTTTGACCTGCAAGTCCTTGCTCCTTCCTGGCGCATCCCATCTCTATCCCATGGTTTGGAAGGTTTGGCTATGGAAAACTTGCCTGGACATGGCCACTATCCAGCAGAGCAGTTTTGCTTATATCTCATCTAAGTGATATGCTCTTCTCCCACTGATGATGGCAAAAAGCATGTGCATAAATGCTGTTGGGAATTAGAGCTGCAACACTTAATGGAGTAGAGAATGAGTAGCTTTGTGCTGTGAAAGCTTGGGCTGCTGTCTTTCCCCTGTGTCCTTTCTCCTGCTACATTACACATATAGATGGAACAATGTGTTATTATCCTCACCTAGGATTATATCCTGAAAGAGCTTTATTTTACCTCTGAACTGGACAGGTCTCTGTATTTTTCCCCTTTCTGAGAAATAAAAGGTTTTCAAAGGAAACATCACGGATGTCTTTGAAAAAGTACCTAAAATAAAGGGGTCAGGAGGAGAAAGCACCTTGAGGAAAACAACCAAAACCTTTTCCTCCTCCTTTCAACCCCCTTTTAGCTTCTTCAAGGCTCTTTGAACAGCAGTGAGGGGAAATGCAGCTCCTTTTAATTACAGAGAGGATGTGGGCTGGGCAGAAAGCAGGCGATGGGGTTCGGGCTGACCAGACCACACAGCGAGTGGCCGTGTGCTGGTGTGAATCCAGATACGTGTCCCTAAAGAGAGGCAAGGAAATAACAGGGAAGTTATGATGTTGCCATGCAACTCTGAGCCTGTTTTCCCTTCATTCCTTTCTTTCCCTCTGTGCACTCCTCAGCCTTTACCATTACAGCAACAAGTCTTCATAGGGCTTTGTTTTCTCCCTCTTAAGAGGCAAACCCACGTGGAGGGGATAGGATATGGTTAATGAATGGATGATGCTTGTCCTGGTCTTCCAATCAACCTCAGCTCTGCATCCAAGCTGCTGTCATGAGCTAAACCTGGCTCCTTCCTCTTCTAAACTCCTCCTTGGGATGTCTTATTTCCGTGCTGAGTGGCTTGAATTCGTTTGGAAGCAGATAGTTCATTGAGAGATGTAATGCAAACGGATGGACGCCTTTGGCTTGCTTGTGCTCGTGTTTGGCAAAGCGGAGGAGTCTGAAAGCATCCTTTTGATGGCAGATGGTTGGCAAGTGGTCTGTGCTTTCCATCCCTTCCCGGGGCAAAAGGCTGGGTGTCTATGGAGCAGGGAGCACCTTTGGGAATGCAAGAAGCACAAGGAAGCAGTGCCAAAGTGTGAGGTCACTGTGTAGTTGGATGCCCTCGGTCCATAAGCACCTTGTGGAGCTTCTAACACTGTAAGTGAGCAGTAGGGCTGCAGAAGGCAGCTTCATCCTAGGGATTGGGAATGAGGAATTCAAACCCTATACCTAATCTCCAGAATTCCCATATCAGTGTCTCTGGAAGTGCAGGCAAATGTCTGCTCTGTTGTGCTGTATTGAACAGGGAGTTTTCTCTGAGCCCAGACTCCTGTGTAATTGAAAGCAAACAGCCACGTTTCTAAACCCTGCGGGAGAATCACCTTGGTTTATCCAGAGAGAGTCTTTGGGGTGGTTTTGGGTTGCTTTTTGCAGCTTGTCAATGAGCTCCCATCTGTGAGGCTCCAGGCACAGGCAGGGAACACACACACACACACGACCAAGAAAGGCTTCTGGGGGTGCATCAGGGCAAGGTAGTTCTGCCATTTAAAGGGGTTCTGTTGCTTTCAGTGACAAAAAAAGGGTCTGTTTGGGTGTTTTGTGAGTCCTCTTCTTACTGGCTGTGCTTGAGAAGAAGAGCAGACTGGTCTGTGCTGGTGGTCAATGCATAGGGACACAGATTCACAAGCTGGAACACTTGGGATCAAGAAACCCTCTTGGGTATCTGGAGGGTTTAACTAATATCTATATATTATAGATAGATCTATATATTATAGATTATCTATATTATATATGTAGATATTAGTTATCTATAGATATCTAATTAGTTATCTAATAGATATAGATATTAGTTATCTAATAATAATATCTATATAACTAATAACTAGTATCTATTAGTTGTACTAATAGCTCAAAGAAGCTTGACTTGGAATAGAGCAACCCTCACTTGTCTAACTGCTGACCCTGCCAAAACAGCCTGATTCTGCTATTAAATAGTGCTGCAGCCCTATGAGAGAGCCGTGTGTCTGATGGAAGTAGCCATGCCCTGCAGCTGAGTGCTTTGGGCATCTCCTTTGTGCTTTCTTTCACTAGCCAGCATGGGGGGGACACACTCCAATGGATGCTGCTGCTGTGCACGCCAGTTGTGCTGCCCAGATTGGAGCTGCAGAGCTGACGCAAGCTTTGAGAGGAGAAAATGGGAAGGGAATGGGGGTTCATCAATGCCCTTTGTGTTTAGCATGACCTGGAGGGCTCATGGGATAAATGACCCTGATTCTCCCTCTGCTTTTCATCCCTCAAAGGCCTTGGGCTGGGGGTGGGTCTGTGAACTGAGCCTTTGTAGGTCCCTAATGGGGTTGGGGTGTGGGAATGGAGCTGTGGAAAGAAGGGAGCTTTTGAGCCTTGGGCCAAGTGGCCAAACCACAGCTTCATCTGCTGCCTTCTGTGGTGTACAAAGGCCCTTCAGGTCCTGCTGCTGGCGTGGAAGGCAGAAGCCACGGGCCAGCTCCTTTGGGGTAAGAGGCATTGTCATTGAATGGGATGGGAATTGAGCAGCCAGTTCTCGTTTCCACCCAGTGAGATGTGCTCGAACCCTTGATGCAAACACTGCCAGGCTCTGAAGCCTCTAAATAGCATGGGGTGCTGCTCATCGGTTCCCTGTAATGCACATGGATGGTTCTACCTCCAAGACCTCGTTGTGAGGATGTAGCAGGACCCTGATGCAGTTATAGCCTGTTTGTTGGTCTTCTGTTGCCTTTGTTTTGCTGTTAGTGTGGGATGATGGCAGTGCTGTGGATGCTGCCTCTGTTGTTGTTGCCACTGATTCGACTCTAACTGGGAATCACCTCAGTGCCAGACAGAGCATAAACTGCATTGACAAATTCCTCCTTAGCAGCTGGGATGAAGGAGATGGGAATGTGGCCATCTATCAGGGCAGTGTTTTAGGGAGAACACATGCCATGAGGTCACTGTGGCTGGGAGCGTTGCTGTCTAATCATAAGCAGTGCTAATAAGGGTAGGTCTGGAGGAGGAGCACACAGTGCTCTGCTAGCCCAGTGCTGTTAATGTTTCTAGGGGCTCTTCAAGGCTTAAAACAGAGATCTCGTTGCCAGGTCATCTTGTTCATAGAACCAGCCCGTGTGCGCAAGCAGGTTCAGCTCTGGCTGGTCAATGGGCTGTGCTAGAGTACACAGCAGCAGCATTGGAACTCAATCTTTAAGGTCCCTTCTAACCCCAAGCATTCCATGATCCTATGGTCTTGTGGAGCTGGGGCTGGATACCCAATACCATCCTGATGCCTCATCTTTCACTGCTATGGGAGCTGCAGAAAGGCAGCAGGAATGGGGGATAATAACACTACAGAAACCCCCTGTGTGGTCCAGCTCTTCCTTCCATTTACCCCCATGCTCAGACCACTGTAGCATTTCCAATTCCCTGCTCCATGAAAGGGCTTTTCTTACCTGGAGCGCTGCTTACGGCACCTCAGGTCTCCTGCATCTCACTGTCACCGTTGCTTTGGCAACAAACCGAGAGATGCTGGCGTTAAAGCATGAGAGATGTGTCCAGGTTTCCAGATCTCTCTGATAAAGCTCATCCACCCAGCACAGGAACTGCTTCTGAGTGTGGTTAAGATGCAGTTAATCTGCCTGTCACAGGTCACTGTGGCCTTCTGAGGAAGCAGAAGGGGCTTTGGTTGAGGAGGCTCTTGGAGCAGGCTAATAAAGGCATCCAGATTCCCTTGAGCCCTGAGGGCACCACTGGAGAGGGGAAAGCATTGACCCTTCCAGAACAGTTCATAGGGTTTGTAAATAGGCAGTATATTGGTTTGGGTGATGGTTTTCCTCTTTTTAAGTGATTACATGATAGGGAGAACCCTTCTGCATAGAAAACTGCTCCCTGTAAAGCAGAGGGAGGTCAGAGCCTCATCCAACGGAGAGGGTAAGGAACATAGGAAGTGGAAGGGATGGCAAAGGTGGAGTTCTTCATCTCTTTTGCATGAGGTTATCTGGGAAGCAGAGCGAGCTGGGTGCTTGTGAGGATCAGAGTCAGTCCTTGGCCAAGCAGCATCCATCCCTTCCCTGCTGTGGAAGTGAAGGACAGGCGGCATCCGAGCACCAGCGCTGCGTTTCCATTCCCGCATCCTTTACAGTCTCTCCTCCTTTCCCTCCCCAGGAGGAACGATGAGGTGACACACATCAAGATCCAGAACACGGGGGATTACTACGACCTGTACGGAGGGGAGAAGTTCGCCACCCTCGCGGAGCTGGTGCAGTACTACACGGAGCAGCACGGGCTGCTGCGGGAGAAGAACAGCAACGTCATCGAGCTGAGGTACCCCCTCAACTGCCAGGACCCCACCTCGGAGAGGTACAGCACCTTCTAACAGCCTCTCCGTACCTGGCTTGGGCTTGGGCTTGGGCAGGAGCCTAAAGGGTGTCTTGGGGTGTGATGCTGCTTTTGCGACCCAAAAGATGCGCATCGCTGGGATGTGGGTCCTGAGCTGTGCTGATGGCAGGCACGACCAGAAGCTGGCTGGATAACAGCGAGGCCCAGGAGCTCATGTTAATATCAGCATGTGCCAATGAGCCTTCTCTAGCTCTTAACCAAATGGGAATGTAGAACCATAGAATCGTTAGACTGATCTTCAAAGCTCATCTAGTCCAACCTTCCCTATTAGGTGATCTTAAGGTTCTTTCCAACCCTAACTGTTCATAGCAGCCTTCCAGTATCTGAAGGGGGCCTATAGGGATGCTGGGGAGGGACTCTTCATTAGGGACTGTAGTGACAGGACAAGGGGGAACGGGTTCAAACTGAAACAGGGGAAGTTTAGATTGGATATAAGGAGGAAATTCTTTCCTGTGAGGGTGGTGAGGCACTGGAATGGGTTGCCCAGGGAGGTTGTGAATGCTCCATCCCTGGCAGTGTTCAAGGCCAGGTTGGATGAGGCTTTGGGTGAGATGGTTTAGTGTGAGGTGTTCCTGCCCATGGCAGGGGGTTTGGAACTGGGTGATCTTAAGGTCCTTTCCAACCCAAACCATTCTATGATTCTATGAGCAGGGACATCTTCAACTCAATCAGGTTGCTCAGAGCCCTGTGTGGAAGGGGTTTTACCGGTGTATCCTTCAGGATAGCTTTGGTTTTAAAAGAGAGACCTTGCGAGTGACTTGTCTGCCGCAGATCCCTAACCCTAACCCTAAGCCTTCCCCATCCCATCTCACTCTGTAGCCACTGTTCATCCCGTAGCACCACACTGTTGCTTTGCAGGGATGGGAATGGATGATGGGGGATGTTCCCACCAGCCTCCCCTTGCTCCGGGACACTCCAGTGACCCCTCTTTTCCTTCCCCCCCTCATTTCCCCCAGTGTCCCATGCACTGACACAGCGGTTGAAGAGGGGAATCCCTCGTGATGCTAAAGCAGGCTCCCAGCTGTTGGTGCAGGCTGGTCTCAGTGCTCCCCTCCACACCATCATGTGAGGCAATGGGAAGTCCCTCCAGCTCCCGTGCTCCCAAGGGAGGTTTCTTTGCTCATTCCCAGCCCCTGGTGCTGGGAGCACGTTACAGAACCTCTGGAAAAGTGGAAACCCCCTTTAGCTGGGTTTCCCCCTCTTCTCCTGCCAAGGGAAGTCTGCCTTGGCATGGAAGCTCCAGAAGGATTCCTGCTCCACACCACACATCTGGTGCCATCAAGAGGAAGGGAAGGGAAAGGGGCCAAGTCCTCTAAATATATGGAATGACAATGGTGTCGGAATATAGCAGGACACGTCAGGGTGGCCTCTTTCCAGCCCTGGGTGTGAATGGCAGCAGTGCTGTAAGCAGGCACTGATGTACTTCAGCGGAGGTGAAGTATAACTGCACAACTCATGCAGCACCATGATCCCAGTGCCTTCCCCAGCCTGCAAGAAGGAATCTTGCTCTTTAGAGGTGGTCCCAGCCAGCTTGGTACCGCCTGCCTATGCAGAGTGCTGAGTCGGGACTCGAAGGCATCAAAGCATCACTGGCTGCTGCTCCATAAGCTTCATCCCCTGGGACAAGGCTGCCCAGACGTGACGTGATCCCATCACATGGACCTGGGAAGCTTATTTTGAGCCTCTCTCAATTCCTGGCAGCTTGGCTGCTGGGCCAGGAGCCAGCCCCTTCAGAATGGGACCTGTGGCATCTGCCAGAGCCACTGCTGAGCGCTGGGGATTGAAGCTCTGCTTCGCTCCAAGCTGTTCTTTGTGTCTATGGTGGTCCCTGAGCCATGGATGGCTGCTGTGTAGGTGAGATGTGCTGCTGTGCACTGAAGGCAGCTCGCCTGCCACAGCCAGAGCATAGAGCTGGCACAACATCTATATCTATATGTATTATAGAATCATAGAATGGTTTGGGTTGGAAAGGAGCTTAAGATCATCCAGTTCCAACCCCCTGCCATGGGCAGGGACACCTCACACTAAACCATCTCACCCAAGGCTTCATCCAACCTGGCCTTGAACGCTGCCAGGGATGGAGCATTCACAACCTCCCTGGACAACCCATTCCAGTGCCTCAGCACCCTCACAGGAAAGAATTTCCTCCTTAGATCCAATCTAAACTTCCCCAGTTTAAGTTTTAACCCGTTCCCCCTTGTCCTGTCACTACAGTCCCTAATGAAGAGTCCCTCCCCAGCATCCCTACTCCCATCAGGAGTATGGCCAGCCGGTGGAAGGAGGGGTTCTCCTCCTCTGCTTCACTCTGGGGATACCTCCCCTCCAGTCCCGTGTCCAGCACCACAATAAGAACTTGGGTATAAGGCAGAAGCTCTTCCCTGTGAGGGTGCTGAGGCGCTGGCACAGGGTGCCCAGAGAAGCTGTGGCTGCCCCATCCCTGGCAGTGTTCAAGGCCAGGTTGGACACAGGGGCTTGGAGCAAGCTGCTCCAGTGGAAGGGGTCCCTGTTCATGGCAATGGGTTGGAACTGGATGAGCTCTAAGGTCCCTTCAACCCAACCCAGGCTGGGATTCATGGCAGTGGGTTGAGCAGTCAAACTGGGAGCCTAACGTGGGTTTGCCGTGGCAGTGATTTGTGCGCTTCCGAGCTGACCCTGCTCTCCATCACTCTCCATAGGTGGTACCATGGGCACCTCACTGGCAAGGAGGCAGAGAAGCTCCTGACGGAGAAGGGGAAACCAGGGAGCTTCCTGGTGCGGGAGAGCCAGAGCAAACCAGGAGACTTTGTCCTGTCAGTGCTGACAAATGAGGATAAGATGGAGACTGGGGACCGGAAACCACACGTGACCCACGTCATGATCCACTACCAGGTTGGGAATGTGCTCTCCCTGTCCCTGCCACAGACAGATGGGGTCTGAGTGCTCCCATCTCACTGTGGCTTTACCCCCCTCTCCTGCAGCCAGATGGGAAGTATGATGTAGGCGGAGGAGAGAGGTTCGACACGCTCACAGACCTGGTGGAGCACTACAAGAAGAACCCCATGGTGGAGAAATCAGGAGCTGTGGTTCATCTGAAGCAGGTAATAGCTGCTCCAGCACATGTCTGTGGGTTCTTGCTTGCCCATGCTCCTGGGGATCTGCACTCCCTGCTCCCAGAACATCCCATGGGCTGCTTGCTGTGCTTGTCCAGCCTCACATTGGCTAGAGACATCCTGGCCCTGCATCAAGAATGGACCCAATTCCTGCCTATGGGAATCCTTGGAGGCATTGGCAGGAATTGGGTCCATTCAAGGGGAAATTTACCTGTCTTTGTGTCACTGAAAGTGGTTTCTGTTCTGTCTCCATCTCTTTCAGCCGTTCAACGCCACGCGCATCAACGCAGCTAACATTGAGAACAGAGTGAAGGAGCTGAACAAGATGGCAGACCACAGTGAGAAGGCCAAGCAAGGGTTCTGGGAGGAGTTTGAGGTACCAGATGCTCCTGTGCTCTGTCCCTTTTGTGTCTGTGGGTGAAGAGCATCACAGTTGCATGGGAACGTCATGGTTTCCCAGCACTGGAGTCCTCTTCCTGCCACCACTTCCTCTGCTCATCTCTGCATTAGGAAGCCAAGCAGCTCATCCAAAGAGCCCTTTCTTTGCCTCTGACTCCCCTTGTCTGCCCAAAACCACCTTGTTCTGTTGTGTTCTGCCCCACAGATGCTGCAGCAGCAAGAGTGCAAGCTCCTCTACCCCAGGAAGGAGGGACAGCGCCTGGAGAACAAGGCTAAGAACCGCTACAAGAACATCCTTCCCTGTAAGGAGGCACTGAGTAGTGGTTTGGGGGTTTTACCACAGTTTCTAATGGCAAAACCTGGTCTTTTGGGGGTTAGTTAACCCTGCAGAGCTTGCTGATTGAGCTGGGAAGAGATGCACACTTTCCTAGTGGAGTGGTCCAGTTCACAGTGTTCTCCATCCCCTTTCTAACCCCGTCCTTTCCTTCTGCATGGGAAACTGGTGGGTTGCTCTCCTCTCTTTGTACTGTGAGCCCAAACATGCTTGAGAGCAGCCCAGAAGACACAGAGCCAGAGCTTCTAAAGGCAACAGTGGAAAACTTGGGCTCAGGTTGGTTGCAACACTGCAGATCATTGATGCCCACCCAAGTGACTGGATTGGCAGCAGCACTGGGAACCAGTGTTGAAGTGCCACTAAGTGTTATCAGAGAGCATCTTACCCCCTCTCCTGCAGTGGTTACCCATGTGGCTGCATGGGCAGCAGTGAGTGCCCTGTGTGTGTGACCCTCCTGTGTCCATTGGGCCTCTCTGCAGTTGATACCACACGGGTGGCGCTCCGAGACGTGGATGAGAGTGTGCCAGGGTCGGACTACATCAATGCCAACTACATCAAGGTACTTGGGAAAGGGAAGACAACATTTGGGGTTGTCCTGGTGGTTTAAGTCCTGAGGGGATGGCCCATCAGGACCAGTGGCTTTCACTGGGTCCAGACTGTGGTTTTTGACTGCATCCCAAGGGATCGCATCATTCTATCATGTCCTCTTTGCCCCTATCTATGAGTTTATCTCCTTTCCTACACGTCTTAAGGAGGTCCTGACCCAGACTTTCTGTTATTGAACATTATCTCTGAGGTCAAATTATAACTGTCATCTGCAAGCTAAGAGCTGCCTGAAGCTGTGTTTCCAGCAGCTCTGCTCTGGCACTTAACCACCAACCTTTGGGAAACCTTATTCCAGCCGCATCCGCCTGCGAGCGCATTAAAGCAGTTCTCATTCCTCACTCCAGCATCACTGGCTTCATTGTGCCTCCTCTCCTTTGCTCCTCAGAGCATCCCTGAAGACGGAAGGAACCCGGAGCACTGCAAGATCTATATAGCCACCCAGGGCTGCCTGCAGACAACAGTGAACGACTTCTGGACCATGGTGTATCAAGAGAACAGTCACGTCATTGTAATGACAACCAAGGAGGTGGAGCGGGGCAGGGTGAGCGCTGGTAGGGTGCTGTCACCAAGTTACCTGGCACTAACAGTGTTGAGTTGTCCCTGGTTAGCTTGCGTTTAATTTATCCTCTCTCTTGTGATGTTGCTTTAGCTCTTCTTCATGAAGGAAATGTACCACAGCCCCATAAGTACTAATGGGGTGTCCCTCGTGACTTGCTTCAAGTGGGTAGGGGTTTATTCCTATGTCTTCAGAGCAACTGCAGGTTGCAGAGAGAGAAGGCTTCATGCTTGTTACAGCAAGCTGGAGAGCAAGGAGCGGGGCTGTAAGCTGTGTGAAGCATGAAAGTGATTATACAAGCTGTGTACCACCTGTATGCATTTCACCAGGAGTGGGTTGATAGAGGCCAAGGAATACAGTGAAATTCCATGCAGAGCCATTTACAAGCACTGCCTTCTGTAGTTCGTTATGGTTGGCACTAGTGGCTTTGCTTTGGAGTGAGAGGGAGGCTGTGATTGCAGCAGCCCGGTGCCGAGATGAGAGATGGCTCCGCTCACAAACCACCTCTTGTCTTGGCAGAGTCGTGGCAAAGAGGGATGTGCTGGAGGACAGGAGGGGTATAGGCAGACCTGCAGCCCCTTGGGACGGAGGTTTGGCTCAGGAGTTAGGCAATGACCAGACCAACGGCTCAGAGCTGTGTGTTAAGTCTTTACCCTTGCCAAAGCAATACCTGAGGCTGGGGCTAACTAAGGAGGGAGATTCCCCTCGGGATCATGTTCTTCCTATAGGAATAGCCCTTTCTGGTGCATAGGAAATCAGTGTATGTGTGATCTCCCTTAAACCACTGCGCTGGGGCTCCCTGCCATTGGAATGCAGCAGCATCCCTGAGCAAGGTGCTTGGGGCTGCCTCCTCCATCTCCCCATCCACTAATGGTGTGACCTGGTGCTGGTGCAGAACAAGTGCTTCCGTTACTGGCCAGACAAGGGCTGCACCAAGGAGTACGGGTGCATCTGCGTGCGGAACGTGAGCGAGAGGGAGGCCCAGGGCTATTACCTGCGGGAGCTGGAGATCCTCAGGACCGACAGGGTGAGTCCTGCTGCTGCCTGCCCACCGGGCATCCATGGGGAGGGAGATGGGGCTCTGCTGTTTGCTTGCTGGGTGTTTGTAATGGTCCCATTGCCGGGCCACACTGCCCAGCTTTGGTAAAGGGAAAGGATGGAGAGACGTCATAAGAGGGTTTATGGACATGGTGGATGCCTGTTCCCTGCAGGATGAGCGCCCGAGGCTGGTGAAGCACTATCAGTACTTCAGCTGGCCAGACCATGGGGTGCCCAATGAGCCTGGAGGGGTGCTGAGCTTTCTGGACCAAGTGAATCGGGCACAGCGAAGCATTCCGGACACGGGGCCCATCATAGTGCACTGCAGGTATGGAGCAGGGGGCTGGCAGTGGGGCACTGCAGTGGGGATGGGTGATAAACACCTGCCTCCTCTTGTAAGGGTCAGCCTTTTGCTGGGCCTGTCATAGAATCATGGAATGGTTTGGGTTGGAAGGGACCTTAAACTCATGCAGTTCTACCCTTCTCCCAAAGGCAGGGATACCTTCCATTGATTTTATTCTTCTCCCTCTCCAGTGCTGGAATAGGACGCACAGGCACCATCATAGTGATAGATATTCTGGTGGATATTATTCACAGGCAAGGTATGTCTTCCTTATGGCTATCTCGTGGCTTTCACTGTTTGCCTTGCTCTGGCTGGTCATGGGTTAACCCTGTTCTTGTGGATACAGGATCTCCAAGCAGTGGGTTTGACTTGTCTGGGAGACAGTGGCCATAGGCTTAGCCTGAATGCAGGGTGAGAAGGGCTTTTGTGTGATGCCCAGCTCCCTGTTTCTCTATAGGAGAGGAAATGGAGCTCTATCTTAATGAAACAGCAACCCTCTCCAAATGGGTGTGCACATGGAGAGCTCTGTAGCGAGGGTAGCTTTCAGCAACACACACAGGAGAGTCTTCCCATTGGCATCAATGGGAATTTCAGGGTCTCTTGAACCACCCCCTTTGTTGAGGGCAGAGGGAAAGAGGTTCAGTGAGGCTGTAACTCCAGTAGCCCATTTAGAAATGAGGCCCCTGGACTCTTCTGTGTAGAAGGGCTGTCACCTTCTCCTGAAAGCCTAGAGATGTTATGGAGCTCTCTGTGGTAGCTCTGTACATGGTCCAGGAGCCTTGAGGCAGGTGGATGCTCTTCAGCAATGGTACCTTCAGCACTGGTTGTATCTAGTTCATAAACCAGGCGAGGGTGCCAAGTCTGCATCCGTAGGAAGCTGCTGTGGAACAGACCTAATTCCTTCCCTTCCCCTTGCTCCAAGCAAGTCTTCCCTGCCTTATGCCTCAGCCACCACAGTCCAAGGCTGAAAAGCATCTCCAAGGCCCTGAGATGCACCAAGTCCTTTTGACTGTTTGGAAAGCTTTTCCAAGTTACCCTAAGGAAACAGTTTTGCAGCCGAATTCCCACTCCCTCCATGTGCCCTTCTCGTTCCCGAGCAGGGCTGGACTGCGACATCGACATCCCCAAAACCATCCAGATGGTGCGGAGGCAGCGCTCGGGGATGGTGCAGACCGAGGCCCAGTACAAGTTTGTTTACATGGCTGTGCAGCAGTACATCGAGGCTGAGCAGAAGAGGTTGGAGGAAGAACAGGTAAGTCCCATTCAGCTGGATTGGGAAAGCCAGGGCAGACCTTGGCTTGCACCGAGCATCGCTTCTGCCTTCTCTCTGGAGCCCAAATCCTGCCCTAAAGACACGGGGATAAGCCCATAGCCCTGCTTCCTGCTGGCACATGGGATATTGTAAGGCTTTCTCCTAGGAATGGGATGCTATGGTCTTTGCTTTCTCTTTCAGAGGAATAAAAGGAAAGAGCGGGACTACTTGAATATTGGCTACTCTCCCATGGACAAGGGCAGAGCCAAGGGACAGCCCCCTTCCCCACGGACCCACACTGTGTAAGCTGAACGTCTCTCTGCCGAGGATAAGAACTTGATCAGTGGAAAGAACAGCTTGAGTGAAGTGTTTTATCCTTTGCCAGCCTGTCTCTCCCATACCTGACACTTAACCACTTGCTGGCATCCTATGGGAATGGTTTAAACCAACCAGATGATCCCAGCACAGTGGTGGTAGCATCTTCCTTGTGTGCTATGCTTTGGGAAGGGAGAGGAGGAAACGGGTCCAAGCCTTTAGTGAGCAGAGCCCCATATCCTTGGCTCTGGAGAATGAGCTGAAAGCTGTGCTACTGCCACTGAGCATCTCTTACAGCAGAATGTGAAGGAAGATGAGAGCAGAGGGAGGTGGTTCGCACCCATGTGCTAAGTAGCATCAGTTCCTTATATAAGCAGAGAGAAAATACCCCAGATTATGTGTTTTCCTCTTGCCCCAAGTGATGGGACAGCAGTAAGTGATGGAGAGGGGTCATAAGATGAAGGAGAGTGGGCAGGGACATGTGTCAGCTATATAAAATCAGAGCTCTTGGGCACTTTGAGTTGCAGGGTTGGTTTTGAAAGGAGCAGGGGTGGGTGTTAAAGTGGAGGCAGCAAAGCTGTTGCTGAGCTCATGCAGAATGAAAGATCCAACTGAGAAGACGACAAAAGAGATGTCACGTATTCTGTCCTATGTGTCCAGCTCTGGGCATCAAACCTCCTTTAGAGGCACTTGGATGTGGCCTTTAAAGCAGCCCTCTCCTTCCCTTAGATCCAGACAAGCTGGATATGTAGAGAAAGTAAGAGTAGGAAATACCAGGGTCTGTATCCACTGATCCAACAGAAACTGCATCCACAAAAGGCTGATGCAGAGGAAGGTGCAAAGCTCCATCCCCAGGCTGTATTTGAACCTAAGGGGGGAGGTCCTAGCTGGAGGGAGAGGAAAACAGGGATTGAAAACAGCAGGAGGCTTGATGTCATCCTACCCACAAGGTTGGGGAGGGCCAAAGGGAGCTTGGCTGGGCCATTACCTGCCTCGGAGCAGGGAGGCTCTTGATGTTAAGGCTTTGTTTCTTGACAGGGTTGATGATGAGTCAGCTTCCGTCTATGAGAACCTGAACATCAAAAGCCCGAAGGTTTCGGGGATGAGCAACACGGGGCGATAGAGGAGCCGGCCGGAGCTGCGTGGAGGCTGTACAGGTGGGAATGCTTGCCCTGCTTAACCGAGTGTCACCACTGCCTGTTCACATCGTGCAGCTCCCCCGTGGCTCTGCCTGCACGGAGCAAGGCGGCTGAGCTGGATGGAGCCTAAAGATGTGGCTGTGGCCAGGTGGGAGAACAGGGGGAATGGGGTAATGAGATCTCAGCAGGGAAGCACATTGACATCACCAGGGAGGGGGGAGAGCTGCTGCTGGGCTGTTATGTTAGGCCATGCAGAACAGGAGGGTGCTAGCAGGAGAGACCTGGCTCCGTCGCCTGTCCCTGCGCTCTTCTCCCACTTGCAGCCCATCCCAGCCTTCTCCCTTCCTTTGGAACGCAGGTTTTACAGCGGTTACGTCCACCCTTTCCAAGTCCTGCAACATCAGATGGTTTCTTTTGCCTTCCCGAGCACCTTGGGTTCAGCGAGGAAGCAAGAAGCCGAGTAAAGAAGCAAGCAGAGTCTGCACCTACAAACATGCCTTGACTTGACTCACTCATGAGAAGGACCTTGTCCCGTTCTCCCCTGGAGCGGGAGGCTGAGGTTTATATGGAAGTGCCTCTGGACATTCATTAGGCATCAAGGCTCAGTTTTAATTACTTGGGGTTTAATTTAAGATCCTTGGTTTTTACACACAGATTGTTCGAAGGAATGGAAAGGGCTGTTTGCTTCGGAGCCTCCCCAGGGTTGCCCACTTAGGGCATTAGTAAAACGTTAGTACACTGTAATGTTTTCATTAGGTCAATCATTTCTAAGCTTAGAAGTGTTCTTAGACTAAATCCTGGGGTAACTTTGCTGCCTGTGAGAAAGGGAGAGAAACAGAGAGCACTGCATAGACCTGAGTATTTGCACCTCTGTGGATTCTCCTTCTCACACTTCCTTTTGGCTGTACCACTTGTAGATGTCTATGCAACCCTGCCAAAGCACACCGGGCAGTCCCTGCTGCTGTCCTAGCACAGCAGTTGCACGTGTGTGTGTGCCTGAGAGCCCACAAACTGCTCTGCCCCTGGGTTTTATGGCAGAGCTGAGAGGCAGAGGTGAGCATCCCCATCCTTAGGGGGGTCTGAATGTGAAACCCCACCTGGCTGAAGGGTGCTGAAGCAGCTTTGGCTGCGGGCTGTGCTGTTAGCCACCCCTAGGGAGTAACAGCCTAGGGTGCTAATCTGAGCTGAACCTGTTGAGCTGGGCCCCTCTAAGCTTGATGCAGCTCTGCATTACCTTGCTGCATGACCTCTTCCCCCCCCTCCTTCAGCTATATGACAAGGCAAGCGTTGTGTCTGCTGAGTAGGGGTGTTGTAGGAGTGTTTGTGACTTGACCAGTGCCATGAAGATGAGTGTGTTACTGAGTGGAGTATTCCAGCTCTTGCTGATAAGCCTTGACTTGCGACTGCCAGTGCTTCCTGCTGTTCCAGCCCTAAAGGCCAGCAAATAGTCCTGCCAAAGAACCCCTTCCCGCAGGATTCATCGGTGTCCGACCCTGTGGGGAGCTTTGGGGCTGAGTGCTGGGGCCTGAACCTCCAGAGCTTGCATGGGGCTGGTGTTGATGTCCTCCTGATCTGGTTCTGGGTGGACTTGCTGCATGGTTGGGGTGTTTAGTGCCTGGAGTGCCGGCTCCAAGTGTTGAAGCAAAGCACAATGACATACCTTGGCTGTGTTTCCTGGCTGGTCTTTCTGCTCCCTTGTCACAGGGACAGGAGAACTGTTTCTTCTTATTGCACTTTGAATAAATGTTGAATATTCTCGAGGCTTTTTTCTCTCTGGGATTTGACTGATGGTTGGTGTGGGCAGCGGGGCATTCTGCTACTGTTGAGGGCCCTGGTTTCACTTCACAGCTGTTGACTCTTCCTTTGGACTATGCACGAGTGACAGATTCCAGCTGCCTGTGAGCTAAACCTTCAACCTTGGTTTCCAAGGACATGGGGAGAAGGGGAAGTGCAAGGGGGCATCCATAAGGATGCCGTGACAAAGTACTAGGAACACTGTACTGTGAGAACATCTCTCTGGCCCATTCACCATCACAGCAATAGATTTGAGGAGGCTGGAGGTGTTATTTCCCTCTCCCCTGCCTGGGAGTTGAATGGTACAAAGATGCAGTGACAAAGCATTTCAGCTTAGTGTCTGTTGGCTGGGCTTGGTATCAAATGCACCTGGGGAAACTGGAAGTGCCTTCTCTGCCTTAAGCCTTGAGCCAAGAACATGCATAAATTGGTGCTGGGAAGCATCCTTCCAGTGGCAATGGACAGCAGGATCAAAGTGAGAATCCCTGTCAAGGCTAATAATGCCTTTGGCAGACGCTGTGACGGTGCCTGGAGTGGTTCCTGCAGACACAGATCGAACCAGCCTGGAGCTGAACAAGAAAGGTGGTGCAGATCCAGCATCCCAGAGGGTTTGCATAGCAACAGACTTGAGCTGCTTCAGCCTTTTCTGCTCCAAATTAGGTTTCCAGGGAAGGGAGACTGGAAGCATCCTTCCCCCAGCTGGGAGGAAGCAGAACATGAGCAGTCTTTGAGCTTCTCCTCTTCCAGGTCGCATCAGGTAAGCCCAGAGGGATGTGGAACCTGGGATAACACCATGGGGATGGTAAGTGTGGATTTATAGGGTAAAGCTGGGTTGTACAACACTGGCACAGGCATGCTGTGTAGCTCCATGATCTGGGAATGCTGCTGGACTCACGACTACTACGTGCCCATCTCCAACTGCAAGTGAGAAGGGAAATGTGGAGTAATTGCCACAAATGGACACCTTGCATTGTATAAAACATAATTTAATACATACATGTATGGTACTTGCATACAATACTGTCTTACATCCATGTGCTGGAATAGAAAACACATAATTGGAAGTTGCCTTCATCATGAAGACTTTAATCACTGTCAGATCACTGCATTAAATACAAATAGAGTGTAAGCAACTGGCCTGTGTCTTAATACTGACACATTTGATGATTAGGAGGGTAAAGCTGCTGTCATTTTGGCAGCAGTTTGCCTGTGAGAAGCGTGAATGAAGTTTGCTGATGAATTAACTGCCATGTATAGTGCCTAAAAACTTCCCCCCTTATGTTCAGAGTTGCTTTCCAGGTAGGAATGAGGGATTTTTAAGCATCTTCTTAAGGGAAAAGCGAGTAGAATGGGCTCTCTGCTCCGTTCCCAAGCTCATCGGGGTGGTAACACAACCGAGGTGATGGGTACCGGTGGCACATCCATGTTTGGTCAGCAGGAGGCAGCATTTACACCTCCAACATGGAATAACACGAGGGAAATGTTCCAAGCGTGTGGCATGAAGGTGATTTTCATCTGTTTCTATGCCTTTGACATGTCTTTACCCTCCCAATCCCAGCTCCTCTTAGGAATAATCATGTAGATCCTTCAGTTTGCAGAAATAGCCCTTTATTCCCTGAGGGAGTTAGAGGAATTGCACCCACTGGCAGCTGGTACCCAGTCAGGATGGCACACAGGGCAAACGGTTCCAGAAGCCTTCGGAGCTCTGTTTTCCGTGGGGATTTTGGCAGCAGGATGCTGCAGCAGCTCCTTGGGGCATTCCTGGGCTGGAGACGGCTTGGCAGGGATGTACTTCAGTAGAGCTCCTGAAGGTGAATGCATGCGTTCAAGGTAGGAGCGTGGGGAGTGGGCCATGAGGTCTTCCAGGACCATGGAATGCTGCTGGAGCAGCGGCCCTGTTCCCACCTCCACGATGTGCTGCTAGATGGGAGCGAGGAGCTGCTTTGCTGCTACTGGAAAGGGAGTTGTGTCACTGGTGTGGCTGCCGTGGTGTGTTTAGGGGGAAGATACTCGGGTCTGCTCATGGCAACAGTCCTTGTGAAGCACCGGAGGTTCCCTGTCTTCAGGGCACACTGGACTGGCCACAGAATGATGCAGAAGAGGATGATGATCAAGGCAGAGAGGAGGACTATGCGCTTCCAGTCATCACACATGTCACAGCGGGACAGCCTCCCAGCTAGCCCTGTCGGGGGGGCCTCTGAGCTTTCTGGCTTGCTCATGGCAACATCGATGGAGATACAGGAGTCTGGATCCTCGGGGTCGTCGGATGACTGACGGCAGCACAGCTTGGTCCCTTCCATCCACAGCACCTTCTCCTGCTGGAGCTCGGGAGGCAGCGTGGCAAGGAGCTCCTTACTGGTTTCCAATGCTGGGGCACCTTCCAGAGGGATGCTGGTCAACTGCCTGCAGAAGGGGCAGGGGAGCTGGTCCTCTGGTTGGTTCGGGGGCAGCCCCGTGCTCAGACGGGCCACGCATTCCAGGCAGAAAACATGGGAGCATTGGAGCAGTTTGGGTGTCTTGAAGGTGTTGTCGTAGGTGTTGAAGCAAATGGAACACTCGACAGGAGAGGCTGGCTTTGGAGAGGCTGGGTTCGGAGAGCCAGGTTTGTCAGTTGGGGATCTCGCCTTCCTCTTGCCATCTCCTGGGGAGGTGACAACAATGGGGCTGATGGGGATGGGGATTTCAGTTGGAGAGGCAGGGACCGGGCTGGTGGGAGACTCCGCCGTGGTGGAATGCCATAGGTGTGTGAAGCAGGACATGATGGTGCCCGGGGAAATAAAGAGAGCCCTGGGAGACTCTAGGAGAGAAGAAAACCACAGCCTCCATTTTAACCAGTGTGAAGACACCCATCACCGCACCTGCGTTTAACCCCTTAAAAGAAACCAAGAGCAAGTTTGTGACTTCCAATGCATCCTGAGCCTGGAATAGATCCCTTCTAGAGGTGAGAACGACACAGGTAGCCTGGTCGAAGCTGATACCGAAGGTGAAGTTACACATCCTGCACAGAAGCAAGCAACCAGCAGAGCTCCACCATCCAGCCAAAGCCTCTCCACCAGAACCACCATGGCACAAGAGAGATGGGCGCAGTCTTTCCCCATCCATGCCTCCCTCTGGGCAGATAAAAACACAAGCAGCACCTACCCCGGCTGGTGCTCCCCGATACCTGCGCAGGGAGGAGAGCAGAAGACTCCATGAGGTCAAGTAGGGACCTCGTTATGGCAGCCTATTAGGCTGGGAGGCACTCAGATATTATGGTGGCAGCATGGGCAAAGCCTAAGAGACAGATAACACTATTCAGTTGTGGAGGTAGCGAGGCGGGGGGGGCGAACCTCTTCTCTCTGGTGTGCTCATAGAGGTTGTGCCTTGGAGCATGGTCCTAGGAGGTGAGGCACCACTGTGATGCTGCTTGGCTTTGTGGATCCAGAGTGGGATTGAGCTCCCTCATCTCACAGGAGAACCCAAGGGAAGGGAGGACACAGTTTAGTGCATCCTCGGCCACAAGCAGCTCAAAGAGCATCGATACTTCCCACCGTGACACAGCAAGAAAAGCAATGGCCCTGGTGCGGGAATAAGGGGAATTCTCCACTATTTCCTTGTTGCTCGGGTTTCCCTCAGGAAGCACAGCTCTCCCCTGCGCTCAGCCCCTGGGCAGTGCCAGCACAGCCCTTGAGAGCTGCCACGTGCACTCTGCGTCGTCATGGCACGCAAGCAGGAGGCCCTGGGTAGCTGATAACAGCAGTTCAAGTCATCCTAAGCTAGACATGCAGCTCTGCAGGCATTCTGGGGCTCGCATACGCCACTTCTCTGCTATTGAGCACTGCTGTCGGATCAGTGTTTGGCTGGAGGAAACTCCCAGCCCGATGCTGTGCGCCTGGGGAACATTCCTGTAGGCTGCATCACTGAACTGGCTGCGCTTGATTCTTCCTGTTGGGAGATTTAAGCCATGACAAGCCAAGAAGGTTCCGATGGCTGCTGTAATTATAGGGCTCCATTATCCGGCAGTGGCTCACCAGTATGGGCTGGAGACTCCACATCCCTGCATTAAAGGCTAATTTAAGGTATCAGAAAGACTGGGTATTCCTTATATTGCCCCAAAATAGTCTCCATTATTTAGGAATGAAGTATTCTCCCATCACAGCTCGCACTGCCAGAGCTGAAACCACCTCTAAGAACCTTCCTTCTTCTCTTATTCTAAATGCAGCCATTCTTAGGAAGCCTCCAGTTAAATTCCCACTCACAGATGCACCCTTTAGCTTGTGGTAATGTTTCTTTAATGCAGTTTCTCTCTGACTAAAGATCACTGTGCATGTTTTAGCACTATCTGGCAGATGCTGATGAATTCCAAATCCAGTTGGCACAGAAATAAGGGAAACCCCTGAGTTTTGTGGGTGGTTTTTTTCCCCCACTAAATCTTCCGGTTTGCAGAACTCCATCCCCTACACCCAGCCCTTTGCAGTGCCTCGGCTTGGAGTGCTTGTGCAAAATAAGCAGCACCACCAGTGGCAGAAGGTAACCTCAGACGGAGCCTTTGCTTATGAAACTGTCATTTCATAGCCTATCTGATAAAGCTGCTCTGTTGGGGGGTTTACTGGCTTGTAATCTGACAGCTGTAGCAACAGCCTTATCGTGACAGTAAAGCTTGAGGAAGTTTACTCGCAATATTTGCTTTGAAATGAAGATACCGGCTTTTGTTCACAGTTTCCTCCTGTTAAAGGTGATCGTGACACTGGAGATGCTTTTTAGGTCTAATCATTTTAGAGTCGACTTAATTTTGCCACTATCTTGGTGCTATGGGGCTCTTTGATCAGAGATGATGCAGGGAGACTTAAAATGGGAAGATATGAAGAGTATAGGGCCAAGGCTCGCTAAAACTGGAGGGTCCCAAGCACAGACAGGTTTGGGTAGGAAAAGGACCTTAAAGCTCCTCTACTTCCAACCCCTTTCCACTAGAGCAGGTTGCTCCAAGCCCCATCCAACCCGGCCTTGAACACTGCCAGGGATGGGAAATCCACATTATTATGTGTTTATTATTAGGAAATAAACCACTGAAGACATCCAGTGTGGAATCTCAATGGAATTAGTTAGGATTTGGGGGGTTGGTTGTTTTCCTGTTGGTTTGGGGTTTTTTGCACTACAAAATCATATTATTTATGTATTTTTTACATACAGAATAGTATCTTCAGTTGCTCAGACCTCCCTGCTCACACTGCACCTATTCCCCTCGCTTTCCCAGCTTTTCCCTGGGCTTTCCAAAACCCTTGGGAACATCAGTAAATAACTAAACCATCCAGGTGAGAGCCATAAACCCAGATTTAAAACTAAGTGTGATTCTTAAATGATTCTATGAACTTCTACGATTCCTTTTTACTTCCCCACAACTTCTAGGAAACTTCTTTCCACCCCATAAAGCCCGACAGAGGAGAACACGCAGTTACGGTAGTGGCCATGTAATATGATTCTCTAATGGTATCTTATAACTCAGAACCACCGACTACACAGCGAGTTAAGAGGTGTATAGATTAAAGTCTATAAATACCTGTTCAAAGTGCTGCTTAGGAGGAGAAAAGCATGTTCCAGGCTCTTGATTTCTACCCCTGAAGAGTCTTCTCTCCAGAGGATAGGCTTAGTGTCTTGTGTTATAAGTTGCTTTCCGGTTTCCCAGCTCCCTGGTTGCTTCCTGACTTGTTTCCAGCACGGTAGGTCTGTGTACAAGTGGCCCTGCCGCTGTAATTCAGGTATCTTTTATACCTTCCTGTCCAGAGGTGACTTACCTGCTCCACCTGCCTTTCCCCATCACCACTGAATCACTCCACCAGCTGCGAGCGTGCTCCCGCTCCGGCCGGTTCCTGTGACAAACAGGGCAGGCTGGAATGCTCCTGATAAGGGGCAGTGCTTGCGAGGAAGAGATGTGGGAAATGTTTACTTCTTCATCTTCTCCGGTTGGGGAAGGCCTTTTGCTTTCAAATCCTTGCAATTCCTCAACCAGCTTTGAGGTTGCTTAATCGCTCTTTGTAATCTGGTCTGGTTTGGGCAGGCGTTTTCACAGGGCTGCAAGTTTCAGGACCACCTAAAAGCAGCGATGGCTGTTCTCTTGTTTCTTCATTAGGGACAAACTGTCTGACAGTGCCTTAGATTAACAGGACTCTGACACTCAAATTCCTTGTCCTTGGTTGAGGAGGACGATATTGTTGCAGTAGAATCATAGGATCAGAATGGTTTGTGTTAGAAGGGACCTTAAGGCTCATCCAGTTCCAACCCCCTGCCACAGGCAGGGACACCTTCCACTAGAGCAGTATAAAATCCAGTATAAATCTGAAAGCCAGGAGGCTGAAACAGTCTACACTGCTTCAAGCTCCTATAGGGTATATGGAGGGGAAGGAATGTCATTCTTTCCAGCTTTTGGTAGTAACTGACATAGAGAAATATTATTTGAGCTGCAAATCTTTTGCGGTTCAAAGGACATCAGTCCATGAGCCAGGAAAAAGAACCAACAGATTCACACTCAAGTGCAGATAAGGAAACAAGAGTGTGTGTTTTGAGGGGGAAATAATGAACAATCAGAATTTAGCCTAGTTCATATATTTGCAAATATGACTTTGGACAAAGAAGTGTCTAAATCCCATGGACTTTAGTGGCAGTTGGATACAACTCACTTTGGCTCCCCCATTCCTCTGCTTCAGGTGCCACTGTTCAGTTCTAGTGAGCTGAAAGCCAGAAGGAGGTTTTTAAGGGCGTTGAAATCACCAGAGTTTTAAATCACTTTTAAGGTTAAAAGTGAAGTTCCATGACCCATCCACAGCTAGAAGGACCCGATCTAAAGCATTGCTGCTCCACACTCAGCTCCGTGGGTGACTCTAGAAGACAAACACCTCAATGGATAATTCCAGTTAAATCCAAACTTTCCCAGATCTGCATCCCAACGGTACAGTTCCCTCATCAGAGTGCACATACAGCATAGGAATAACAACCCACACACCAGACGGAGCACCCAGTGCCAGCACGGTGTACTCCCAATCTATTTATGTTGCTGTTGAAGGATGAGTGAGGCTGGGAAGCAAACACTGCCTAGAGCTGACAGAGCAGGATGTCTGATGAATGGATGTAAATCGGTTTTAGAAGGCTTGCTCACTTAGTCACCTGCATAAGCACTTGGGTAAACTGAGCTCAAAATTAGCAGCATTTCAGTAACATATCAGGGGGTTGGACTAAATGACCTTTGAAGGTCCTTTCCAGCCCAAGCTAATCTATGATCCATGGCAAGGGGAGGTTGGAACTGGATGATCTTAAGGTCTTTTCCAACCCTGACTATCCTATGATTCTATGTTACATTGGGTAACACAGTGAGGAACAAAAGCCCTTGTTTTGGGTCTAGCTGAGACCCTCTGCCCTGGTAGTGAAGAACAGTGATTCACTTTATGGTCATGCTCTAAAGACAGACATAGGCACATTTTAAGCCCTTTACCCACTGACAAGACCGGGGCTATCAGCAGACCACTGCTATTTCAGCATTTCAGAGGGGGGTTCCCATCAGCTTCACCATGGAATGGGTTGAGTCCAACCCCGAAGGTGAGAGCCTGGGGCAAACCGGGCCGCCCCATACATACCCGCACATTCCTCCCTTTGCAAGGACACAGTGGGTGTGCAAGGCACCGAGCGTGCCGAGACCAGCTCCTTACTGGGATGACGAGGAGGGTTTGGCTTCCAAAAGTGAGTGGGAGGCTTGCTGTTATTTTTATCTTCTGCTTGGAAGAATAGACTGAGCATGGCCGGAGCTGCAGCTGGTCCTGGGTGGATCCAGAGGATTGGGAGCCATCAGTTGTGGGAGCACATACCTTCCTGTTTGTACTTAAAGGGACAGTGGTACTAAGTAGAAACAGTTCATTAATTTCCTTGCATTACACATCTCAGGTGCTTCTCAAAGGTATTCTCTGGGTACAGGCACAGGGGTATGCAAACAGCAGGCTGAAAACGCTTGTTTAAATTCATTCTTGCTAAGCTATGCAGGAGCCAAGAGGATGTGACTGGAACACTGGGATGAGATGTAGGAGATGCAGATCTCTGGTATAAGCACCGTGACCTGGAGCAAAACCATTTCCCTGGGGTTTTGTGGCTTATTTCCCAAATAGAAAAAAGAATTTGATAAAGAAAATTAAAAAAAAATAATCATAAACCTTCCTTTTTGGACATAGTCTTTGTCTGGATGGTGTATTTAAATGGGAAACTGGAATATTTAGGGCTGGTTACAGTGGCTCCAGCCAGAGATCCAATGGAGGATCCCACCTGCAGTGAATAACTGTGATTGAAACCTTGACTTTTAACTGTCAAACCCTTCCCATCATCCTCTCTCCTTGTTTCACCACCCTCAGCAACCACTGCCATCTCATCCAGGACTGCTGCAGAAGTGATGTGGTCTCCTCAAGGGTATGTATTCTTTTCAGGGGGCATTTAGGAAGGTTTATAGTGAACAAGATCATTTCCTAACAGCAACTACCAACTTCAAGTGTAACAAGAAGCAACGTATATTGCAGGGTAATACAAACAGACTGCTGATTAAAGCTTCAGGCTGTTCCTTTGCTTGTGTTTACCTCCACCACTGCCCAAGTGCATAACCCTTTTCACTCTCTGTGTACTTCATCTCAGTAGATAAAGTCACCAAATAAAGGTGGGTGGAAAGAAAGAACACCAAGCAATGAGCATCAAGCTTCCCCTGATGCTTTCTCCATCCAAGGCTAGCTAGTTTCTCATTCCTATGTACTGTTTAGCACATCTGGGAGTGCTTACCTTTTTGACCATGTTTTGGGTGTTGTTTGCAGCTCTGATTTGTTGGGACACATCCTGAGGCCATGTATAAAGCTTGGAAGGGCTTTTGTGCTGGGAGAAACCCAAGGGAGCAGTTGCTATAGAAGCATGAAAGTGTCAAGGGTCACACTGCTTTGGACTCAGCCTTTGTAGGACAAAGCTCCAACCTATTTTAGTGTTATTCCTGCCTATAAAAGACACATCTACTTGGTCCTTGGAGCTGCATTTTCAAAAGAAAAAGATAAGGGTATTGCTTAGGACTGATGTGCTGGTTTTGACTGGGTGAGAACAAGCCTGTCTAAAGCAAACACCCTTGTGCAACACGGAACAGAAGTGTCTGTAGGGTTAAATGCTTACAGCAGGAGGATACTGCTCAGACTACGTTGTCTGTTAGCCCTCACATCCACGCTCCCAGCTGAAATACACACGCACCAAGAAATCCCCAGCTCCTGTGACTTCTGACATGGATGCAGCTCAGTAGCTGAGCTTGCCACCTTCCACTGTTATCATCTGTTAATCAGATGCGGGATTAGTGGTGAGATCCAAGCACTGCCTGAGTTTTCCTGCCAAAAAGTCCTCTGGCCTCAACCTTAGCATCGCTTTGGGATCCCACAGTGCTCCTGAGAGTCAGAAGGCCTGATGCTCTACACGATTAATGCTCTGGGGTGATAAACAGGGCCATTAAGTGATGTTTCCCATGCTAACTCATGGAGCTCTTTTGTTTGGCTGGGCTTCACGTGCAGCTAGCTGCCTAACCGGGTGCTGGATGTGAAGCCTTATTAGCCTTGCAGTAGTTTGCACCTACGGCTAGAGCTGGCTATTGAAATTCCAATGCATGTATTCTGCTCTGTCAGGAAAGAGCCTGGTGAGTCACCAGATAAGGCAGATGGGAGCTCACCGTGGCGTAATTTTGGTATAATTATGTTTTATCCTTCTCTAACTGTTTCTAGCAGACAAGCTCGAGACACTTCCCAGACACAGAGAGCTGCGCCTTCCAGTAACTATGTTGATTGAGGATGTTATCTCATTTTACAGCCAGGGAAGTTGTGTGGGGCATGGGAAGGCCAGATAGCATTGAGAAATGCTGCTGTGACCTCTGTGCAAGCAGCAGTGATGGGACAAGTTGTGCCCCTTCGCACAGCAGAGTGCCTTGCTGTAGCAGTGGAGTAAGTCTTTAAATAGGAGGTGGAGTGGGAAACACCATCAGGGTTGTGCACTGCTCATAAATGTCTACTAAGGTAGCTTGATATAGGTACAGATAAAACTATTCCTGTTAAATAGAGCCACAGATTGTGGCCCTCAGGTATCTCCCATCCTCTAAGGGATGCCCATCTTTACCAACCAGGCCAAACCCAACTTCTGGAACCATCTGCCTCTGTAGTTTAATCTTATTCAAACACTAGATCCACCTGGCACCTAACTTTGCACTGTTCTTTGTTTCCTGTAGTCACCAGGAAAGCACCATGATTAGATAATCATTACAAAGTACAGCAGCAACATAGCAATTTTCCTGATACTCCATCACTCATGTGACTATTACTCTTCAGTGGCTTGAGGCTGTGTGATTCAGGCACTCGCGGCTAGCTTCTCAAATAGCAGGAATAGCATCCATTCCCTCAACATAAGGTCAGGTTTCTTTTTCTAGCCCTTTATTTCTGATGGAATGACTCATACCAATGGCTGAGCTGTGGTCTAGAAATCGCTGGTGATCCATGAAACCATCTGTTGCCTTTCCAGATGTTTATGGTGCTTCTATAGTGGCTTGCAAGGAAAGTTTGAGACCAACACTCATAAACAGCAGTTCAAAGGAAGAGTAAATCCCACCAGAAATAAAGTCATTGGAAGCATTCTGTGAGTGTGGCAGTTCTTCAAGATGATGCCCACAATGGGGCCTGTAAAAGGGATGGGCTTGGTCGAAGGGGCATTAGAGCTGCAACACCAGCTCCTTTTGATGCTGTGGGTGGCTCAAGTGCAGCCGGAATTGAGATGTAGTTCCATGCAAAGTGCATGGGAACCAAAGTAATTGCTCTCCTGAAACACAAACGGGATGCTCTCCCCATGGATCACAGGTAGCTTGCTGCCAGCACTAGAAGACGTTTTCCAGAGGCAGCTGCAGTCATAGCACGTTGCTGATGGGGAAGACTATCAGCAGGGCTAGAGGAGATGGCAACAGCAGCAAGGCAAAGGGCAGTGTTAAGAAGCTCTCCCCAGCACATTGCTCATTGCTGTCATGACTGCCCCACGCAGGTCATGTTCCGGCAGTGTTACTCACTTCCCGGCCTGCCCTGGTGACATGATGAGCTGGGGAAACAGCCTGTGATGTCAGAGCTGAGGAGTGAACGGCTGCGGGGACATCTTGCATCTCCTCTGCCGAGACTCTTCCTTACGCAACAAGCCACCACCCGCCCTCTCCTGGCCAAGTTCTCCACCAGCTTGAGAAGGATCAGATGACTGACACACCTCAGTGATCCCGAAGGACAAGCGTGACCATGAGCTCTCTACTTCTCTGTCGCGTTCATCGCGTTCTCCCCATCCCCAAGGATGAACAGTCTTCCTTCTCTTACGCCCACAGATGGAATCCCATGGCCCCTATGAAATCTGGGCTGTGGGACTGGGAAACCAGTAAAGACACGTCTCCATAAAGCTCAGCAACGCAAGCGGAGTGGTGGACATGGGAACCTCTGTAAGTCCCAGCTGCAGGAAGGACACCAGCACACTTTGGGCTTAGTGGCACTGTGTTCCTCCTGCACTGAGCAAGCACAGGACTCCACCTACTGCCTCCTTCCCTTTCCCATTCTGGAAGCTTAATTATCCCTGAGCCATATCATAGTCCTAAAACTGTGCAGCGATCAAGTGTTTCTTACCCTTTTCCTTTCTTTTCTCTCTTTCTTTAAAGCCCCAGAGAGAAACTGTTCCTTCTTTACCCTCTACCTACTCAATATAGAAATAATGGATGTGCCGTCCATTAGGACATGCCATCATAGCTTGTCTTTTTAAAACCCTGATCACTTTCCATCCCTCTTTTATATATGGTGTCTATATTTGCTTTGCATTCCTCGAGTTTCTGAAGTATTGATAGAGCTGCTCTCCTCCACGCAGTGCTCGAATGCTTTCTCAAGTGTGACACTTCAGTTACAGCCATAATAGGTTCAGTTCTTGTAATTATAGCTGCAGTTGGACATTAGTTTGTGTTATTAGTATACACAGTTAATCATTCAGCTCCTTAAGGCATATAGGATAATATCCCAGATGTGAGCCTGGCTAGAAGTACAGTGAGAAAGATATCTTAGTGAGTGGTCTATACTGAAGAGAGCAATTTATACTTCAATCCTAAAGAATGTGGTGAGGCAAGAATGGAAAGCATATCCTCATATGAACGTGCAAATACATTAGTAGATGCAGAGATGGAAACTGAGTTCCAGTGAGATAAGGCAAAGTGAAAAGCAGCCAGTGTTGGCGCAAGGGTAAAACGTCCTTCTAGTGCCTCAGATAATTTATCACCATTACCCTTATATGGGGATATAAAAAGAACATAAGGATGTTCTTTGTGCCTTCATAAAAGCTTAATTTATAACTTCATCCGTGGGTCTGGTTCTGTCCCCAAACGCTGACATCTGGATCTGAGCTGGAGAGACACTCTCCTGCTCGGCGTTCCAGCAAGAGACATCATTCCAGTTAATGATTCAAAGGGAAAGAGCAATCATGAGTGATGTCCTTTTAATACATTTCTATTTCCCATATACATATTTATCATGCTATTTTAGCAAAGTAGGCCACTAGAGCCCTTTGCAGCTCTTGCCCCAGGCTCCAAGTCACTTCTGTTCACTCTGGGGACTGGTAGAGTCACAGAAGCTGGTATTTCCTAAGTGTGTGACTAGAGAGAACAAAACAAGGAGAAAACTCACCAGCTCCTCAGTGGATACAAGTGGGTTTTACACTGGGCTATTCTTGAGCTCCCCAATGGGGATTGCTGAGGATCCAGGGGTCAGAGGAGTAAGAAGACTTGAGCTACCTTGGTGTCTCCCGTGGCAAGTCCCTCGCCTTCTCTCTGCACATGCACACATGCATGCACACAGTTGCACAGATAAATGCTGCTCTCCTTCCAGTTACATCATCCTGACACGGTCTTTCCACACCGCATGCTCTCAGTTTTGTGCTCTGTAGCCTTTGCTCAGCGCTTTACACCACACAGAGCATTGGCACCTTTCAGTTCTAGAGTAACAATGATATTGCAGTGCAATTACTGGACAGACATGGGCTGTCTGTCCCAGCAGAGCAGAAGGAGGAACTTGGAAGTGGGCTGAGGAACATCACGGTATTTGTGTTCACATTTTCCACCTGTTAATCCGGATCCTGACTCCAGTTTACACACAAAATGCAAATGGTTGTGGTTTTTCCACACTCACTTCCTTCAAGCCTAATCCTGTGTTAAATAACAACTTACAGTGAGTTCAGTGCAGAACGAGGATGCTCAGCAGCGTCCAGGAACAGAGCTTTGGCTCTCACAAACCCAGCGCCATGCCCTGTCACTCACTCTGAGTAATAAACTCAGTCAATGAAATCTTAAAGCTGAAATGCAATTGCTGCATATTCTCCATAGAAATCCTCCCTCTAGTAAGCAGAATGAAAGAGTAAGACCTAGATGGTGGATCTGAGGTAGCAACCCCCCCAGGACTTGATTCTGAATTCAGTTTTCCAGGATGTCATAGGGATGTACATGCCTTGAGATACTACATGAACTAGAGATTCTTCCTACCACCACTCCATCTCTGTGTAATACATCAGTGATGATATTTAAGCTCTCCTGTTTAGCTGTGGACCTTGTGTGAAAGGGAAATATCAGAGCAGATAGGCTGATTGAAGTTAAGCCAGGGATAAGTTAAACCCACAATTAATGTTCCAAGCTTCCCATCCCACTGTCTGGACCTTCTCCCAGCATTACCCAGGTGACATCCCCTTGGAAGGTCAACACTTGGAATTGGTTAGTCCCCCAGTAAATAGTTCTCACTGATCAGAACATGAAACAAAAGGAGAGCTCCTCAGGAGGGACTCTGATGTATTTTTAATGTACCTAATGCACAGAGCCAGTGTTTTAGCAATGGGTGTGATAGAAACAGCTAAACTAATTGTGTCCCAATTTGCTTTGCCTAAGTGCAATCTTAAATGTTTGTACAATCAACATGGAATAAATAATTAAGTTGCTCTAATCCTTCTTGCCGTTCTTGCTCATGATCAATATTCATGATATGAAGTGATTCTGGTTGAAGAGCATCAAGCTGCCCTTGGTCTCCTGCGAGCCTTTCTTTTCCACCTCCTGTGCTTCCTGACCTGAAGTTAGTCTTTACGCAGTTGTCACTAGGGAAATAAATGATGCAGGTGGCAAGAGGGGACAGGGCTCTGTGTTATAAAAGGGTCTTTGATCAAAACTGACATCAGGAAGACAGAGATGAGGAAAAAGCCAAGGGAAGTGGCAGTGAGCTGTGACAATGGTGACAAAATGGAGAAGAAACCAAATACAGCAGATTTGTGAGGTGCACTGAAATCCACTGGATCTGGATTTCTTCAGACCTGTGGCATAAGAAACGTGTCTTTGTCCTGATGTAAAACAGCTCTTGAAAGTGTGGCTCCACTGCAAACATGGCTGGTTCATGGCTCCTCTACTGGTCCAGGAATGGACATACTGGCCAGGTTAACCACTGCTCTGTTAGCACTGCGCAGGCCATCATGCACCACACAGAAAAGGAGACACAAAAACTAACCCAGCTCTAGTACCACTTGCTGTTCTTTTTCTTCCCTGATCTGCAAATGACTGGGATAATATTCAATGGCATCTTTAACTGTAATTTAGCATAAACTGACCATTTCAAATTAATACCCAAATGCAAACTGATACATCAATGATTATCACTATCAACCTCACTGCACTCCCTTTCAAGAAGGAAAGATTAATACTGGCAGGTCTGGCATCTCCAAAGGGAAGTGAGAATGTTGGGGCTTCAGTTTCTCAACCATAAGGAAGATTTCTCTTCCCCTTTCTTGCTTTTTTTGCTCTTTCCTGTAACCAAGATTTCTACAGCAAAATATGTTGTAACATTTTTATACATATACTTTTTATTTCGTGCATCACTCAACTTTAAATGCTCCTGAGATAGTTTGGATGACATATGGCTGCCTTCCTCACCCAACAATACCTACCGCTTTCCTGTTCCAAACGTACTGCAATCACAACGTTGAGTTGATGGCAGAATTATAGTCCTGGAAACCACCTGCAATGTCATAAAAATAAGATCTTGTTGCCTGAGCAGGGGGATAGATGATGCTGCACCACTTAGAGTCACTGCAGAAAAGACAGGTGAAGCATTTAGAGAAGAGATAGGTCATCTCCATGGCTTTTCTTTAAACTAGGGAACATCCTACTTACTCTTATATTAGTAACCAAGAGACAGTGAGGTAGTCTTTATATTTGTGATGATGGCGAGCTATAAGACCCACAGGAAGCTGTTGAACTTGTGCTGAGGCAGTTTGAACTTCTACTGCCCTGAAGATACTGTTTGGAGCATGGTAGCCTCCAGCAAGCAGGAGATCACAAGTGCCATGTTCCACTATCGTGCAGTGTGGATTTTAAAGCCATGAGTGGGTGTCTGGAAAATTGCTGGTTCCTCTGCTCACGTCCTGTGTCTGCAGGGATGCACAATTACCTCCTGGCTTTCCAGACCTGGATGAACGTGAGCTGCCTCACCTCTCCTGTGCCCCCAGGTGATGGGGAAGGAATAACATGGTGGGAAAGGAGGAGCAGACTGGTTCAGGGATCCGTGAGGATCATGAGGGCTGCACTGGTGCACCAGGATGGGAAGAAGCAGCTTGCAGAACCTCCTCAATGTGCCAGAGCCCACCAGACCCTGTGCAGCCCCTGTGGAGCTGTGGCCTTGGGCAAAGAGGAGCTTGTGAGAGCCATGATTAGAACATGGTTTCTCCATTGCTCATCCCACCCCATTTCTTGAGACAAAAATGTTATAATTTACACTAGGGTGACCATTTGGTTTCATAGAATCATGGAATTCCAGAGTGGTTTGGGTTGAAGGGACCTTAAAGCTCATCCAGTTCCACCCCCCTGCCATGGGCAGGGACACCTTCCACTAGAGCAGCTTGTTCCAAGCCCCTGTGTCCAACCTGGCTTCCTTCATCCTCTGACGGGTTGAACACATGAGCTGGCAGATGAATTCCTGAACTTTTTACTGCATTATAGCGATTTGCCATATCCTTATGTCTGGTTTTCCCTGGAAAATCTAGTCCTAGTTATTTACATTTCCTTGTAGGATCTGTATCCACATAGATACCCATAGAACATATTTTTCTGTTTATTTTACTTATTTACTTGGATTTACTGTGAACAAAGTAGTATCTAAATACTGCTGCAAGTGGTGATGGCATGTTGATTCTGGAACCAGAAAAGTGGAGCTGTGGAATGAGAGATTTCAGAGCTGTTGAATAAAAGGGAGGAAAAGAGAGAAATCATTTTGTCTTTCACTCAATATAAGGCAAGCATAGAGTTAAAAGGGTTTCAGATCAGAGGTCTGATCAGCAAGCTGCAGGTGTGCCCATTGAGTAGGTGTTGATTTGGGAGGGCTGGAGTACAAATAGGAAAGCTCACGGGTAGGAAGGGTTTTGTCTTCTTTCCTTCGTGTTTCTGGGCTGAAGACAGGATGGTGCTAATGAGGTGCTGGAAGATGAGCTTGAAGAAAGTGAGTTGCAATTGCAATTTTGATGTCCAGTTTGATGTCCCTGCAGGGTGGAACTGGGGGTGAGTTGTAGTTTATGGAAGCTGTGTCACTGCAAAGCCTTATGGAAGATAACACAAGGTTGGCATGATTGGCTCTTCAAAGGGGATTTCCTTTCTAGTAAGTGTATTGAGTAGCGAAACCGAGTGAAGAGGTGATTTTCTATAAGCCTCTCTGGCCATAAGCTGAACTGATTAAAATCAAAATATAGGTTTTCAAGCTAGCGATGGATTTCTCCTATTATTCAAGCCAACAGCTTAAAGCTGTATTTGTGGCAGTCTGCGAATGTAAAAGGGAGGATTTGTAGGGCAAGGTAATAGCTTTTTCTAGCCAAACTGTTATGCTTTCAGCTGTGAGAACAGCTGAAAGAAAATTGCCCTGATTTTTAGTGGAGAACTCTGTAGATATAGATCTGAGGCCAGGCTTTGTGTGCTGCTGCTCTCAAAAACTAAGGGAATTACTTACTTTTCATAAAAGCAATCACAAAGGTGCCAAGACTCCTTCCTCCTTGTGCAGCTCCAGGCGTGCCTTTTGAAGTATGCTGTGAATTTCCTGGCGATGAGAAAGGTATTTACAAAGCATCAACAGCTTGCTCAGGAACGGAAAAGGTAACCCCCCTCCAGGGACAGCTTAATAAATGGCAGCAACCTCTTACTCTGTGCTCCCCTAAGGAGGAGAAGCATCAAATTGCCCGGTCTCAGTGGCTGTGACAGAAGCCTCCCGGCAGGAAATCCTGTTGCATAAATCTGTTTCCTCGTTGCTTCCCATGCTGTAAATTTGATCAGAAACAATCCATCTCTTGAATGCTGTGGACTGAGGAAAGGGAGGTTTTGCTATGGCTTGATTTATTCTGTGCTTGGCTGTTCTCTAAGGACCCTGAAGCCAAGCTTGTTCTCTCCGAGCTGCTCTGGTGCTCCTTGTGTTCGCTCTGGGAAACTTGTTGAGTGCTGTATTTCTGTGCCTCAGCAATTGAGGCTTCTGTGAGCAGAGCCGATGTGACAGAGGTGCTGATAAAGGAGGAATGCATTGAGTTGGGACAATGCAACAGGCGGGGAGTTCACATCAGCCCAGATAAAGAAGTTCTTCAGGGGAATAGAGCAGGTTTTCCTCAGCTTTTGAAGTGCTGCTCTCGGAATTGCTCACATGTGCCTGGGATGCCCGAAACTCCTTTCTTTGAGAGTGCAGAAGGAAAGATGAGTTGATTCTGTATATGTGACCATAGCCTTCACTGGAAAAGGGGAGATTGAGATGAGCTCTTAGGCAGAAGCTCTTCCCTGTGAGGGTGCTGAGGTGCTGGCACAGGGTGCCCAGAGAAGCCATGGCTGCCCCATCCCCGGTAGTGTTCAAGGCCAGGTAGGATGGGGCTTGGAGCAAGCTGCTCTAGTGGAAGGGGTCCCTGCACTGATCATATTTAACAATACTTTTGGATGCTTTAAATTTAAACACAAGTTACCATGTTGTGAATGCACAATGAATCCAGCCAGGCCTTTAGGAATGGCCGTGGAATGAGTCGTTTCCCTAGATTTCTACAGGGTCTGCTCCAAAAGCTCATCCATAATGTCTCACTGAGAATGGCTGGTGAATTGTAAATGCAGGTCTTCTGTCTGAAGACCACCACAGTTTATCTTTTAAAGCAGCACTATTTCATGGAGCAGTTCCCTAGTAAATCAGTCACCAAGGAAAAAACAAACCCCCCAAGCCCAGAAAGCCTCCAGGAGCTGCACAAATTACATTATTATACTTTTGAAATGCAGTAGAAGTATTCCTGATTGCTTGAGAACATTATGCCCGCACCTTAGGATAACCCACTGCTATCTGCCTTGCATCTGCTAGATACTGCTCAAGCCAGTTAATTTTACAGCACAGGATACATGCTGGCACGTATTCCATTCTGGGACACCTATGTAATATACTGATTTCTTCAGACTGCTAAAATCCACGTTCACCGCCATCAGTTTTGGTGCTTATCAAGCCAAATGAGAAATCCTCCCCATGCAGAACTCAATTTACTCCTTAATAAAACTTAAATGGAAGTCCATATATCACTGAAAATCTTTCTTCAATGGGACCATAAGCAAAGCTATATATTACTGGCATCATTAAAACTTTAATGCACTTTCACATGTGTTTATAAAGCTTATATATATAATCTTTGTGCTCACAGCAAGGGCCTCGAGAGAGATTTCCCATCCTCCCCTTCAGCCTGTGTGAAAGGTACAGCTAATGTTTGCAAAGGCATGGAAAGACTTAAACCTTAGTAGCTGTAATTCATATAATTATCATATTTGATAAATTTACCTGCGACTAAACATGCAGAACTAAATGTTCCATTAAGAATGATGAATATTTATGGTTTCCCACATCCTACGCTTGCGTGCTTTACAAATATTTGCATGTGAAGATGGTGTTTTGTTTCCTAACAAAGAATTAACACCTAAAGGGGGGGCGGGGGATAAACCCCAAATATACAGTAACAGTCGTGCAATTTGCAGAGTATAACTTCTAGTGTGAGGAAAGTAGGTAACAGACATCATAAGTTGCTGTCTTTTCCATGTCCAAATAGAAAGAGTTTATATGGAAACCTAGATTCTCCTCATGTTACACATCACCATATAGTTGGTGGAGGAAGGAAATCTGTTTAAATACAGTGAAACCTACAGACTTTTCAATCAGTATTAGATTAATCTATACAAATTGCTTGGTTCTATAGGCTAGTTCTGTACCTGGGTAATTCTTTTCGATACTTTCATCCATATACTATTTTGGATGGGACAATATGCTTGGGTGATGGTCATTTGCTTACTCATAGGTGTTTAGACTGATTAAACTAGGTAATATTTATGGTCTTAAGTTTCTAAGCAGAAATTACTGTTTCTTACCAAAGGAAATACAATAGTGGTTACCTGTTACGTTTTGACCTTCAACTATTAAGGGGGTTTTATGCTTTTAAAGCTGCATTTTACCCTTGTCACTTATAGAGTGTCAGAATGTCAAGATACGGTCAAAAAGCACATGGGATCATTGTATTACAATATGGGAGAAAGCTTTACATAAAATTCCTATGACTACATGCCAAGGGTCTATCACAAATCCAGATCAAAGCTAACAAATGACATTTGGTTGCAGGAATGAATGATCCAAATCATGAGGTAACAACATGCAGCCTGGCTCTTGTTGCCAAGGTCATATACACTGAGCAGTACATTACAGCATGATAGTTGTGCTCAGAATGAGGGACGAGGCATGGAATAGCAGTGAAAAATGTGAAACAGAAGCTCTTGGGTCTTATTAGCATGTGCAGCTATAGGGCAGAGGCAAGATCAAGGTGCTGAGCAATTCCTGGCATGCCTAACTTCCACATGAAGCCTAAAAGGTTTTTATTTGCATGCCACAACTCTGTTGTCAACCTGCAACCGTTGCCTAATGGCAAAATACCTGAGGCAAATGATGGTTGACTGAGAAATGCCAAGTTTAAATACGTATGTGCTGCAAAGCGGTAGGAAAGCTCTAGAATTGGGGAAGTTGCTCCTCCTTATATACATGCAAAACAGCAACTGATTAAATAGAGGGGGGAAATAAACCACACAAAAAAAGCAATCCATAATAATGACAGCCCCTTGCAGAATAAACTTGTGCCTGTGGTACCTAATCTGTGGCTTGCAGATACCTGAGAACGTGTAGATTACTTCTAAGGGATTTATGTATCAGTATTTAGCTAAGAAAAACAAAGGTATTTTCTCCTGTAGAGGAAGTCCTTCACAAAGGACTCTACACCTCCATTAGAGACTAGAAAATAAGAAAAGGTTTGAAAGCACTGCACAAAAGCAGAGGTTTCCAAGCTTCTATTCTTGTACAGTACAATAAGAGTAGTGTGATTACACAGGCAAAGCCATTTAGCTGCATGATAAGCAGTGCACTTGCAACTCCTCGCTTTACACTGGTGACAGTAAAACCACAGCAGAGCAATAGGTTACCACTGAGAGTGTGGCAATGCTTTTACACTAAACACAGAGCATTGGTTTCCATATTTTGAACAGAAAGAAGGTTTACCATCAACAGGGACAATATTTAAACTTGTTTTGGAGGTTTTTAAGATTTTGGGAGGGGTTAAGCAGGAACAAGATCAGATTTGATGCAATATTCTTATTAAAATGCGATTGTAATTTCTTGAACTGCTTTTTGTTCTCCTCTTTTATCTTTAGTTCTTTCTAGTTTAGTTCTTTCTCAGTATAAAACTTGCATTTCAGCTGGTACACCTTAAACACAGCCTCAGAAAATAGTTTCAATGGAAAGGTACTTCTAAGTTTGCCCTGTGAAATTAAGAGGTAGGAAAGTAATATAGCGTAATTCCAGCTTGGGGAAAAGGACTTTATTTCTTCTGTTGTCAATTAAAGCAACCTGGGGTATAAGAATAACTTCTGGTTGTTTTTTGAGTGCCTTTTGTTCATTATCAGACTCCACGTAGCCTGTGAATTGTTTATCTCGTATCCCACTGTAACCCAGACAGAGATTATGTGCATCTGTTCTTTGCTTTTTGAAGTGTGGAAATATCCCCTGTGTGCATCAAGTCTGTGCCTGCTCTTCATTTCTCTTCTGCTTTCAAACTTCCAGGGTTTACCATTAAAAAGCAGCTGTGATTTCATTTTCTTTGCCTTAAGGGGAAAAAAAGGGAAAACATAGCTGGTAAGTCAAGTGAGGTGCATATTCATCTTGGTAGTATTAAGAATCCCAGCTTAATGATAACAGTAGAGTAAGTTACTTTGGTGGCACTATATTAAGTTTCAAACTGTCCATGAAAATTGGGTTGGAGTTGCCTACTCCCTTAAGAAGTTAGCAAAGGAAAGATGTAAAGGGTGTACAGCGAGCAGAAGATCTCAAGCTAAAGGCTTCTGCTTGATAGGAACATCCTACACAGCAGTAGATAGACCCATGTGTTTTAGTTTAATTTGAAATATCCTTTGGCTTGACTGAAAGGTGTTCCTCAAGGTCTTGCATTCCCACATAATACAATGAGAAGTCAGAGAATCCTCTGCATACTTCTCAACAAACAGTTAAGCAATCTCAGAATGACAACTGTTAAACTGCCCCAGTCTGCCCAGTCACACTGGAAATGCAGTTCTCCTGAAGGGCTGCTCTGCATGTCAGGATTACATCAAGATGCTTCCCTGGTTAACAGAAACATTGCCACTGGATTAGCAGACCATAAAATCATGTCAGTACCAGCAGTTGCCTTCTCTTGACAAGGCAACCAATGTTTTTACTTGTGTTATGTAGGTCAGATCTGCTCAAGAGCAATAACTTTCTGCTTGACCGCCTCACTGTGTGTCACCCAGGTAGTCCTCCAGGAACACCATGGGATGAGCAAATGTATGTGAAGGACAGCATCGTCTGCCATCTGTATGCATTATTTGAGTCCTATCGCACGTTTTACAAATACCTTTTCTATTCTTCTTAAAAACAAAGATTTTGAGCTTTTCCTTAATATTAATGCAAATCTATTAATAGGTTTTTACTAGTTAAAGCTGATTTGAAAGAGGCTTAAGCTTTCCTGTTCCTGCTGTGATCCAAAGCAGGCCTTTGAAACTGTCAGGATGAAATCAGTGCTTGTGTAGTGAAGAGAAACCCTGGATATATTTGAGTTGATGCCATTTGAAGGCACTGTCAGGGCAAGCAGCCTAATAGACAGAATTCCAGAGTAAAGGATTAAAGAACATGGCTCACTTGGAGCAGTTTGAATGGGAATGAGGACATATAAGAACTAATGCTTTAATTTACTAGAAGCATAGTAGGTCAGATCTAGGAAAACTTGTCAGCATTGGTGCAGATGGTGTTATGCTCCACATGAGGCAATATTCCAAGGTTTTTCCTTAAGGAGATGGTATTCACTGAAAAATGTCACTGGTCAAAGAAATTCTTATTTCTTCGCTCAGAGGCATCCAGCTTTCTCCAAAAACCTGTATTCCCATTCCTCAAATCATAGAATCCCAGACTGGTTTGGACTGGAAGGGCCCTTAAAGCTCATCCAGTTCTCCACAGGTAGGGGCACCTTCCACCAGAGCAGCTTGTTCCAAGCCCCTGTGTCCAACCTGGCCTTCAACACTGCCAGGGATGGGGCAGCCACAGCTTCTCTGGGCACCCTGTGCCAGCACCTCAGCACCCTCACAGGGAAGAGCTTCTGCCTAAGAGCTCATCTCAGTCTCCCCTCTGTCAAAACTACCAGAGCATCCTTTCAGATGGCAGTATCAGAAAGCAGTTGGCTGTTGGCTGTGCTGTGGATGAAAGGAATCTGGTTACCTGCTAGGGTGCCTTTAGCAACTTCACAGAGCATCTCCCTGTAACAGCAGCTGTTGCACAGAACAAATCTCTCCAAAGAAAAGCATCACCTCTGTAACTGTGCCCTGTGCTTCCTGCTTCGTTTCAGAGCTGCTCTGTAACATGCAAAGTGAGAGTGCTTTTGCTTTGTCTCTAAGGGGAAATCCTGGTAACTGCCTCAACCAATTGCTAAAAGCCACAAGTCAGGAAGTTACAATGCCAGAACGCTTTAGTGGCCTCTGTGTGCAGAAAGAGGTGAGTCAGGAGCCTGAGTACAGAAACCTAATATAACCACAGCAAAAGCAAGGCTTGACTTACACTTGCAGGATGAAGAACCTCCTCAACACAGCAGAAGCAGTGTGTTTTCTTCCCAGCATTACCATCTCCATTTGCACAGACATACTGGAAATACCCTTCAGAGAAAACAGATAATGTGATCTAAGAGTATTTTTGCTCCTGTCTCACAGCTTGACAATAGAGTTGATAGATGAGATCTTTCTGTCAAGTAACCTACAATAAAAGCTGTTTATTTTGAGGCAATTTGTAATTCCCTGCCTCCTAAAGGAATGTTAATTTTGACACCTTTCCTGCCAAGCACTCCAAACAACGTGCAGCAGTTAAAACCACTGCAGAGTTACATCTGCCAGCTTCACTCTGAAGAGATGTCTGGACATGTTGTTGTGTGAGAAAAGCCTTAAACAGAGCTGGATGGAAAACTTCAGTGCAGTAAGAAGTATTTTGAAAGCACTATTGAGGTAGAGTAGACACATTTTGAAAAGGATTAATAAATCCCATAATATATAAATAAAACCTAATAGATTGATAAAACCTAACCTATATCGATTAATAAACCCTGTGATATACATATTATTAACCTATCTATATGGCTGTGGTTAATCATGATAGTAGCTTGCACTTTTGCTTCCAATGCAACTTTTCATATCCCGTTTTCCCCCACCCTCAGATTGGAAAGGTCACTGCAAAAAGTTGCTTGGACCATATGTCCTGTTGATTTATTCTTTTGTTCTGGTTTGAATATGTGCTTGTGAGCAGCAACCTAGTTTTGAGGGACTGCAGTTTTTGTGCTGCAGTGGCAATAGCTGTGGGACCAGAAAGACAGATATTTAGCATCATAATTTGTTTTGCCAGCATCTACAACTCTTTTCCAGCCATTTTATGCCATAGAAGTGCTGTCCTCTGAATTATGGGGTAAAACAACCAACAAAGCCCCTATCTATGCCTGTCCATGTGCAGAACTGTTTTCTGCCTTGTAAATTAAGACATTTGGCTCTAAATTCAAGCCTCACAGTTTCTACCTTTCCTTCCTGCATCTATACACTTGAAAGCAGCACATCTAGTCCTGCACAGGCATGCTGCAGAGAAAGATACGAGCTTTACAGCATGATTATGGAGAAATGTAATAACTTTGGGTGTCAACGACTAAACTATTCATAGGATTGAAATCACAGCCTCTTGCATGCATCGAATCTGGGAGGCAAGAAGATTCCCAGCCTGTCACACTCTGCATTGAGCCAAGTGTCCTATTTAGTGGAATGCTGGTAGCAGGAAGGGCTCACACAAACTTACCAAGCTGCAGAACAAGAACCCCAATACACAGCTATGAAAAGAAGGGGGGAGAAGTGTTCTTCCTGGCTATGAAGTAAGCTACCGAACAGAAGGCTCAGTCTTTGGTAAGGATGAATTTGATGTCAGGAAGTAGTGCTTTATAGTCAAAACACCTCGTTATAGTATAACTCCATGTGGTTTTACATGCAGTGAATACCCAGATCCAGAGGTATTTATGAACTGATTTAACTGTTCTGCTAATGTGCAGATGATGCATCTCTAAGTTCAGCGTAACCGCAAACGAAACCAATGATGACAATTCACTTGCAGTTTCAGCACTTTATAGTAACTCTATGTGTTCATCAGCAGCTGCACTCGGTGTATTTCTCTCGTGAGGCCTCACCTGGAGCATTGTGTGCAGTTCTGGTGTCCTCAGCATAGAAAGGACATGGAACTGTTGGAGCGAGGCCATGAGGTTGATCAGGGACTGGAGCACCTCCCGTATGAAGACAGGCTGAGAAAGTTGGGGCTGTTCAGCCTGGAGAAGAGAAGTCACATGGAGACCTCAGAGCAGCCTTCCAGTATCTGAAGGGGCCTATAGGGATGCTGGGGACTTCATTAGGGACTGTAGTGACAGGACAAGGCATGATGTGCTCAAACTGAAACAGGGGAAGTTTAGATTGGATCTAAGGAGGAAATTCTTTCCTGTGAGGGTGGGGAGGCACTGGAATGGGTTGCCCAGGGAAGTTCTGAATGCTCCATCCCTGGCAGTGCTCAAGGCCAGGTTGGACAAAGCCTTGGGGTGAGATGGTTTAGTGTGAGGTGTCCCTGCCCATGGCAGGGGGTTGGAACTGGATGAGCTTAAGGTGCTTTCCAACCCAAACCATTCTGTGAGTCTATCACTGGGTGCTGCACCCAGGGAGCAGAAAGCAGCACATTGAACCATCCACTTTCAGCTCTTCAGCAAAACGAACTGAATCATTCCACACTTCGGGAGCAGCTCTAGGACTGGTGCATTCCAACTCCTCCTGGTTTCTTCAGTCTTTCTTTGGGATCCTAGGTTCTGCTTGGAGCATTGCGCCTACTTTGAAAGGGTTAAATCGCACTTGCTCTGAGGTATCCAGATTAGGAATTCTTGGAAAGCTGCATTTAGTTTTTATCTGTAGAGTTATAAATATTCAGCAAAGCTGAATTTGGGGTTTCTTGGTCAATATTTTTATCCTTATTACACTCAGTTTTTCTTGGAGAAAATGTGCTCCAGGAGAGAGCAATTGTCAAAGAATTTATTCACTCCCACCTAAAAAGCATTTTATAGGATTGATATCTTCACCCAAATGATGCTGGGCATTGTCTATAATCTTGGTATTTTAATGGAACAAATCCCAGTTCTCCTTTTCAAGAGCTAGGAAACTTCTGTGGTGTGAAGGTGACTTGTTTTTACCCTGCCTCCTGTTTCAGTCTTGGCTTTGCCACAAGATCCTGCCCTTTACTGCGTTTCAGTTGTTCATTGGGGTGAGATGTGATGGAGGCTGCTGTCAGGCGGTACCGAGGGACTTGTGTAATGTGCAAAGGCTTGGAAGGAGTCCACACGTCCTGTAGCCCCGTGTCCCCTATCCTGACACTTCTTTAATGAAGTGTTTAATTCTTTAATGAAGTATTTAATCCTTTGATCGCAATATCGCCGCTTGTCGAGAGAGGGATGGACAGGCCCTCCCTGCGCGTCCGCGTTGCCAAGCAACGCCTAAAATGGCGGCCGCCGCGCTAGGCACGCTGGGAGTCGTAGTGCAGAATCCGCCAGTCCCAGCTCCCGCTGGGGGACGCGGGACTCCCCTTCCCAGCATCCCTCGCGCGCAGGCCGGCGGTGCTCGTCGGGGCAGGGCTGAGGGAGGGCACTCACCTGTCGGAGGGGGGCGCAGGTAGGGCGTGGCGCTGGGGCTGCTGGGACTTGTAGTTCCGAGCCGCCGGTCCATTCAGCGAACACGGGCTGTTGTCCGGCAGGAGCGAACTACAACTCCCAGGTCACCGCGGGAAGCAGCGGGCAGGGCACCGCCTGAGGGCGGGGGGTACGAACGGGAGCCTGCCGCCGGTGCTGCCGGAGGTTGTTTCCTCAGGTGAGGGAGCGGCGGGGCCGGGCGGACGGGGACTCTCTGGTGGCGGCAGCGGTCGCGGTTCGGCGGCGGGGAAGGAGGGCTGCGAGCCCCCGGGTGTTGTCCGGTCCCCGGGCGTTGCCCCATTGTTCGGGGGGCGGGGGCGGCGGTGCGGTGGAGGGTGTTGGGGCCGGCCCCCGAGCGGCGTCCCAAGGGGCGGGTGAAGGGTGTGGGCCCAGCGGAGCAGGCGGAGGGAGAGCCCCCGAGCCCCTCTCCGGGCTGGGCGGGCTGAGGGAGCGGCGGTGGGGGTTTGCTGTGAGGGGTGAGGCTGGCGAAGAGTCGCCCCTCGGTCCGCCGTCTTGCCCCGCTGTACGAAGGGCGCTTGTTCGTGATGGGATTCACCTTGAGGGGCGGCGTTCTCGCGGCGGCGAACCCTCTCCGTATCATAGAACCCCAGACTGGTTTGGGTTGGAAGGGACCCTAAAGCTCACCCAGTTCCAACCCCTGCCATGGGCAGGGACCCCTTCCACTAGAGCAGCTTGCTCCAAGCCCCTGTGTCCAACCTGGCCTTGAACACTGCCAGGGATGGGGCAGCCACAGCTTCTCTGGGCACCCTGTGCCAGTGCCTCAGCACCCTCACAGGGAAGAGCTTCTGCCTAAGAGCTCATCTCAGTCTCCCCTCGGGCAGGTTCAAGCCATTCCCCTTGGCCTGTCCCTATATCCTATGTCCAAAGCCCCTCTCCAGGTTTCCTGTAGCCCCTTTAGGCACTGGAGCTGCTCCGAGTTCTCCCCTTAAGGAGCCTTCTCGTCTCCAGGCTGAACCAGCCCAGCTCTCTCAGCCTGACTCCACAGGAGATAATAAAACTTTATAATAAATAATAAAACTTTTTAAATAAAACTTTTGGTCCAATAAAACATTAGATACTTTTTTCCTAATAAACTAACTCAGTTTGCCATTTTTTTGTCAATCGGAGTGTTTTTAGGGTTGTGGGGTTTTGGCTTTATTTTTCTGGATACACAAGCAAATATGTACTTCTATAACACAGAGTTTTATTGCACTATTCAGGCCATCCATCTCTTCAGCTTCCAAGGCATCTTTCCCTGTAGCGTATAGTTATGCTATTGGCAACCAGATTGCACTTGTATTCAGTTCTGCTCTCGGTTTTTAGAGGCTGCCACTACTGTTGTAACAGCAGAATGCGTTACTGCCAGATTTATTGTTGACAGAACAACAAGGAATTTGTTGTTGGTGTTAATTGGTGTTTGCTCTAAGCATATAACTGCTTTTGAAGCAAAGCCCCAGCTTAAAGTAGATATCCTCATTGTCTGAAACAGAAGGTGCGTGTGGTTTTAATTGCTGGTTGCTGGCCTGTTACCCAGTTGTTTTGATGTAAGGGGAGGGATAGTCTTTCTTTGCATGGGTGCATGCTAAGAAAGCTGGAAAAACAAGTCCTTCTTCAGCTCTAATTTATAAAAGATTGTTCTAAGCACAACCTTATCTGTTCTTCTTCCTTGCAGGTTTATTGTGAAACACTTGCAGCGTCAATGAGAAATTAGCAGCAAACCGCATACCGCAAGTGTTGGGTGTTATCCGGGGAAGATGCAGTGTTGTGGTGCATGCCTCTGAAGGAGCTGGTGAGTGAGAGTTCAGGCCTTTACAAGTCTGTTGCTTGTGAGGCTGCATTTTGACTTTCCTGGTGTTGCTGTTTCATCGTGACTAATTCAAGGTCACATCAGAATTAAGGAGCCTTTGGCAGTGGAATGAGTGTGATAGAGTTTCATTCTTTGGTTTGTTGAGTGAATTATAAAACCACCTGAAATTTAGGTAGTGTTTCCTTTTCCACCTACCTGAAAAAATTACTTTACTCAAGCAGTCCTCCAGCAGCACTTTAAGCAAGAAAGACACTGATGATACAACAGGAATAATAGACACACAGCTCTAGTATGGAAAATGTAGGTTGAAAGATGAATTAAAGATCACTTGCTTCCAGGAGTGGGAGGAAAATGCCTTCTAGCGCTTAGCGTTCATGAATTGAGTTCCTTTTAAAAGCAATGAGAGGAAGAATTCCCTTAGTGAATCTTGATCTGTTTAGCTTGTGTGTGGTGGCACTTGAGATCCAAGTTGACAGTGATTTGAAATTTGTTTCAAATGTGGAACTCTGGTGTGAAATACTCGTTTTAATTACAAAGTCAGTGTTCCCAAAACTGTGTTGGCATCTCGAGCATAAATACTTTCTAATCTGGGCTCCTGTTTGTGCATGCCTTTATCTTTTTTTTTTTTTTTTTCCAGAATCCAAAGAGAAAATGCTGCCAAACATGAAACATATTCTAGCGGTCATACATTGTTCTGCCGTGGGTGTGCAAAACAATTTGTGTGGGTTTTGCTGTGTCTGATCCTGATCACATTCACATAGTTAATGTAAAAACTAAAGCTTCAGATACCTCATTCAGAGGCATACTTAGTATTGGTGTATACTGAATGTCTTGGAGGCTTTAGGGCTTTTTCCTTTCTGAAGTTAAAATTACAGCCTAAAATATCATCGGTAGAACATCTATGATTGACTTGGGGCTGAAAAGCAGTAAAATGGGTTGTGTTAATTCCATGGGTTTAGGGAGGCTCATTAACAGTACAAATCCCTACTTAAGGTCGCTGTCTTGGAAGTTCTGCACTTGATTTAGGCTCTGACTTACAACTTACAAGCTCTTTTCAACCTTGCTGAGGTGTGGCACAACCAGACTTTAGGAACACTATGTATGTTTTCCAGATGGTTACATATAAAAACAATATGGATGCCTAAGTTTGTCTGATATCGTTCATGGGTATTAGCCTAAAAAAAGAGCTTGAATTTCTGTCTCATACAGGCCAATGCTATTTATATATTATTACATATTAATATTATATATTATGTTAATAGGCTTCTAATTTTTACTGGCAGAGAGCAAATCCAGCAGGATGTGAAGAAGTGGCTTTGGGACCTGGAGTAAAATGTAAATTGAGGAACTATGACATACATCTCCTATGCTTGGAAGCTTTAAAGCAGCTTGTTCATCTCTGCTTTCATTTTCCTGTGATTAAAATTGGTTCAAACAGAAAAGCAAGCAACCAACCACATACGCATATATATATGTGTGTGTTTATATACATAAGCTTATATATATAGAGAGAGAGATTTATACATATAAGCTTAGATACTGTCTCTCTCTCACTGAAATAAAAAATATTGGCTGATGAATCGAGGGCAGATAGATCTTGTGTCCTATTTCTACTTGGAACAGCTGCAGGGCACATGTTCTAGTTTGTTAGAATCACTAGTGGCTGTGAACAAGTATCTGCCCATAAATGCAGCAGTACTGTTGATTAGTATCTTGATTTATTTCAGGGATGGAAATAAAACCATTATTGAGCTTTTGCTATACAGCTATTTGCATTCACAAAGAGGAGGTTCAGGCACTTAGAAGGGGTTAGCTTTACAAATGTTTTCTTGTTTAGTATGAGTTGTTCCTGCAAATAAGTCTTTTGCTACATAACAAGAATATACTTGTTTAAACAAATCCCTTTTTCTTCTGCCTTTTCTGAGTATTTACAGCTATTATAATAATCAGGTATTGACAAAAATCCCTGCCTAGCATCCAAAACAATGAAGAATGTATCAGCAAATGTCTTTACCGACTCTGTTTTCACCAGAGGAACTCTTTCTCAGCCAAGCAGCAGTATCTCATTTCTGAAGATAGATTGTAGAAAACTGATAGGTAATAAGGCAAACTCTGTGTATTTGTTTAAAATACATCCATTTAACATTAGACTCCCCTGGACTGCCTTGAAGAATCTTACAGTCGTGCTATTCAACTTGTACTTCACAAGAAAAGCATGAAAAGAAAACCCCTGTTTTTAAGAGGTTAAATGTGTAAATTAATTTATACCCAATGTAATCTAAACCAGAATTATTCATAGCATTTATATAAGTACACTTAGACACAAGTGGAAAGCTCTCTGGCGAACTAGATAAGTGCAATGCCTGCTTCAGCAATCATTTACTGAGTTGTAAGTAGTTTCTGTTGTGTTCAAATGTGCTCAAGAAGAAATGGTTACCATCAAAGCTCTCAGCTGGGTGTCCTCTGCTTTTGGGTGTAGGAGCTGCATTCTAGAAAGGTCCTCTCCTTTTATCTTCTGAGATGATTTCACTCTTCTGTTAAAGGAGGTGTTTGCTTTTGAGGTATCTTGTCACCTCAGGTACTGTTGAAAAATAACATCAAAGCTTTTTAGTCAGCAATGTGTAAGCTTAGCTGTAGATTACAAATGTATCTTTCCATATGTATAAGGTTCCCAAAGCTAAACATTCCCTGCTGGTTTTGGCAGTGCCATCACTTTCCAGCAGTTGTATAAACTGCCATTACCCATCTTAATTTTCACCCAGGATGTGGTGGTAGTGCCATTCCTGAAGCTGTCTAGTTCTTAATATCTCACTCTGGTGAATCTGTGTGTACAAAGGCTCCTTGCTACTTACACTCCTTGGTTCCTATAATCTACCTTTCCAACAGCATGGCTGATCAGGTGCTGTCTGAACCTTCCTCAGGTAACACTGCACACAGTGCACTTACATTGATTGCCTGCTTTTCATTTTACTATAGGTGTCATTAGGGTATGTAAATGTGAACTGATGAAATCATGGTTGCTGACAGACTCAACATCCATTGTTATGTCTAGATCAGAAGGTGTCACGACAGTGCAAACCTTTCCTCCCCTGCTCCAATCCTCACTGTCAAAATTAGTTGTAGCACTAAGGCTGGAGTTTGGCTTCCAGGATCTCAGTCGGTATTAGAGCTTTCAGCTGATGGTGGACGATGATACGAAGTTTTCCCATCAAGCTTGTTTTGAAGGTGGGGCGACAGGCTATGATCTAAAAAAATGAAAGGAAATTAATCATAGGAAATGCTCAATGATTGTCTTCCTCAGAAAAGCAAGTTGCCAAGGGTCATGGTACGTCTTTTGCCGTCATTTAAAACCCCTCCACTGGATTCTTAGCTAACAAAAATAGTCACAAATCTCAGTTTGTGAAATGAGTCACTAAAGGAGTTTTCCCCTCCTTTCTTTCAGATGCTTTCTTCTTGTTAAGCTCTGGTTAGAGAGTCTTGTCTATCCCTATGTTTTATCTATCATATGAAAGACTGTTTCCCTAAAGCTACCAGGCTGCAGGTACAGTAGTTCTGAGAACTGGATGTGGCTTCCAGCATTACATTGACTAGAGAATAGGCAGATATTATAATAATGACATAGGGAGTGTCTGAACAATATTGCTTTTTAGTTTATCCAAACAATTTAATTAAAGACATGTGGACTTCCTTTAGGTGATGTGTGGAGTTACACGGCAAAAGTGGAAGGGGAAAAGAGCAAGGCTGGCTGTGATATTCTGTTCCACATTGAGGAGGGCTGTTCTTGGGCTCTTGAGAAATCCTCCTTATTAACAGACTTCATTAATGCTTCATGACTGTGCTGTCATGGACAAAAATGATTGCAGTACTGCCTTTCCAAAGTGGTGGGTGCTCTCTGTCCTGCTCCAAATCCATCACAGTTGACTGCTGCAGAGAGGAGCCTGTAGCTGTGGGGAGGCTTATCAGCAGCGGTGCCAGGCGGTAACCGTTCTGTTGCAATCACATTGATTTTTAGAGCCTGGGTGTGGAGTAGTCTCTGCATGGCCCAGTTTGGAGCAGACTGATAAGGCTCCTTGTTCCTTAGCAACCACAGTCTGCATAGCCAGAAACCTGCCCCTCTGCAGCTGGAGGGAAAACTCTGAATGCCTCAAATTTGTATCTTGAACCTAAGGTAAGTCATTCCCCCACGCCCCCTCCAGCAGATTTAGCTTAAAAGCCTCTGCATTCAAATAAATGTGTTAGCAAAAGTTCCTTAACAAAAGGCAAGCATAACTTCACTGTCATTAATAAAACATTCTGATTTCTTCCCTTTTCTTATTTAGATCTATATCTTTCCTGGGCATGGAGGTGCCATATGTGCTTCTCTTAACTAGACTTGTAGCCGAAGTTGCCAGCAAATCTACTGAAAGTTCGGTAGGTACTTCATGGTTTTTTGCTGTGCTATAAAACAGATTATTTTCCTCTGACATTGCAGCTTATAGAAGGCTTTCTAATTTAACAGAAATGATCTATACTGCTAGCAGTCATTAACTGCAACTTTGGCAATGGGTCAATTTGCTGTGATGGCTGAGTGCCTATTACAGCATTGAGTTTTTCCTCATCATGTGCTTGTGTAGGCAAGCAGGGATGCAACTGACAACACCTCACACTGTGTGGAAAAAAGCATGATCCAAAAAATCCCACTTTTCAAGCTGCTTGGCAGTTTAACTACAAACAGCCCCAAACCTGGATTACCCAAAAGTTAACTTTTTTAATGGCTGAAAAGCTCTGAAGCAAACACTGCTTCAAGTCACAGAGTATAAAGTTCTCCTTGCAGGAGAGTTTGAACAACAAAACCCCGTAAGAAACTGGTCTTAAGCACGTTATCTATAGATCTTTTGGCTCTTTACTGTAGCCTCCTAATTTCAGTTTTGACAGTCCCAGACATTTCCCCTGCTAGCTTTGATCTTTGTCACTCCTGGATTCGATGGCTTTTGCTGATAAGCAGGGTAGCACTGGCTGTTACCTGTTAGGTATATTTAAGTTACTTCTATGGGTAAATATAGATAAGGTCTTGTTACTTTCCACCAAGAATACTTCACCCTTTTAAAGACTGATTTGACTTGCTGTATTCTTTAGGGGAATGCACCTGCACAACTTTAAAAGGCTTTGGGGTTTTGTGTTTTATTTTGCTTGTAGAGATTCAGAGAGTGGCTGTGCCCAAGTCTACCCAGGATGGTTCTAATATCTATCATGGAGTTTCTTACAACTGTTTACCTCTAAGCTTATGTCACAGCTTGTTGTTAATTTGTAAATAGCTTTGAAACTGGCTTTTATAAAAATAAGCTACGTGCCTTCAGGATACATGAAGTTATTCTTTGCTATTAAATGTGGAAGGAAGAAGCTTTTATAGTTCTGCTGGATTGCTTTGCTGAATGTAGAGGTTATCGTCACTTGCAACATGGGAAATTTAGTGAAAACTAGGGTTTTCCACTGGTCTTGCAATAGTATTTCTGAGCAAATCTCTCAGGATATTTGTGTGGTGCTGAACTGTGTTTCACTGAAGATTTAGCAAGTAAAGCAGTTCTTGGAGGCTTTGTCCAATGTCAATGGCAGAGTGTGCATTTGTTCTCAACGTGTTTGTTTGGGTAGCAGCAGCCAGGTCAAAATCAGGTTGATGGTATACCTAGCTTGTTCTCTCTTAGTGCAGCAAGAGAGTTACAGCAAGTTTTACCTGCAGTTACAGCTTATTTCTCTGTAGACTGGTGTTGTTGAAGCATTTTAGTCAACTGAAGAACTGTGTGAAATGTAATTTCCTTCATTAGGTTTCAGAAACGGAATGCTGTGTGGATATGTTGGATTCCAACAGTTCCTGTCCAGTATCCAACCAGTGCAGTCCAGGTATGGTGTGGCATTGCTTAATAAAATTCCACATGGGTTTTAACAGTTAACACCAAAATGCAGCACCTGGTTAACGGGGGAGTGAAAACAAAAATCATTAGTGCATGTACCTATTGAAGTCTTGCTTCCTTTGTATACACAAGGTGAAGCCCTTTATGACTCACAAATGTTGTCCTTGCATGTAAGGAGACTAGACAACTATTAATAAGGTTATTCTCTATCTTTTTTTATTTAGTGTGCAGTTGGATTGTGGTAAGAGCTATTGCAAATGCTTAAAAGCCCTAAAAGCTCCTATAATGAGCATAAAAGCAGAAAATGCTGTAATGCCTATTGAAGGGAGCATTAAGAATTATTCCAGTATTGCTTTGTTAGCACAGAATGCCTCACTCCTCCTTGAGCCTTATATGTAGAGATGTTTTTGTTCTAAATGAAGTGGAAAACTTCTTTTGACACTCTCCAGCAGTAGCAAAAGGGTGGGCTCTTTTTTTAATGCCATTTTCTTTTAAATGACAGAGTAAAAGTGAGTGAAGAATTAGTGGCTTTAAAATTGAGGTCCACTTCTGGGTTCAGTCATTTCCTTGTGGTGGTTGTTAAAGCATTTTAAGCCTATGTTCACTGGTTTGTTAGCTTCTCTACCTGTTGCTTCATTTAAGGCATTCATTTCTGCTTCTAAATTATCTTAGATATGGTGTAGTCAACTGTCTCCAGGTTATGGGATTGTGTTCTCTTGAATCTTATTGTAGACTGATAATCTACCAATACCTTTGGTGTCAGCTAAGTGCTTTGATCCTTCCTTCCTATGACTATAGAAAGTCTTTCCTTTACATTGGATCTGTTCATGTTTAGATTAAATATTAGACATGATTTATTACTGTGAGCATCAAATGTGCTGCTTCTCTCTAAGGAAAACGTAGCAGCAGAGCTGTTTTCAAATCAGCACCTTACTAATGGTTTGCTTTATGGAATAATTGATACCAGTTTGGCTCAAGGCTCTATAGAACTGGATTTTAGCCAGCACAGGAAGTTTTTCTCCCTTTAAATGAAGACTGTAATATGGTCTAGTAGGAATATCCTTCTAATCTTCATGTCTCAAGTCTAAACCTCAAGTGAAACCACCACAGCTTTATTGTATTAGATGAAGTTGTTATTGAAGATGTGCCTAACTTTTTTACTTTGTCTTAACAAAGACAGAGCAATATGTGCATTTAAACATAAATTGAGAGATCTGAACATTGAAGACATAGGCCAAGATGAAAGTTTAATCAGTTTCCAGCTTGCATGAGAGGGTGACTGATAGAAACCACTCGCCATCTGTCACGGAATAGTTTGAAGGGGTTTGGCTTCTCCTTAAAGTGAAACAAATAGTATAATACTTGAGAGGACTGAGGCATGGGGAAAAGACTGCATTGTGGCAGTATTTGTGGTTATAGCTTCAAGTGATTGACAACAGGTCCCTCAGCATCTTTCTTCCTCCAACAACACTGATTCTTAGCGTCTTTGTCCCTGCCTACTTCTATTTTCGATACAATATATTAAAATGGCATTAAATTTTGTTTTGACAGTGGATGACCTCTGAAAATGTAAAATTCTGCTGCTTTTTTTTACTGTTGAGGGTAGTTACAGGTTGTGAGACACTTCTTCAAACTAAAACATGTGAGGCAGTGAATGGAGCTATGTTGAAATTGTCCTCTGGGAGTTGTTTGTAACTCTGTCTCCTTTTAGGCCCTTGAAAGATTCTACCTGTCATGGAATAAACACTTTGAAATGAAACCTTTTAACTTGTAGAACATGATAGGAAGCAGGAGATGTTTGTAACTGGTCGACAGACAGAAGGAGTTTGTTGCTTCTACCTCTTTCTGAAGACTAGGAAAGATCTCGAGGATGGCTTTTGTTGTTTCACACCCCTGTACATCTTATTCTTATGCAGGTTGTTACAGACAATGGAATGAGGATGGTAGTAGCAGCTGCATTAAATGCAAAAATGAAACCCTTCCTGTTTCATCTGTTTACAATCTGACTGAATGCAGAAATAGTGAGTCATTTACCATCCCTTTCTTTTGAAGGGGGGGGATTTTGGTACTGTGATCACTCCTTGCATGTGTGGTCCTGCAAAGAGTGTTCAAGAAGGCATCAAATGATTCAGATTAACTTTTTCCCTTCTCCCTTGTAACACTTCAACCTTTCCCAAAGTCCTGATTTATCTGTGAGCTTTTGAACACGTAACAAAACCTATGGAAACTTTGAAATTTGATTTGCAGGAACTGTGCAGAATGGAAACAGTCCAAGAGTTTAGAAGGGGAAAAACAAATCCAACTCTTGCTATGTATTAAAAGTACCTAATCTGTGAAGCCAAATGCAACATTAAAAAGTAAAAACATCAAAATGATTCAACTTGCAGGGTATGACCTGTGCCAGACATAAAGTGAACATGAATTTTGTGGCTGCTTTAATCTCTGCTGTAAGAAAAAGGCAGTTGCTGTTGGAGACTTTTCCAGAGCACAAACCAGCTCAGATTGTACTAGAGCTGTTTGAAAAATCTCTGTTAAGAAAGTTGGATTCATTTTGTATGTGTTCTTTGAGGTGAGAACCATTCACTTCCTTGTAAATGTTTCTGATGGAAGAGATAAGAAACTTCATCTAAGTTTCTAAGTGGGAAATGTGCAAGTGAATTCTTTTCTTTTTGGATATTTTATGATGTTTGTTTGCTTCTTTCTTTTGAAATTCTCAACAGTACTGTATTTTTTTTTCTTTTCATGGGAGAAATCAGGATTCTTACACAATATCAAATAATTACTCAGAAATATAATAGCCTTTTATTGAGATTTCCAACAAACCTGTAGCGTTTGTCAGATTTTACTGAAAGAAAACTTCTCTTTGATTCCAGTTGGGATCAGAGGAATGAATTTCCAAATGAATATAAGCACCGTGACTCCTTTCATCCAGAACATAGGTGAGTAAATGCAAACAGCTACTGAGAGCAGGCTTTGTGATTATTCACTGCATACCAGCCCCTTCATGACATTGCATTTGAAACAAGTTGTAAAACGTTTTTTTTTCTATAGCATAGGCTTCGTTCTAAATGTAAAAGCCATTTTTCCTGTTTCTGGCTTGTTCTGAACAGAATCTTTTGTAAGTCTTAGAGCTGAATTTTGAGGTAACTGTATATTACTGAATGGTTCTTTCATCTTGCCCCAGTGTTCTTGTGGGGTTTCATAAATCACTTTGAGTTTTGAACCTTATGCTGCAAGAGCTTTGGTTTGGGGGGTGAGGCAATATGTTACCCAAGTGTTACATCTTTGTTAGCCTTCCTATAGGCTGATTTTATCACTGCTGACCACTCACTTCTGTTAATTCATCTCTTAAAAATGCTTGTTTGACACTGGTAAGAATAATACAAACTGAGACTATTTAGGTAGCAGCATTGCAAGAGATAAGATGCCAAATGATATGATTTAGGTCAGTGTTCTTAAAAAGGAAAGCTAAATCACGATTGTTTTAACTTCAGACTTGGATGCTGCTGATGCCTTTCTAACATTCGTCCTGGCATGAGTCTATACTTGACTGGAAGTATCTAGTGCTCTTCAGAATGAAGACTTCTCAAGCAGAGCTTGTCAGATCTGTTGTCCCAGTTTGCCTGTGACAAGATCATAAACAACTTTTGTTTCTTAAAATACTTGCTCTTTGGGATCATAAATAAATAAAGAAGCAGAATAAATATACAGGGCATTTTTTGAAGCAGGGAAAGCAGAATAGAGGTGAAGGAGGGCACCTTTTGCCAGTGTTTGCCTCATGGGGATGGTTTCTGTATCAGTCACTTGTGGAAAACATAATATTGGGTGTACTGTACCAGTGGTATATTGACTGTTGACAGGTCCTGTCTTTAGGAGACTTCATTAAGAAGAACAGTATTAATGTTGAGTGCCTCCCAGCACTGGTTGCAAAAGTTATATCAAACAGAAGGATGGATTAACAATTTGTGGGTATTTTCAGAAAAGTAGGGACTGAGGCTTTCCTGACATTAGGCAGGTTGCACTAGGAAGTTGTTCATCGAATGAAATGAGTATTGAAAGGTCTTTGCAAGGGTTTCAGTGAGGTCTGTCTGTGTATTAAAAAACAACACACCACCAATTTTTCATTTCCCCTCCTGTGAATATCAGGAACTTGTTTTATATCTTTAACCCTTCTATTAGAAGAGATTTCTAGTGAATAATGGTCTGTTTTCTCTTTCTCTCTCTCTTTAAATATTTTGTCTCTGTACAGGGGGCCCAGAAGTGGCAGCCTCTCTCATCTTAGGGACATTTTTCATCAGTGTATTCCTGATTCTCTCTGTTGCTTCTTTCTTCTACCTCAAACGTGCCAATAAACTTCCTAATGTTTTCTACAGAAGAAATAAAGGTAAAATACCTCTAATTGTCTATTTAATCTCTCCAGTTTTGGCTTTTGCTTAGTTTCTGAATTGAAAACCTTTTCAGTTTCTTCCTGGCAGTGTTCTACTGTACCTACTGCTGTCTCTTGATCATCCAAAGCAATGCAAACTAATGACTTTTTTCCCCCTGCTATGTGTTTATGGTATCATGTTTTCACAGCAGTGTTTAGGATATCTCTTCTTGCTGTGCTTGGGTGCATATCACACAATATCTCTCACTAATCCAGCTATGGCTTTCAAAGGTTTGCTGGAGTACAGTACTTGACATTAGTTGTCACTGATACCTGATTTCAGCAAGGGAGGAAAGGAATCCATGAGTGCTTTTTGCACAGAGGGCATTCTTATGGAACTTAATACTATTTGTTTCTTTCAGTACACAAAATGCCAGATATCTATAAAGCTTTACAAAAAACAGTTGTTTTTCTTGGTTTGGAGAGAAGGGAATTGTAATGCTAAAGGGCAGTGTACTTACCATGGATGTGTTAGCAGAAGAAAGGGAATGGAATGAGAGGTTCCTCATTATTGCACTCCTCATTCACCTGTGTTTGCCCTCTAGATGCAGGAGCTACTGGGGCTTGGAAGAGTCAACTGCCTCATTATTTTTAAAGCAAACACCCCTTAGCTTTTCTTTTTATAATGAAATTTATTCTTGATTTCTGCCATCCCTCTTATGAGCAATGAAGCCATGTAACTAAAATGCAGTGAGCTGACTACATGCCAAAGTGACTGCAGAAAAGCTAGGGAAAGAACACCTGGGATGTGCTTAGCTATAGGGCACTAAGACTCTATGTAGACATCTGGCCTGTTCAGATGCTTCAGTTTGAAGTTGTTCTGTGCATCCACGTTTTGCTGGTCTGCAGTTTCTAGGAGATGGTGAGCAAACAGTGGGATGTGCTGTCTCCATTCTGCCCAGTGTTTTGTGTGAAACTGAGTTTGATCTATGACTCTGTCTCACCCTTTCTATACAGTTTTGTATTCCCTTTGAATGATTCCCATGACAACCTCTGGCACAGCATTTGCTGTGTTAGAGCTCCTTCTGTTGAAAGCAAGCTGTTTACTGGTTAGGTCTGCTAAATAAATACACCTTCTGTTATCTTCTTTCACAGCTTACAGGACCAAGTTGAAGCTAGACTGTCATAATAGAAATAAGCTTAAAAAGAGAAAAGGGTGTGGGTAGAGCAGTATCATTCAATTGTTTGGCTAAGAGTGTTGTATCCAGTCATAGTAACTTCATGGATCATCACATTCCCAGTCTCTGTGAGGAGTGTGATGTTTCATGTCAAAGTAGCTACCGAAGGTCTAAATTGATCAGTAGTGCCACAGGAACTGCTAGTATCCTAATCACAACTGCCATATTGACAACCCTAGGTTGCTTTGGCATGTGTCTTCAGGTAAATACGGTTAGTACAAGATTCTCCTGCAGTTTTTAAGCGGGCCAGGAGCTGTTGTACTATGACATTTTGAAGCTGGCAGGACACCAGATCTCTGAGGCTTCAGTGGTACTGGTCTGACAGCTGCACTTTGTACTGATAGTGCACTCTGGTCCAGCAGGCTAAAGCATTGATGTCCTCTGAAGGAAAAGCACTAGAAACATTTCTCTGCCTGTTATCATGTTAGCTTTCATGCTGTCTAGAGGATGATTGTCACATGGCAAATAAAGTGGGCAACCTCTTGTATAAAAGGATTGCATCTTTCACTGCTCAGTTGTTTTCTATTTGTACTGCCTGGCAGTTGGCTCCAAGTGCTGTTTTTCCTACCGAAGAAGCTTCATATTAAAAAGCTATTGCTGTGGCTACCTTCTTTGCAAGCACAATAAGTCATACATGGAGAACTTTGCAATCCTTTATCTCTAATCCAGAAAGGACTCCTACAGAAAGTCTATTCTACTAATGGGATTTCTGAATGTTCTGCTCTGGTTTGATAGTCTTTGTTGCAAAACTATTATTTTAACAATGGAACTGCTCTGTTGCATGCATGTATGTTTAGAACACTACCAGTTCTAGCCTTCTGGATTAATGATGGTTAGTCTCTCTCTTTCTCTCTTTTAGCATCTGTTCTCCAGCCTAGTGAAACAGTAAGTAAATTCTGCCCTTCCAATAGGAGCAAGCAAGCATAAAACATCAAGTACATCATAACTTCATGTTCTGACAGTTCATCAGGGAGCTACTTAATCAGAAATAAAAATAAAAGCTGTTTTGGGGTTCTTTGTCCAAACTGGGAAAAAAGTGAAAGATAAATACTGACCATACAGACTCTGTTGAGCTACTTTCTCCAGTGATTTACACAGTAAATAGTACTGGAACCCTAAAATGTTCCTGTATTTTGTAATGAAAGACTGTGAAGACAAAAGGTGCTTTGTCTGACATGCTCATTCTTCTGTTATGCAGGCATCCATGATACCTCCCCCATCTTCTTCAGGTGAGGAACTGTTCTCTAGAGCATGTTGTTGGCTTCCTTTTCACTCCTCTCATATTGAAAAGCAGGCAAAAAAATGATAGAAAATGGTACAGATTTAGAGTGACTAGGAAAGTGGATTTATTCAGCCAGGGCCATACAGTAAAATACCTTGTCTCTGTGCTTGAACTTTCCAGACAGTGACAGAACTTGTGGTGACTTAAAGGTGAGACTGACCCAGTCTTCTAAGATATTAAGTAATAATGACCTTCAGAGTTCAGCTACATTCCTGGTCTTGCTTCTCATGTGTGCATAGGCCTTTTTTAATCAAGGTGCTACAATTAAGAAGAAAGTACAGTTGTGGAGGTTTTTGTTAGGGCTGCAAATGGAAAGCTGCATGTACTGTAAACCCTGGAGAAGAGAAGCTGTGTGGTCATCTCAGAGCAGTTTCCAGTATCTGAAGGGGGCTACAAGGATGCTGGTGTAGTGATGTAGTGATAGGACAAGGGGTGATGGGTTCAAACTGAAACAGGGAAGTTCAGGTTAGATATAAGGAAGAAGTTCTTTACTCTGAAGGTGCTGAGGCCCTGGCACACGTTGCCCAAAGAAGCTGTAAATGCTCCATCCTTGGCAGTGTTTGAGGCCAGGCTGGACAGAGCCTTGGGCGACATGGTCTAGTGTGAGGTGTCCCTGCCCATGGCAGGGGGTTGGAACTAGGTGATTTTAAGGTCCTTTCCAACCCAAACCATTCTATGATTCTAAATAACAGAGATGCCAGTTTGAAATGAGCACCTGATTTATTAGTCCATTAGAAGCTTGCTTAACAAGTGTATTTGTGACCTTTTACCACATCAGCTCTATGTAGGGGTCTTGCGGTTTGGTTTTAGTATGTGGTGTTTGGGGTTTATAAGATCCAGAGTGACTTTGGTCACTCAGGAAGTGTTGGTTTCCTTGTGGTGGTATGAATGGATGATAAAAGCATGCTAATACAGGTGCTAATGATCTTTCTGTGCCCACCCTTTCAGTTCGGAAGCCGCGATATGTCAGACGGGAGCGGTCACTAGTGACATCTGCATCTGCTGCTATGATCTCTTCTTCCGAAACCAGGGTCAGCAATGTTTAGCCTTCCTTCTTGACTGAGGACTTGATAAGTGTACACAGTGTGAAAGAAGCTCTTTCTGAATCCACTGAAGTGCCAGGAAAACATCGCAAGCAGCTGACCTAAATGGAAGCCAAATTACTGTGTCAAAAGGGATTGTGCCAAATGTTAACAGAGAAATGAACTAATGCAAAGACACTGATGACAGGCTACATCCAGTTCAGTGCTTTGGTGATCTTGAAATGCACTATCCCAGCTCTGTGGTTCCATTTGTCTCCTACAGATGCTGTGTTTGAAACCTTTATAAAGAATCTGCCTTTCTTTGTTACACTTTCAGTTTTGGCAAGTTCTTCTTCCTGTGTTGTGGTGTGTTCTGTGTCCCCAGAGCTGAATGTCTCGATGCTGCTGGCCAACAGAAAATACTGGGATCACTCAAGGATGAGGACTTGTTTGAAGGACCCACTTGTACGTGCTGACACTAAGTGCCACTGCTATAATGTTCTAGGACACTATAACAACACTTCACGTTCAGTATCCTTTTGAAGCAAAAACTGATGCCTCCTGAAGCATTCTCTTCAGCCTTTGACATAGCTGACCCTAGTTTTTAACTGTGAATACAGACACACTGTCCAGATACTCTTGTTCTTGGTGCTTTTGAAGGCCGTGGTCAGTATGGGTCCAATCCCAAATGTGGGAATTTGTTGGGAAGCTTTTCCATCTGACTTCAGCTCACTCCTTGGATAAAAAGCCATTTGCTGTGGCTTTGTAACTGATAGGCTGGTATGTGTGTGCTGCCAAGACTGTCTCTGCTAGCTTCCTTCCCTTAACACAGCACTTGAAGGGAAACCCAAATTCCTGCAGAGAAGCTGTGCATCCTTTAGACATGTCAGTGAGTGTTGAGATGATCTGGAGAGGTCAGGTGAATTTCTCCCAATGCAATAAGGGGTTTCTTTGGTCAAGCCCTTCACTAACATGCCTGATGTGCAGGCCAGCACCTTAAGACAGAGTTCAACAAGTATTTCCTTGTTGGAAGTGCCAGCTAAATAGCTCCTACTTTCATGCTTGTCCTTGCCCATCTTATGCCAGTGGTGTGGCTGAGGAGTCACCTCAGCAGGAAATTAAAGTAGTATTTTTTGGTTAGACTATTTTTGACCAACTTTTCCTGATGTGGTTGACTCCGCTGCCACGTGGACACCTGTATCAGTGCAATGGGCACACTGGAATGGGTATAGGAGTGGGTGACAGGGGAAATGAGTGAAAAACCTGAGCTTGCTATATCAGTCCGAGTGTCACTGTCACCATATGTGAAATTCTAACTATGCAGCTTGTGCATTCCCACCTACCTGTGTTGCTGTTGCCCGTTTTGGTTTAGCTGGCACTCCCTTGTGGGGCTGTGCTCCTAAAATAAATCACTTGGAAGCTCTTCATCAGCACCCATTGGCATGAACATAAAGTGGAACAGTCAGTTCTTGTTTTCAGGAAAATGTGAACGGAACTGTCTTGAGCTGACATGACATCCATATGGAGAGTCCAAACCTTGTGATCCAGATTCCCTTTTCTCAGTGGCTAAAAGATAAGAACTGGAATGGGAGGAGATATATTTATCTTATTGAAGACACCTGGGTTTATGTAAGGTTCAGTGTGATTGTACTGACTTTTATCTCTCCCCTCACAAGGTAATGAGCTCTCTTGTAGCATCCGAACAAGCTAGGGCAAAGAGTTGCGATAAAGAACAAACCATGAAGAGGCCCCCGTGCCAAAAACAAAGCCTGAATTGCTGTATGAAGAAACTTAAGATTGTCTTTCACAATGATAAGTACATTTTTTATTCTACTTGACAAAACCAAGGCAGCAGACAATGCCATTTTGAGGCCCTTTCAGTCTGAAATGTGCTTTCTAGTTCCTATCTTCCAAGTTCAGGAAGTGGCAGTTTTGTTTCTGTCATTTTGATGTCTTTTTATCTCTGTGCTGCTGCCATTTTCCACAGGTAGAAATGATGTCTGGAGGTCATAGGTTTTTCCTGAACTTAGTTGCTGAGTATTTCCTTAACCACTAAGGAAAAAGGAGTAACTATGCAAATAATACCAAGAAACTACACCTTTGAAAGCAGGGACTTTCTGCTTGCCAGTGTGTCAATGATAGTGCATTCTTGTATTGCTTAGTTGCTAATGTATTCTTTCTACACATAAATTATTGAAGGATTATTCATGTCATTGTACTGTCTGAACTCTTATCCTCAAGTGCATATTGTAACTGAGTTTAATGCTCGAACTCCTGTGCAGCCAAGTTTCAATGATAACATCTCTCTTCCCCTTCCATGCTCTTTTCCCAGCCAACAAACTCTTTTAAATGGAACATTTCTACTATTTTCCTTGTGTTTCAGGAACTGTTCAGCTTTTGTTGTTGTCTGACACAGTAGACTCCTGCTCTAAACAGTTTCTCATCCGTTTGCACTGTCAGATATATAATGTGGTGGTTTGGTTTCCATCTCCCTCCTAAATAATAATCCCTACCTATATATTTTAAGAAATTGGCTTTAATGACCCCTGATATTTAATGTATTTGTATATTTTTAAATTGTGCCAAAATAAACATATTTGACCTTTTTTATTTTAAGGACTCTGGAGGTCTTTCATGTGTTTCCTTCTCAAGCGCACAGAATGACAGGAGCAAAATGAGCACCTGAAGTAGATCATTGTTTCAGCTCATGTGGTATGTTACCTTCTCCAGAACTAAAGGGAGAAAGACAAAGGTCTCATGTGTGATCTTGCCCAGTCCTGCTGTAGAGGAAGGGAGAGCCAGGCTGTTCTTCTGCAGGATCATTCTTTACACCTTATAACCGGATGGCAAAAGCCACCCGTAATGGCCTTAGTGTAGTGGCATGAAAGTAACTCATTAGCAGAGAATATAGCTTTAGTAAATGACAGTTTTTATAGTAGAGAGTGTTTACTTAAATCTCATTTGAAGAAGGCAGCAGGAGTAGCAGGAAAGCTTTCAAAGAGGAGGCTGTTAAACAGTGCCAAATATACCAGAAATTGAGATAATCAGGCCAATTTCTTATCAGTTGAAGTGAAGATTATGGTCTTGCGTTTAGGGGTTTGGCTATCTTCCCCCATCTGATCTCTGCTTAGTTTAAAGTGTGTTCTTTTTTCCCTTTCCCATCCCTCCCTGGGAATTTGGTTCTCTTGTTGGATTTCTCTTACAAACCTATCTTGTGTTCTTAACTCCAGTTGCCAAAACAATCCATAATAACAAGAGCTGAGCCAGAGGAAACTGGGATACTGAGCCATATGGTCTGCAATACTAGTAGTTAAATTTGGCAGTGCTCTTTTTCCCTCACAAACTAACTGAAGTAGCCTTATGTATGAGAGAGATGCTGCATTGGGTGAAGTATGCTGATGAGGAAAGATGAACCAAATACTTTAATGCCCCCTGTGCATGCACTGTGGCAAGTCTAATAAACTTTGTTGTCAAAGCCAAGGTGATGCTGTCACAGACAAAGAGAAACCAACCTGGAAAATTATCCCACTGGGACAGGAAGGCTTGAAAGTGGATTTGTGAGTTAAATGGACTCTGACCGCCATGTACACCAAAATGTAACAGCCTTTGGGAAGAGGGAGTACTGAGTGTCCTTGCTGTTAGTCACCCAACCCAATTCAGGAGGTGCAGTCAGCAGGGAGTGAGCTGGGAGAAGCTGGAAGTGGATGTACAACAGGGGATGATTTGACAATGTGTTTTGAACACCTGAGAGGAGCTGTCTCCCTTACCCATATGACACATCTGAAGGCTAGTGCATTGTAAATGGGAGACTGTGACAACCAGTATTTAAAATGCTAAGTCTAAAACCTTGTGTTTCACTATAATCTCTTACCCAGTGATACGCCCTCCAGAAGGCTGGTGTCATATGCATAAGGAATGAAACAGAAATGATACTGCACACAGACACTGAAGTATTTTGCTGCATGAAGCTTGCTAGATTAACTGATAGAGGTTTGTGCAAACATCATGACTTAGGTTCAACCCGCCTTCCCCTTGGAATTAATCAAAATTCACAGAAACTGCGCTCTGAAGTTGTCTCTTTGTACATTTTGTTTTTCCTCTTCCCTCCATCAAAAGCTTCTTGGGAGCACTGCTTGGAAATACACCTGGGATTCCAGGCACAAGTCTTAACATGCTGACAGTAAGGTTTGAAGGCTGAAAGCTGTTAAACTATAGAAGAAATTGGAGGGGAGTGGAAAGAGAAGCTGGGGTACAACTTAGGTGCTAACTGGGGAGAAGGGAACACTAAGGTTTTTCCTCTTGTCCTTCTACAGTTACACAGGATGCGATCTAAGTTGCATGGACAAGGAGAATGGAAGAGTAGGAAAGAATACGTAAGTGGCTACAAAAGCTTGAGGCTCTCATTTACTTGAGATCTGCAGATAACTGGGTGGAGAGGTTCAGTGGTGTGACTGCAGGAAGTGCTGTGTGCTGGAATAGCTGAGTTTAGCAGGGAGAGGTAGTGGTGCTGCGCCGAGCTGGTGCCTACGACGGTGAGATAGTAACTTTGATTGAGCACATAAACCAAGCAAAGTTGGACCTGCTTGCCCTCAGAATGAATTCAAGTTCATTTTAAGTTTGAAAGAGTGCACTGAAGGTGCAGTCAGGATCTAAAGCATGCTTGTGGGGCTCTTGCCACCAACGCTGTGAGGTTTGTTGAAGTGTCTGAAGGCTGCTTTGCATTTTTGTCATGTATTTTTAATGCTCTCTGGTGAGAAGGCAAAAAATGAACCAGGATAATGTTTATCATTTTAATAGCCTTGACACAGTTTCATTGCTAACGGATTGGAAGCAACAGTATTCACATAATTGCACTTCCTGTTTCGGAGCCTGATGATTTATGTCCCTCAGTAAAGTGGTAAAAGTGCTTTAGAATGATAGCTTCAATAAGAGGTGGTGCAGCTCTGAGGTATTTGCTCCGAATGATTCGGTCTTTACCATTACAGCTGCTATGTGCTGTAACGGGGCTAATAGGGAAGGGGTTAGGTTTTAGACGTGTCATAGTGGTATTGTAATGAGTGTTGTTTATAAACAAGTCATCTGTTTTGCTGCAGTTTTACCTCCATCAAATGGTAATGTTCTTTTCGGCTTCACAATCCCATCCCCATAGGAATGCAGTCATTTGGAGCAGAGCACTCCGCTTCCTAAAGCACTCAGGCTGTTCCCCAGTGCTGCAGAGCAGTCCAGCAGCTCATCTCATTGCTATAACTTCATGTCAGTGCCTCAAAAACTCCAGTGGTTTTCTGATGGCTGTTATTCCCCTTTAAATCATAGAATCCCATGTGGGAAGGGACCTCAAGGATCATCTGATCCAAGCTTTCTAGCAAAGTATGACCTAGACGAGATGCCCAGCATCCTGTCCAGGCCAGATTTAACCGTGTCCAACACTGGGAAGTTCACCACTTCCCTGGGGAGATTATTCCAATGGCTGTTTATTCTCCTTGTATATATATAAATCAATGTGTAACTGTTCTTTCCTAGAGCACAACATTTTCCTACAATCTTAAAACCTCATTCTTCTACTTTTTCTCTGTTATCTCCATTGTGTTCACAGTTCAGGCTCCCAAGATACAACATACAAAGGACAGGAGGTGGCACCACCATGTATGTGCTCCTTAGGATATGAAGAATTCCTAAACTTACATAATGAAATCTGAGCCTTTCAATGGGGGTAAGGAAAAGGGAGACCTGCAAGAAGAGTTCATTTTAAATATATATAGATGTATACACACAAAATGAAGCTAATTTTAAATGCTGCTCCAACTATTTTTGGCAGAGCTTAAATCAGCTACAGAAATGTTTGTAGCAATAATTGTGCCAAGGATAATGATTTAGGAATAAGTTAACTGTAGGGAGGCATCTTGTTTGCACTGCCACTTTATATACCACATAATGAACTGCTGGTTTGTAATGTGTGGATAAATGAGCTGTAAGTAGTTCAGGACCTTACTTGACTGAGGGCACTTGCAATCAGATATGTTCCAAACAGGGGAAAATGCTTTTCATCAGCATCTGCTGCCAATTCACATCAAGGCCAGATCATTACTGACTGCAGGTTTCTGCAGTCTGACTGCTGTGAAATGAGTTTGGCTGTTCTCCTCCTAACACATAACTGCCCATGTCCCAGGCCCTCAGAACTGGGACACTTGGTAATTCAGTTCATATTGCTGCTGCCTTCAAGCAGAACTGCATCATGTCTGCTGCATCCAAGAATAAGGGTGGGATTTGCATCCCCCATCAACCACGACCCCTTTCTGTGTCAAAAATGAGCATACACCATTATCTGGTGTATTAGAACAGCTCAGTCATATTTCAATGGTGTTGGCTGGACCATGACCTTTAAAATTAGCAGCAAACCACAAATCAGTCTTGGCAGTGCAGAAATGATGGATGAGACAGATGATTCTTCAAGTTTTGGGGACCCCACAGAATCATTTCTAGCATGATAAGGGCAAGTTTACCTAGTTAGGTGCAAGCAGTCCTTCAGTAGCTTTGCTGGTTATAAGTCAACAGGATTTGAACTAATGTGAGCTCTGTGTCTTCATAGAATCCCAGAGTGGTTTGTGTTGGAAGGGACCTTAAAGCTCATCCAGCTCCACCCCCCTCCCATGGGCAGGGACCCCTTCTACTAGAGCAGCTTGCTCCAAGCTGTGTCCAACCTGGCCTTGAACACTGCCAGGGATGGGGCAGCCACAGCTTCTTTGGGCACCCTGTGCCAGCGCCTCAGCACCCTCACAGGGAAGAGCTTCTGCCTAAGAGCTCATCTCAGTCTCCCCTCTGGCAGCTTTAATCCTCTGGCAGCTTTAATCCTGAGTCTCCATATCATAATACTGCACAGACCTATGAAATTAAACCATTGGGAACCCTTTTCACATTCAGTAGAAGTCAAAAAGGCCACAGGTATGATTAGTTTAATATTGTGCTTTGAATCCAAGCAGCTGAGAAGCACACTCTAGAGCACTCTTCTCTCTCACTGAGCCTTTAGCATCCACATGACTTAGCTTTCTCTGCTGCTTCTGCTAATAAATGAGCCAGAGGAAATCTCAGGAACAGCTTTCAGTTATGGAATACTTGATATAAATAATCAATTTCTGTATGTGTGCCATCAACTGGATAAGGTAAAACCTCATCTCGAAGGAATAGGTTGAACCTGCAATTCTAGTGGTCAAATACCTGACAAAATGCAACAAGCACCACTGAAGATTAAGTATTACTTGAACTGGATGCTCATTTGATGAGAATTTATGGTGTGTATCTTAACTAAAGAGCCAGTTAAAGCAGAGGAGGATGAGATTTTAATCAGGCCAGAGATTTACATTTCTATTGCAGGAGTGATACAGACAATTATCAACATGGAATATGGTGTTACACGCAGCAATTTGGTGTGAGCTTAAACCTCATATCCTGACTGTGCTCTTGCACACACTTCTTGGTGTGGTTTGTGTTGCTGAAATCCAGTGGCTGGGGTCACCAACCAAGCACTGATCTTTCTGTAGGTGGTTACAAGTATGATTTACATGACACTAACTTCACCAAACTTCTCAATCTTGTAGTTGAGGGTTTGGAGAGGGCATAAGGCACAGTTTTTTGGGGCTGGATTTTGGTTTGGTTGCTCATTCTCTTTTGGATCCCCAAGCAAGATGAACCAGAACAATAGCTCTGGCTCTTCTATCGAGTTTGCACAGGCTAATCTGAGACTTGAAGAGTTTGGAGTGTCCTGTGTGAAGGTTTCCACAATATGGGTAAAAACGTAGGTCCTGAGGATGTGAGGAACTTCAATCTGAAGGAGCTTGCTGCTTGCTTTGGTGCCTGCAGCCTGATTGCTGGAGGTTGGTGCTGTGAGTTTGATCCCAGCTGGGCCCATTAGTGGCTTTTAGAAGGGGGGAGATCCCTCAGGTGTAGCCAGTTACTGTGAGAGCTCCTCGGGCAGCACAACTTGGTTTGCAGAGCATGGAGGAGGTCAGGTAAAACTGTTCTGGGTTCTTGGTTCCTTGTTCTTGTGGGTCTGAGGGTGCTGAGTCACCTGCAGAGCTGGGGAGTAGTGGGAGATATCTTGGGAGGCTACAAAGAACACCAGCAAAGATTGTGGTGACTTGCCAGAGGCTATGGAAGCACCTATGTGCCTCTGTCTGTGACATTGGCTTAGGCATGTGGATCCAGCTGGTGCATTCCCTTGGGCTGAGCTGCCTGCAGCCTTCCTTTGGTTCTTCCCAGAACTGAGGGTGGCTGTGCAGCCTTAAGAGCCCCAGGCATGGTGGGCAGCAGTTTGTGGCATGCTTCACTTTCCCTGTAGGTGTTTTTACTGCTCATCCCACTGAAGTAAAGCACGGCTGCCCACTGGTTTTAGTTTGCTGTAATAAACCTGGTCCTAAATCCACCCAGGCAGAAATGGATTTAGGTTGGGTATTTGTGCTGTCCTTCTTCCCCACCCACATTGCTAAAAGAAACAGCAGCACAATTAACCCCCATTTTCCTTGCGTTTAACTCTGCAATTTCTTGTGGCCACAATTGCATTTTATAGGGTGAGGAAGTGTGGGGAGAGAGCAGAGGAAACACAATTGGTGAATGCGCCTAACGTGTTCCTGGTGGGTGGCATCAGGAGGTTACTGCTGGGTGATGTCACTCTTCAAATGCTCCCCTTCATTGGGACTTTCCTTTGGGTCTGAGCCTGTCTCCAGTTGGGTGGTGGCTTTGCGTGGGCCTGGCTTTATGGAGCACAGTTACTCCTGAGCAAACCAGCTCATGGCTCTTTCCCAATCCCAGGAAAGCACGTCTTGCTGACTGCAAACCCTTTTCTGTTGTATTTACTTTGGCAATCCTGACTCTTTCGGAGTTGCTGGTTTGCAGTTAGACTTCCTTTATGCTTTATATAAGAAGACAGGTTATATAAAAATCAAAGAAGCTGATGTTTTCTTAAGCAACTCCCTGGGAAGTTCAGTCAGCCCAATGCTGATGATGGCTTTTATGCTCCTGGTAGAAATCTGACTCACAGAATGTAATGGTGGAATTCTTTGCCTAGCTTTATCATTCTTAATCTTGAAGTGAAAACATGGTGTAAAAGAAGACTTAATGGAGAAGTCCTTCCTGTTGCAAGTATACGACTGGTGAAGCAGGAGAGTTTACTTTTGATTTTCACTGCCCAATCTCACTTTGGTGAAGCAGAAAATAGCTGAACTCTAGTACCAGGAGTTGTACTGTCAATCCTTTGGATAGCAATATTCTAGCTCTTCAAGTTAGGTGAAGGGGAGGTGGTTAGTTAAGGTAGTTAATGCTAATTACAAAAGAAGCAATAATGAAATCCCAGACACCTGATTTGTGTGTGCTGGATTTAGCCCATAGCCAGGCAGTGCTATCCTCCTGTGTCACTTGAAGGCTGTGTTATGTCCTCTTTTGTCTTGGGCACTTAGTTGACACTGTTGACATCTTTACCTTGCCTTACTCCTTCTCTGCAGTTAGTGATGAAGGTGCTGTTCACAGTCCTTGCCTTGCAAAGAGTTGTGAATATGGTGTAGAAAGGAGCAGTGAGTAAATCACTGATAGTACTGGGTGGTTTGGATTTCCAGCCCAAACCTGGGCCAGTGCAGTGTTAATGTTTGATGCCTCTGCAGATATCGAGTCTGAGGATCTCAGACAGGGTCCAGATTCGCACACTGGAAACAAGGACTATGAATAACTTGCTGGCTCCATTCTCAGTGGGCTCAGCCATGGGCAAAGATCAGGCAGGCTACCAAGGGGGATGGATTTTATTGCCTAGAAGGCACAAGTTTTTGTGCTACAAAGCAGGAGGCTCTGCTCATAAGTGCACAGAATCACTTCCATTCTTCACAGGCTGTCAGTCATTGTGGCAGCCTGGAGCAGCTCTGAGTGAGCATCCATTGTTAATTACTTTCTCATCAATTTCCAAGGAGAATGGCAAAGATCCTCACTAAGTTAATTGCATGATAGATGAGGGGTGCTCTGAACCACGGACTGTTTCCCTGCTGAAAAGCTTTGGGGTTGTTTTTTTCCCTCCTTTTTATTTAAAAATCAGTTTCAAAAAGCCAAATTAAAAGAAGTTTTAAAAAAAAATAGTTAAATCTCAAAGAAATTCCAATTGGAATTACTCCAGTGTCCTAAGTGTACTATTGTTGTTCTGCTTTCATAATGTGAGACGTTTTAATTGTTATCTCTCAAGGGGCATCAGCTTAAATCTGCTCTCAATACTTCTTATTTGGGGTAGGTTTATCATTTTAACAGCCCATTGGAGCATGGAGCATGGAGCAAGGGATTTAGGCTGGGCAGGAAACATGGAAATAGAGGACTACATCAGGCTTTCTGTACTTGGCATACACAGCATTGCTGCAGGTTTGCAGCAGCTTTCATGAACTGATGAATTTGGAGAGCATTTCCATGCCTGTTGATATGAATATTGTTTTGAAAGTATTATTTGTGTTGCAATTCCTGCCTTCAGGTGAGGGCTGGAAATTCATCCCTTCTGCAGTGTTTCAGTGTTATGCTCAGAACAATATCCAGACTGAATGAGAGCATATTGCTTTTCTGCACAGATTCAAGGTCAGCAGAGGGATAGCTCTGTGACTGCAATGCAAGAGTCTTTCCTTTTGGCTTTCCTCACTGACCTTGAACAAGTTGTGTGTCCCTGCCCACAGCAGGGGGGTTGGAACTAGATGATCTTAAGGTCCTTTCCAACCCTAACGATTCTATGATTCTAAGTTACTTGAGAACAGAAAGGCAGCATTATTTTCAGGCTTGGTGGAGAGCACATTGAAGGGCTGGGAAGTGCTCAGGCTCTGCAGAAGTGTGTGACATGCTATCCGGACTTTCTAGCTCTCTGTTGTTAGGGAATACAGCCCTTAAGCACCACTTGAAAACTGAGGAGTAAATGGGAAGAGTTTCTCATATGCCCAAGAGTGTCATCTCACAATAGCTCTGTCTGTGAGCCTGTGTCCATGCCCTCCTTGACATATCTGCGTCCTGTTTTAACTGCAAAGGAATGCTGAAGTACTGGTGAATCAAGCTTGCTAAATCCAGTGCTGGGCCAAGCACAGAAGTCAGGGGAGTGGGAGAGAAAGCAGTAGTTAAGATGGTGCTCCACAGGGAGCCAGGTCACAAGCTGTAGTAGCTTATTACTCTATGGAGGACTGCTGTAGAGATTTCTCTTGGGAGAATGGGTGTTTCTATGGTGAATCTGAAAAATGGGCAAGAGATCTGGAGAATGATAGGCAGAATGTATGACACACATCAGATTCCAAAGACCCAATGGTGAAATTGGATTCTGTTCATTGTCCAGCTACAACCTGGGACTCTCGCATGCATCTTCCTGAAGTATATGCATTGGAGGAAAGATCATTTCAGTGCTGATAATACTGATAGCAGGGTCTCTCTGAAAATGTGCAGTCTTAGGTGGGCTTTATCTGTGGGAGCCTAAAGCCCTGTTCTGCACCAGCACCTTGTTGTCTTTGCCTTCCTGCATGTCTTTGCCAGCTTTATGTATTACACAGAACCTCTGCTCTGTCACCACATTGTATGTTTGTGACCATACACACCCCAAAGACCAGGTATACCAAGAAGGATGCTGGCTTGTCAGCTTGGCTGCTGACAAGGGCCTCTTTAATCCTCTGTGCATTGCTGCCCTACCTCTTTCTTGTACAATGCAGTTCCCACTGCCTCAGGCACTATCTGTGAGGCCTGTCTGATTATTCCTGCTTTTACCAGTATCCCAGTAAATATTGTCTGAAGACAAGGTATGTATTACTGATGTGCTGGTTTACAGCACACCACACTGCTCTTTATTGAAGGGTCATGCAAAATCCAGGACCATGACCTTTGGAAAGCTCTCACTCTCCCCTAAGGAATTTCACAAGTAAATCACTGACTTTTCTTGCTGATTATTGCAGTTAAACAGTGAGGAACAAGTCTTCTGCCATTCCTTTCTATACAGTGTTCTATCTGCTGAAGTATCAGGTACCTGATGGTGACTGTCGCTTGAGCTGCATGTCCCAAAAGTTAGATTCTATTTAAAAACTTGATCCTGGAGGCTTCCTTTTCCTTCAAACCCGTCTTGGAGCAAATGTCAAGTTGTTTCAAGTTTGATTTATGAAAGTCATGATTCATGCCAGCTACAAGATCCCCCTTATGCCTTCCATTCCCTGTGATAGCTGTGCCTTGCTAAAAATACACCGTCTGAAGTCAAGGAGGTGAATAAGACTTTTACCTCTCCGAAACAAAACTTAGTTTCAAGAGTCCTCATGCAGGAGCAGATTGAAGAAGCTGAACTAAACGCTTGTGGCAGGGAAGTTTCTGTCCCTTCTGGAGGTAAGACTCTGGTGTCATAATCTCTAACTAGATATAGCTCAAAGCAAATGCTAGCCCTGCTCACAGATGCTCTCACTCATGACTTGTTTCTAAGAATGCTCCTCTTGTTAAAAGAGCTAAATCGGTCTGAAAACAAGTTTTACAGCTCAATCCCAGCGCAGAGATGGCTGGAGATACTTGCTCTTGTTTACCTGTTAAGCACTGTGTAACTACGTCAGTTCTTCAATGAGTTTTCTCTACCAACCAATGATGGCTTGAAGAGATAAGTGCTTTCTTTATAGCCCCTGACCTACGCAAGTAAACAAGAGGCTGGTTAGGACTGGCATGGAAACAGGACCTGGCCTGTTGCAGCACAGTCATGTTCCAGCCAGATCTGCAGTTCTTGGGCTGGAAGAATAATATGCCTAAAAGGGTGGGTGGGTGGACAGAGGGAGTGTGTGTTCACTTGTTCATGCCCACCCAAGGAGCAAGGTTCTGATAAGCTTCTAGTTCCAATGGTGTTTGCTGTAACTGAAGGATCTTTCATTATGTTCATGTTACACGAAAGCTATAAAGAGGGCTGTGATGCTGAGTGATGTGTGCAAGAAGCTGAGCATAGTGATTGTAGTTTACACCTCTTAGTATTTATGTATATAGATCTTTGGTGTCTCTTTCCTCTGAAGTAAAAGCTGTAGCTGATACCAATTGCCAGTTCTGTCTCTAATGTGTATTGTAGTACGAGCCTGTGTTTCTGTGGATGTGTCCAGGTGATGCTCCATGCAAGCAGCGTGTCAGGGATTGAGGGCTTCACGCATTGTGTTTGTTCCCTAGGCTCCTGGTACCCTTCAACAGAGCTAATTCCCACTTTTCCACAGCAGGACCCCCTTTATCCGCTCTGGCTTAGACCCCAGTGTCTATCCAGCAGGAGGGGGACTGTGTGCTGAAGCACCTTGCTGAGCACTCAGACCTCAGGGCTCACTCCTGCTCTCCTCTAGGGAGTTAGGAAGGCTCAGGAGTGTTACTTCCACTTGGGAGGCAGCGTTTCCTCCCATAGCCCATGCATCTTGCATCCGTGCAGCAGGAGGTGGGGCGTGTTGTAGAGGAGAGGTTGCTCTCTATTTGATGTTCGCATGGCTGTCGCTCCACCCCTTCCCCATTGTTCTGCCAGCATTTAACAGGGCTTCTTTCTGGTTCTGTGTTGGAGGCCTCTGCCTTTCCTGGGAGGTGCAGAGTCCTGTGGTCATATTTATACGCAGGAAGAAAGGCAAGCCTGTTCCTTGGACAAAGCTGGCATTGTGCTACATGCTCAAATAGAGGCTTGTCAAAGGCTCCGTGCTCTAAACATCCCTTGGGCAGTGCCTGCTCGCAAACCCCAGGCAGCTGAACAGAGTGAGTGCCACTTACGTGAGGCTTCTTTTGTCTGCAGGGGAAGAAGGCAGTCTCTAAGCAGAGTTTAATGCCCTCTGCTACCTGGTGGAGTTGGTGTCTAGTGTTCCTAAAGAGGGCTGGAAGAGCACTAAGGCAGAGAGGAGGATGCGAGAGGAAGCAATTGTGCAGAAGGAACAAAGGCAATAAAGGAATGCTGCCCCAGCTGATAGAGGCTCTGGACAAAACCAGGCGAGGGGCCTTAAGGGCTATTCATGCATGAAGTTGTAAGAGTTTTGCTCCATTCCCTGAGCTTCCTGCCTGTGTCATTGCCCAAAGTATCTCCTTGGTACGCTCCTGGGGGTGCAGAGCTGCCTTGTAATTGGCACAGGCCAGCTATCAGAGGTGTTTGACAGGCAGGCCCACCAGTTTTCATCCATTAGTGCAAGCTGTGCAGTATGAACATACCCTGCTACATACTTTGGGAGAACAAATCAAATCTTCTCAGCATAGACTACCTGGAAGGAAGCAATGCAGTATAGCCCTTCCCTTGAATGCTTATTTGTGTTTATTTACCTTGTAACAGTTGTTGTATATGCACAAGCTGTTTCTGAAAGCTCAGATTTCTGTGTTTCTACAGGTTGTTTTTATCCTTTTCAACCATTAGGAGCTGGTCAGTTAGACTGAAGTCTTCCAGTCTTGTTTTGAGAGGGTTTTGATGGGGGTTTGACAAAGCTCAGAGTACTCCTGATGGTTGTAAAGGTTTTTGTGCCAGACTTAGTTCAGAAAGCGCTGGAGTACCTTTCATCACCACTGAGTAAGACAGATCCTGTGCGTCATGTTCCGGACCTCCCTTCCTTGATGCACTGCTCCTTGTCAAAGCTTTGACATGCTCTGAGGAGACGTCTCATTCTGCAGCAGCTTCCTGGGGTAGTAAGTGGTGTGTGAATGACACCTTGTGGCACATGGCATAATCGCCACATCTGCAGGATGAAGGCCGAGCCATTCCATAGCTCTCTGTGCTAAGTGAGCACACCCCAGCCTGATGTATTCATCCCCAAATCCCACTGCCTCTTTGCTCCCTGAAGGCCAAAGCAGACGAAGCTGATGGAGTCTGGCCAGTGCAGGAGCCGTTAAGCAAAGCAAATCCCATCTTTGGCTCTGGAATGTGCTGGGTACCACTCCCGAGCTGATTCCTTACACCTTGTAGCACATCAGAGCAGTGACATGGCAAGACACAAAGTATTAACCACCAGAAGGAATCCAATCTCCAGATTACATTTTTAGAACAGCTCAAGGATCAGCTCAGCAGCATTACCTGACATTTTAATTGGCTTGGTTGTGAATAATTATGTATTCCATAGATGGAAAATAATGGGGGTTACTTTATTTTTCATTACAGATGATTTCCTCCTTCTACAAAGCAATTTCAGTAAGAAAATGTATTTCTGATTAAGAGAGAGTGCTGAATGGAATCTTATTATCTGTCCTGATGATAAGAGAAAGGCTTTCTGTTGAATGAGGGAAGGGAAAACTCTAACATTGCATTTAATTTTACTTTGCTACATATATATAAAGAAAATCTTCTACTTCATGAGACGTTCTCAGCTGGAAAAATATAACAAAGAGAACAAGTGGGGAGATAATATTTGGAAATCTAATTCAAAGCATATGCTGCCCTCAGATAACACAGCAAGAGCTAATCTGGCTCTACAGGTAAATATCCCTTCAGGAGACTTAGAGCTGAACAGTGATTAAGATGAACCGAGTGTGTAATTTCATGAATTATCCACATTCTCACTTCAGATTCAGCAGGGAGAGTGCTTTATCTAATGCCAAACTGTCTGAACTGCTCTCTGATGGCACCTTCATTATCTCCAGGGTTGATTTTTAAGGGAAATTTTAATTCTCAACAACACTGTTGGTTTGAAGGCTTCTAGATCTTGGTAGAGCTCTCAAAGTGGAGTTGGTAACAGTGATAACCAAGCATACCCTGGGTGAATGTGGGGTTTAGTTTATGAGTTGGTCTTCTGTGATGTTCAAACTGAAACAGGGCAAGTTCAGGTTGGATATAAGGAGGAAGTTCTTTACTGTAAGGGTGCTGAGGCACTGGAATGGGCTGCCCAAGGGAGTTGTGAATGCTCCATCCCTGGCAGTGTTCAAGGCCATGTTGGACAGAGCCTTGGGTGGCGTGGTTTAGTGGGAGGTGTCCCTGCCCATGGCAAGGGGGTTGGAACTGAATGATTTTAAGGTCCTTTCCAACCCAAACCATTCTATGATGTGAATATCAGCCCTACCAGGACTGATGGTTGTTTAAACACAGTAAATATAAGTTACTGAAGAGTTGAACTGCATTTTTAGTCAGCAGAGAACAGGGATGTAAGCAAATCAATAGATGTGATGTGAAAAGCATCAGATCTAAACTGGAAAAAAGTGCTTTTGGATGAAAGTATCTTTCCTGAATGTGCTTTTCTGTGGAAAACAGGATTTTTCTAAGCAAAAGGCGAGTAGATTTGGGTCTGAGCATCATGAAGCCTGTGTTGTCCTGACAGTGCTCTGCTGCAGAGGGATATGTGAGATGGGATGATGGAAATAGCACTTTGTTAATGGAGATGTGGTCATTGGAACAGTCTGGGCAATCTGAAGCATGAATGTTCCATCTGAAGGGATCCCATGCCCTCAAATACAGGATAGTGTCAGCATTGCCAGTCCCAAATGCCTACAACCACAGAGTTGCTCACTGCTTAGCTTTCACAGATGGCTGCTACCTGCTCCACACCAAAATGAAGCAGAATTCCTCCAATAAGGGTTTAGGATTCAGTTTGTGTGTGTGTAAATAGGAATTGAGCACTCCAGTTCTACATGCTGAGATCCCAGGACATCAAAAACTGTCACAGAAATGGAAGGAGTGCCCTGAAGTGATTGCTTCAGGCAGGGGAAGGCTTTGAGACTTTCAAAGCCAAGCACTAGCTATTCAGGAGTTGATTACTGTGAAGGAAAACACATAAACTCAGTCATCTGCATACTGTAGCTCTTCCTTGGTACTGCTGCCCTTAAAATTGATTCTCTGTATACAGGGGTTGTGGCAATTACACTTTTATAAGGGAGTAAATGTTTAATATCGCTGTTTAATAGTGCATGGTAAAACCCATTTTAAGAGCCTGAGTGTCCCTGCTGCTACTTCGCTTTTTAGCATTGATGAACACAGAGGGGATTGAGGGATTAAGTGAAGATGGAAGAGTAAGGACACCCCTTTACTGTATGTGCATTTATGCGGAGCAGGAAGCAGATATTCATTGGTCTGCCTTGCAGCAAGACAGACAGATCTGTTGTGGAGCTGCTCTTGTCCTGAATTTAGCAGCTAGTTCATCTTCCTTAGAGAGAGAATGCAGCTGCATCTTGAAAGGCAAAACACAGAACAGATAAGAAAGTCTTTGACCTACAGACCTGGTCCACAGTTGTCAGGATGGAGTCTTGGCAATGGGTTAGAAAGTGTGGTTATTTGCTACTTGGAGGATTCAGTAACACAGAACACGCTTCAGGTAGCAGCCTAAGGATAAAAGCTTGGGGAAGGCATCTTGTTGGGTCTGTGCCCAAGCAGCAGCTCTTGCAGCTATGGTTTTTCCCTGCCACAGCTGGGAAATCTCCTTTGAGGCATGAGAGGATGCTCAGGCCATGAGCAGACTGTGCCTGAGATGGTGACTGAGGAGATTCCAGTGGCTGCACTGGAACAGGGTTGGCACCTCCATGCCTTCAGACTTAAGGATAGTGAAACCAAATGTCTTTTCACAGTCAATGTGATATTTTAAATTGTTTTCTTCCCCCCACCCCACCCCATTTTCCTGCCTTTGGGAAGACCATCTCTAGGGCAGCAGATGCCATCTGTCTGATGCTCTTTCCATGGCAGTTCTGGGGCTGGTAGGTTACATTTATGATAGAATGCCAGCACTTCGGGCACAGGGAAGCCTTTGTTATCTTCTTATTAAACAGCAATGTTAGTCCTTTGAATTGTGTTTCCACTTTCAGGAAGTATCAGAACTGATTTTGGAAGGAATGGAGTTCTAGCCTTAAGTAGCTGGGGGACTTTCTCATAAAGTATTTTTCATTTTAGTGCAATGTAATGTATAAAACTGCTCAGAAAAGGGAAAAATACAGCACCATTCGTTTAGATGCTGCAAAACATGCTTCTGCAAATCCCATTTCACATCTGTTTCCTTAACCCCATGGACCCTGTTCTTTCACTCTGGAAGTAATCCTCGTGCTGAAGAGGATAGCAGTTAGAGTTGAATGATAATGAAAAGCTGATGTGGAAGGAGGGGATCCCTAAAAGTCAAGCTAATGATCAGGTGAGGGGATTAACACCTCTTCCCAAGTAACCTCCAGCAGTCTGTTGGGAGGCTGTTATAGCACAGGGCTTGTAGCTCGGAGAGTGGTTCACTTAGGCAGCATACAGTACAATTAACTGCCTGCAATTAGTGTGAGTGCTTTAATTACTGTGTTTACATTTTGCAGGCTCTCTGCTCTGAGCAGACAAAGCTTCCTCTGCATATAAAGCTGGGCATAAGCATTTTGCTTTTCACTCCTGTTTCCCTACCATATGCTAATTTGAAGAGCTGAGATTGAGTTTGGGCAAATGATTATCTAACTCAAATAACAGAATATAAAGCAGCAGAGTTTGGATGGTTGTTTTGGTGTGCCTTTTGCCTTTACACTTAATGGAAATGGATGTTTGCTAATCACTTCTCATTCATAACTATTCCTCCCAATTGCAAGCATGCACAAAATGGACTTGAAAACCTCTTCAAAACCTGTTTTGTCTGGAGTTGCTTTCTTTTCCCTAAACACTTCGGTTGAACAGGGGTCTTTGCTGTCGCAGGAGGGTGTTTTTTACCCCTATCCCAAGTGGCTGCTGTCTAAAGCTTGTTTGTGAGGTGCTTCAGAAGTTAACCCCACAATATCCTCAGCTCCTTTGTGGTGTCAGATCTGGCTTTTGAAAATCCACAACTCCCACACTGTGTAAGTCAGTGTGTAAGAAGAACGAAGCCTACTTCTCTTAGCTTTCTTATCTACTCAGCCCGCCTCACTTAAAAGGAAAGAAGAGTCTCTGCTCTTTTAGTTACATTATTTGTTTGCTGTCTTAATGTCTTTCACACAAACTGACTGCTTTTGGAAAGCAGCATTTGTTTAAACTCGCATGATTGAGTTCAGCTTTGTGTGGAGGGAGAATCCTCATTCGTTGCTTTTCTGGTTCCCTCTACTTCTGTATATTACATGATATAACATGCTCAAAAAAGGTTTTAGCGCTGTGTTGCCAGTATGAGAAGCAGGAAGTCAATGATGGCAAATCAATAAGTGTTATTGTCTGTGCTTTGCCTTAGAGAACAGATGTGCAAACAGATATGAAAACCAGAGGGGAGAAGTCAGACGTCAAGCCCGGCTCTCTTCCTTTTGGCTTGGTGTTAAGGACACTTGCAGGTGGGTGGGCAAGCTAAATACAGGCAGCATAACACCAGCACATCTTGTCAGAGATGGTCTTTTGTTTGTTCAGAGGTTCTGCTCCAAATCACTTAAAGCTCAAGGATATTTACGGCTAGGATCATTTGAAGGCCTGTTTCTGTGTTCATACTTTTTGCATGTATCTTATCTTACCAAGTTCCCACCAAAACCAGGACAAAACCCAGTTTCATTAAGACCTGTCATCTTACTCATTCAACATCTTCCTCCTGTCAGCAATTCTCGCTGCTGGAGAGTCTAAATCAGAGGAGAACATAATGGTCAGCTAGTCTGGTTCTTTTAAACAAGAAGCCCTAACCCTGAACTAGTGATACCCACTTAACCTTCTACTTGCATTAGCTCTTCCTGGAAGCCACCCAGCCTTGATTCCAAAGATTTCAAATGGGGGAATCCCCAGTGTTCTTTGGTAAACTGCTCCCATGCTTTAATTTCTCTTGTGGTGACTTCTGTAATGCTTTTAGACTTGCAGGCCACCTTCAAATTAAAGCAAGATGAAGAATGATCTGTTTAAGTGATGCCTTTTGTGTACCATCCCAGGGCCCTTGGCAATAGGAGCTACCACCAGGCAAATATTTACTTTACAAATTGGGTTGAACAAGATGGAGAGACTGAAGCATTTAGTGCTCTAATTGGAGTAAATGATCAGATTATGTGAGTAAATCTATGTGGGAGAGGTTACTTATCTGTTTGCCTTATCTTAATGCATGCTCCAAAATAGGAAGGCAATGATAAGGGTGGTTCATGAATAGAGGGAGAAGGCTGAAGGGGCAGAAGTCAGAGGACAGAGGGATGAAAGTGAAGCAGCTTATAAGTGAATATCCCAAGCCTCAAGATTTAACTCGGCATTCTGCTGGTGTAACAGGGGGCTCAGATGCTGAAGGTTTGCATGCTGCAGGGTAGGTGGAGTGGGATGCTTTAGGTCATTGTTTCCTCTGTGGTGTATGAGACTGCATGTCCCAAAACAGTTAATACTCTCTTTATATCAAGCCCTTTTTAGACTTGGCAAGTTGACTGACACGATCAAGTAAGTCTGAAAATACAGTTTAGGGTTTCCTCTGCTGTAATAGCATCATAGAGAGCAGAAAACACATTACCTTACTTACACTGTTCTCTTCTTGGGTGATGTTATCTATTTTAAAGGTATTTGTATGTCACTGGGTATTAATGAGCCTTGAGAGGGGATGCAAAAATAGAATGTGGTAGAAGGATGTGTGAATATGCAAGTTATTTCCGCAGGCTGTGTTTTATGACTTGATTAGCTGGTAGTTGATTAGTGAGCTCTGGGATAGTGTGCAGTCTTGCTGCTCTCCTGGTTTCCCTAAATACCCTAAGTAGTAGATGAGCCATTTATCCTTGGGCAGGAAGAGATTAAATATGTTTTTAAGCCATAGGTTCCCTCTTTGGCTATTCTTCACACTGGACAGGTATTTATATATGTATAGCTGTCAATAACTCTGTGGTTAAAGAGATGTCTACAGCAATACCCATTGATTCTGTGAGAAATAAAGCACCCCAGCTGAAAAGGAACGGACCTTGCAGGATTCAGAGCATGGGTTTGGTTTGTTCTGTTCTAATTGGGTCTCCCAAGGCAATTCATGGGAGCTGGGAGCTGTTCTTAGCCCTTCCTCACTTCTCCCTCCTCAGTCCTGGGAAACTTATAGCAGTTAATTGCTAATACTTTAATGCATGTGGAATAGCAGGCTGCTTCTGTGGTAAGCTGACCTAAAGCAACGGACTGCTGGAGCTGTATTTAACTTCACTGAATGTTCACAATGATTCATTATATAGCTCTAGGTAGAACCTGGCTGAACGTGGTGGTGTCACTTTGCGATGCTCTGATTGTAAAGCTACAGGCTTCACAACTACATGTTGTAACGTACAAACTACGCTTAGTTTATGTGTGTGTGTGGCATACCTCAATGGCAGCAGGATTTCTGATGTGTCTTTGAGGAGGTGAAGGAATCTAAGTTGTAATGCACATGAAATTATCAGCCTTGAAAGCAGTATATGCAGCTGAAGAGGGAAAAGACATAGCAATATATCAATTAAAATGGCTACAAAAGGAGGTCACCAATTTGCTGGAGTGGACAGACATGCATTGGATGTATCTTTCCAAAGAGTTAATTCTTCTTTGTTCTATAGTGTACAAATCTTGGGTTTCTCTTATCAAGACCTCTCCCATCATTCACAATTGCTATCGCCGCTCTACCTGAAACACTTGGGCTTCCTACTGTGAAAAGTCTATATCCTCCCTCCTTTCCTCCCCCCTTTAGTTTTCACTTGCAGTCACAGCACAATCTCTGCCCTCTCCAGTGCTTGGGGACTGGAAATCCATGGATCCAGATCCTGTTGGTGTGGCCACTTGGGGGTGTTAGAATGCAAGGCGTAGTGCCCTGCTCCTGCCCAGGGAGCACTTCCCTTTCCAGCAAAGCCTTTCTGCTTCTGAAAGCTTGGGTTTTTTCCAAAGAGGTCAGTTTTTGGCTTGCAGCATCAACTATTGTTGCAATAACAAACAAAGGACCCCACCTGAACTGCAGCCAAAGGAATCCCTTCCCTGCCACACCACTCTCAGCATTGTTCAGTCCCAATAGTGGTAGCTCCAAGTATTAGCCAGTTCTTCACCCAGCTTTTAGGTGGTGATTTGGTCTGACTGCTGCCTCTTCTGAAGATTACAGGAGACTAAACACGGGCAGTTAACTTTGCTGCTGTTTCTCTGCTCCCAAAACGTATAAGTACTACTTAAGGGCACTCCTGTAAGAGAAAACTGAAATGCTCTGTTGCAACTTTGAACTAGAAATAGATACGGATGGGAGGAGCATGGTGAGCTCTTCATCCTCACAGGAGCTTTTGACTATTTCAGGATCATAAAAGGAGTGGACACTTTGAACACAGGAGTTGTGTTGTAACCAAACTTTTCATACAGTCATCAGCAGCAGGTTAATCCTCCCCTCTCAACGCACACCTACTCCTGCAAGCTGTTCCTTTATACCGGTTGCCTCTTTGCTAATAAGCTTTGAAAAGCAAGTTCGTTAATGTGCTCCCTGCCAGACTGTGCTTTAATGAGCCTTTCTCAATGCTTCCTATCTTATCTGGAGCTTGATAAGTACAAAATGTTCCTGTGACATTGCTATAAATCACATTTTATTGATGCATCTCAATATGAAACGCCTGATGCAGTCTGATGGTGTCTGTTTGCTTTGGAAGGGATAATGTTGTACAAATACAGGGCTGAGGTTTTCTTGTGACGTGGGGATTGCTGGGAAAGGATTTTCTTTGAGGTAGATGGGAGGCTTTTGCATGCATTGGAAAAAGGGGGATGTTGCCTGTTGTCTTCCACGTCAATCCGTTACGGAATTGTGTCAGGTTAATGTTAATTTTGATCACTAATTTAATCTAAAATTAGGAAAATTGGGACTTTTTCTATTTCCCCTCTCAGGAATACATGAAAATTACTGGATTGCCTTTGCTGTATACAGGTAGGCTGCCTGTGCTTCAGTCTGCAGAAGACCTGAGCTGCTGATTACATTAGGTGCTTCTGTTCTGCTCTGTTGGCACATGAATGCATTTAAGATGAAGGGAGTAATTGAGAAGGTGGATGTAATAAAAAAGCCTGCCTGGTGCAAGCCATACAAACCTAGTGGTGATGTGAACTGTGCTCAACATGAGGAACCTACAGACAAAGGCAATCCGTGCTGGACCAATTGGTTTCACACATTAACCTTGAGCAGCTTTAAGTCTTAGTGCCAAACAAATTGGCTGAGAATCCTTGGAGGCCAAGCCCATCTGACTGTGCCTTGTACTCCACCACAGAGAGGTGGAAAAGGACTTTTGCAAGTGTTATTTAGCTGGGTTTTCCAGAGTGAAGATTTCCTATCTGCACAAAGCAGCCCTGCTGTGGGATGTATACGTTGGAAAAGTTAAATTCCTGTGATTAATCTTACAAGCATGAGTTTAAATACCTCCGTGCCTTCTGTATCCATAAAAGAAACACAAGGTGCTTGTCCTTCATCGGCTGTGTGGGTGGGGAAGCGAGCTGTGACTTTGAACTCGCTCTGATGGATGTTGCTTAGTGATGGTTTCCCATTGCTATGGGCAGCATCTGTTGGAGGAACGCCTGTCGTGCGTGTTCCTGGGTCCAGGCTTGGGTGTGATAGGGTTTACAGAGAGCAGCGTCAGTCGCGGATGTTTTGCAGGGGTTTTGTTTCAGTGCTTTCAGCTAGCGGACGTTGTTATTCATGCTGCTGTTTGTCTACCTGCAAAGCAGGCCGGATCCTTCAGCCCTTCCCCAGCAGGTCTTTCTTTTCCGTGGATGCCAATTTTAATGGGGATCAGGAATTTGAACGTGGGGAAGCTGATTGCGTTCGGGTTTAAACAGTGAAGCTCGGCTCTTTTCATTGAGCCTGGCTCTCAGCATTCGCCTGTACTTGCATGTGAGAGTGTCTTTGAAGTCACATTTCAATACTCATCCAAAATAACTTTTAAAATAGAATGGTTTGGGTTGAAAGGACCTTAAAGCTCATCCAGTGCCAACCCCCTGCCATGGGCAGGGACATCTTCCACTAGAGCACATTGTAAATCTCCCTTGGCCTGTCCCTACATCCCTTGTCCAAAGCCCCTCTCCAGGTTTCCTGCAGCCCCTTCAGGCACTGGAGCTGCTCTCAGGTCTCCCCTTCAGGAGCCTTCTCTTCTCCAGGCTGCCGCAGCCCAGCTCTCTCAGCCTGGCTCCAGAGCAGAGCTGCTCCAGCCCTCACAGCATCTCTGTGCCCTCCTCTGGACTCGCTTCAACAGCTCCACATCCCTCTTGTTGCCCCAGAGCTGGACATAATATCCACGTATTGCTAACCATTCCCTTTCCAGAGCCACTGCACCATCCACTTGGAAGTTCCCAGGTTCTTGCTGTTCTGCTTTTGGTGCAGTTAAACAATGAAACCCATCAGTCTGTGTGATAACTGCATGCATACCTGTTTAGACATCCACGCAGGTGTTTGCTTAACAGTGTTGTGTAATACATGCTGTGGGTGACAATAGGCGCACAGAAACGTGCCTTTGAGTTAAGAGCATTGACAGTTTAAGAGCATGTTTCCCTCTTCTCTAAAATGCATGCGGCTGTGTTATATTTCCAGCCCTCTAATGAGGACAGACACTTCACCTGACCAAATTAGACGTGTCCTGTGTGTTCTCTATAGCAAACGAGATGGGAAGAAAACAGGGCATTTTGTTTGCTTCCTCCTGACCAAGGCAGAGGCTTTACTCAACTGATTTTTCTGGTCTAACAACATGTAATCAACAGAGACAGCAATTTGAAGTGCCTGTTTTAATGAAGCTTTAATTGTGCAGGTGCTCAGCAACTCTATTACTGACTCCACAGCTTTCAGGGTGGAAAAGGACAGCTGCTGTGATGGAAGAAAAGCGATCAGACCTGGGTATAACAATGACATGCACAATAATAACACAGTGCTGTATGAAAGGAGAGTGATGTTTGCAGCGGGGCTCAGTTGGCATTGCCAGGTTTGTGGTTTCATGTGTCTGCATGCAGGAAAGGAAGCAGTTTCTGTACTGGGCTTTGCTGCGAGAATGGGCACTTCTTACCAGAAGGATGGTAAAATGAAGTGGAAAAATAGAGATGGTGAAACAGATTCTTCAAGCCTTGAATGAAGCATTCTGTGTGGGCACTCATTAAGTTGTGATTGTTTGCTAAGGACTTCATCACCCTGGAAGCAGGAAAACATCACTTGGAAACATCATGTAGTAGTGGAATGAGCATTTCCCTTGGATTCGGTGGCTCCCTGGTGCTGTCTGAATGATGCTATAACTCTCATGTTGCCAGGTGGAAGGGTCCCTGAATAATTCACATTACACAAAGTTAGTTGAACATCAGCCATTGAAAATCTGCTCTTTTAAATGTCTGGATACACTTCAGGAGATGGGGTCCATTCCCAGCTCTCCCACTCATTTGATATATAACTTGTGAGGTGGCTTCTTCCTTTGTTTCTTGTCCTAGAGTTTTGTGCATGTTAATTTGGTGACTTAAGGTAGTTTGTGTTGGTTGCGTGCTTTAGCACAGTGGGGCCTGGATGTCAGCTGGTCCTCCACAGAGGTAACACAATACAAATAACAGCATAGTTGATTAGAATTGCTGGCTGCTGTTGTTTTAGCAGTTCTGTGTGGATTAGGTTGCATTAACCCCAGTAAAATCATTTGTATTGAAGAAAAAGAAGCAGGGAATCACAGCTCCTGAAAGATGCAGTCTCTCAGCTATGTGCTTATCTCTTCATTTCCCCAAGAACGTTCATCATCTTCAACCTCTTCCCCTTGTGCCCTCCACCCCAGGGCAGCAGCTGGAAAGGGATCGTGCTTGTGTTCCCCCCCTTTCCCCACTTAGGAGGTCTCCTTCCATGAGATACATAGAGAAGCCCTAATCAAGCAGCAAGAGTGTCTGAGCCCGTTTTTCCTCCCCGAGCTGAAGTTAAAAATTATTCAATGTAGAATTCCTGGCCTGTGAAGCAGAGGCTCTGTACTGTACCAGGCAAAGATTTTCACCAGCATTCTCTTGCTTAGCCAAGGCTGAGATAACAGCCACTGTAAAGCACTTGGTGGAATAAATCTACGGTTCCGAGATTCCAGCGGGGTGTTCATCTTCCGCTTTGTTTTCCCTTTGCTGAATAAGGTATTGCGTGAATGTAAAGTTGATATTTGACCTTTTTTTAATGCAAACAAGGCCAAATGAAGCTCCTCGTTGTTGTTTTGCTGCTGGCTTTTTCTGCACGTTTAAGTGACAGGAGCGACTGGAGAGAACAAGTAAGTGGTTCGACTTTGCCTTCTCTAAGCGCAGAATGTTCTTGAGGGGCAGTTGTAATTGTGCTCTGCAGTGTTTGGATGCAGTTTTGAGAGTGGGTTAGGAACAAAAGGGTAAAAATGGCTCGATTTTGAGACACTCGAATCAGGCTGAATGATAACAGCTCTCTGATGTGAGGTTACTCCTAGAGGCAGTGAGCAGCAGCAAGTTGATTCTTGCGGCTGACCTGTACATTGAAAGAGTTACCTGTGAGTTACTTCTGGTATAGCCACTGATATACTTGTTTGAGGAGCAGGAGGGAAATCACCATTGGAAGAAAAAGACAATCCACTTTCTAATTATTCTTGTTTTAAGCACAGGGATCTGTTGTAATCTGTTTGTACCCATCTCTCAGCTGTGTACCTGGGGATGTGAACTCTCATTGTTGGCTTATTGCAATCATCCATCAGCCTGGAAAAGCCGTTTCCTATTCAGAGGGATCTGAGATTTGCTGTGCATGTGTTAGCAGCAAAGGCAGATTTACATCACCGTGTTGGGTTTGTAGAAGTAGATACACAGGGAATCATTTACCCAAGGAGGCCTGATACAAATCTGTGTGCTTTCTGAGTGGAGAGCTAAATAACAACTGTGGCTGGGTAGAAAGGTGCAGCTCTTCAGCAGATGTAAAATGCATGCAAAGGTTAAGCTGTAGGAGTATTTCCAGCTTGCTGCATGAAATTAAGTAGGCACTACTGAGTTCTGTTTGCTTGGTTTATAGGGTGCTTTATATGTCTATAAAAGCCTAGTATCCCTGGGAAGGGAAATTGTGTATTTTTTCTCTTAAAAGAAGGTACTGAAATGCCAGCAAAACTGGATATTGTAACTTGCAAATTCAGGTTAATACTAGAGCAGAATGCAGGAAACAAAGGTGGGTTTGGGCTGGAGATGCAATCATGGCAAAGAACCATTTGCAGCCCCCACCACTGTGGTGCCAAGCGTTCAGGGCAGCTTAAAACCAAATGAAGCCCTAAGGTTTTGGCCCTTGAGAGCACTGTGGGAATAGCTGCCACTTATTTCAGTGGGAAATCATCACAAATGTCTCTCCCCTCCTTTTGGGAATCTGTTCATCCCTGTAAAAAGGGTTCTGGGCTTTGTTAGACAGTGATAAGCACTGTTCTTATTGTGGTGCCTTTTCTTAGCAGGGGAAACTGTGCCCAATGTGTTCCTGTTGTTCCACAGCAGGAGCAGGGTATGGATGCTATGGAGGAAGATCAGTGTAAAAGGAGCCAGGACTTTTAAGGAAGTGTTTCCTTATTGCTGATAATCGCATGTATTCATTTTGACAATGAGACCACACACAAGTGCTGCACTGGAATGACAAGACTTCCTTAATTTCCCTTCTCTCTTCCCTATACGCTCCTCTGCTTCTGGGTGTCTCCACACTATTTCTAGCAGGCTGTGCCACAACCTGCCCTCGGGTGTCATGACCTTGCTTTTTAGTGCTGTGGCCTCCAGTTGAACCGGGGTGGTAATAAAACAGCATCAGTGATTCCCTCTGCACCGTGAGGCTGGGAGGCTTTGTTTCAATGTCTGGGGCTAGATCTGGTTGCAGGGATAAAACTTCACTATATATATGTATGCATATGTATGTGTGTATGAGATATATGATAATATATGACTTTATATAGATAAATATATTAGATAATCATCTACAATAATGTATATATATACTACATATAATCTTATATATAAAGACATATATAATATATAATCACACTCAGGAGCTTTCTGACCTGGCTGAGCAACTTGGTTTAGGGGCATGGGACACAGGGACGTGTCTTTTCCCATGTCTTGATGTCAAGGACAGGTTCTTCTGATCCTCAGCTGAAGTACAATCCACAGGTCAGAAATGACCTCTGGTACAACCACTACCAGCTATTGTTGGCCAGCCAAGATGCAACGAGAGAGATCTGATGTCCCATTAAACATATTATATAGTCTTTCTCATGCTGTGGTGGCAGGGTACAGAAACAGGCTGTCCTTCAGGGGTTAAAGGCACTATGTGAGGAAATTGCCTTAAAACCCTAACCTGCTGTCTGCCAAACCTTTCTCCACCCTGGTTGATAACTCACTGGTGTAGTTCACGTTTCCCATAGCCAGCCAATCCCTGGGACATGGATGGCTCCCCTGAGTCAGCAGCCCTGGTGTGAAACCAGGCATTAGCCTACATAGGGTGTGCAGGACCTCTCCTTCCTTATGGCAGACTTGCGTGTTTCTGTGAATGTTTCCAACCTATAAAGCTATATAAATATCAAATGTTATTAAAATTCAGCTGTAGAGCTTTTAATTTGTTGTTATGCCAAGGGTTGCCTCTTTGCACCTAAAGCAGGTTGAGTATTTGCAAATCAGTGTAGTGGCCAATGCAAATCAATGTAGTTACGTGGTGTGCACTCAGCTGAGTGGTTCTTTGGCCCAAGTCCTAGAGGTTTAGAAACCTGAGAACTCTCAATTCCAATGTAAATGTGTGTATTTGATAGATCTTCTGCTTTCAATTACTTCTTACAGCTACACATCAAAACCTTTCCCAGGAAAAACAGCTCTGTGCATTCCCTCTTATGCCTGGATCATATTTTAATCCCTTCTTTTGGGAAGCGTTTCCCAGCAGGAAGAAACAAGGCTTCAGAACACACGAATCACAGCTGGGAAGAGCATTTGTGGTGTTTTAAGCTGATGTGGGTCTCTTCCACAGAACACATGAGCGACAGATGCTCTATGAAAAGGGAGAAAGACAACATGTTGCGAGAGATAACAGTGGGAAACTTGCCATAAGATTAATCTAATCATAAAACAAAGTAACTAGAAATCAAAATGAAAGTGGCTTTGAGAGAAGCTGTGAAAGTTCCACTATGAAACGCTGTTTTATCAACTCAGAAATGCCTATTTCAGTAAGTATTGCAACAGCATTGAAAAATAACACTAATCTGCACCTATTAAAACCAAAATGGTCTTTGGTTTTACAAGCTCAAGTAATCTAAAGAAGAATGAGGTATAAGGACATTTTTGCTTCTTAGATGTAGTTAGATATAATAGGATGGAGTTTGTAATTACAAATAGAAGCCACATGCTTCCCTATCTGTGAGCACCTATCTGCCAGCGTGTTATTTTGGGGTATGTCATGGTATCAGAACTACTTGTGTGACTCTTTATATGTTACATACGTGTTAACTGTTTGTTCAGACTCTCAGCAGCCTCTTAGGAGATTCCAGGATGCTCCATTCTTCACAGATGAGGAGCATTGCAAACAACAGTGGTAAAAGGTGTCATATTAAGGCACAAATGCAGGGCTTTTGTGGAGGCTTCCCATCAGTCTAAGAGCTGGAACACAGCAGTATTCAAGTAACCTGTATACTGTGTGTTCTATTTCACAAACAGGGTGCTGTGAAGCTAAGTGTGCACAGGGGTTTCTGGAATTAACACCTTGCATGGGCCATTTGGGCACAACTTCATTTTTCCAGGAAGCCTTAATGGCATTAAAGGTTTAAAGTTCCCTGGTTTATGTCTATTGATCCAAGCAGCCTGAGTGTGGTGCTGTATTAACAGAATAGTTCATTACACTGAGCCACTGCAGTTCAGTAGATTGGGGGATGCTTTGGTTTCGTGTGAACCATGTAAATCTGGGCCTGCTTTAGGAGAAGGGGTTGACTGTGGTAACCACTGATCTGAATCTCTGGTGATTCATACCATTAACTCCCTTGGTTTCTTCTTCCTGCTTGTATAGATCCACACTTTTAGTCTGGGGTACAGGATTCAGGTTGCTCTTGCATTATCCTGGTGTGATTAGCCTTTTATATGGATTGCAATGACTCACATGAACCTTAGTATTTGCATTCAGGTAACTGGGCAAACAAACGTTCTAAGGGTATCTTTTCCCTACCTTAGTGCCTGTTTCTAGATTTGGACCTAGTAGGAGGAGCCAGACAAAGATTGCATCATATAACTAATCCTTTCACATCTTCTGCCTTTGGGATTGCTTTTAATGCAGCCTTTGCTAGAAGGACTGAAACCTCACCAATGAAAATACACCATAGGTTTGTTACAGGGGTGTTGAATAGCCCCCAAATAATTGCTTTGCCTGTGAGTCTGCTTTGAACCATGTTCTGCACGTTAGCAAGGAACAGAAAGTCAGGAAAACAAGTTGGTTGAAGCACTTGGCTGATTCCCTGCAGCCCTTGATGGAGGTGAGGGTTCTCTCTGACATGCCTGTTCTCATCAGCATGCAGAGCAGTCAGGCTCCAATCTCTGGGCAGGGGATGTAGATCTTTATTTTTAGGGCTGAAACAGGGAAAAACAAAATGAGGATTTTCCATTTCTTCTTATTCCCAGTTAATCCATCCATGGGGAGAAGTTCTACAGGCCTTGGGGAAAGACTGATTTGGAAGGTGGTATTCTTTTCTTTGATCAGCTTCTAAAGCTCTCTGCCAAGTGGTTAAAAAGGCTTGAGAAGTGTGAGAACTGGCTCCAGAGATCACGGGCATTTTCAAACATCTTGTTCTCTTGCTCCCCTTATTCCAACTTCAATTGCCTATACGTTTTAACCCCAAAGCAATTAATCCAAAGCAAAAGAGGCTTTGGCTGTTGAGAAACGGGCCCTTTAAGCTTCTGAAGGTGCTAAATGTTTGCTGAGCTTAGTAGCAGGATAAAGTATGTGCTGCAAAGCTCCCAGGAAAGCAACAAAGCTCAACAAGCTCACAGAAGCTTCCCCTATAGAGCTCTCCACTGGATTGCTCCCTGGAGAAGAGGATGGGGGAGAATGGAGCATCTGACAGAGGATGGGGTTTACTTTTGAGGCTGATTTCATGGTGCCTGTTTGCAGTGCTGATAGGAATTTCTACCCTGATTCTCACTTAAAGCAAGTGATGCTGAGGAGCCCTAAACCGTGTTAGCTCTTCAGTGGGGTGCTCATGTTGAATCGAGATGGTGCGTAACTGTTATGAAGGTGTGGGCAGGATGTACAAACAAGGACATGAGGGAAGTTTATGCAGGCTTTCAGGAATCCTTAGCTGAGAGACTTCCTGGAACGAGAACAGAAGACTCAGTCCCTCCCAGTTAAATGATATTTCAGTGGACTTAAACTTTATCCTCAGTTGTGCGCAGAAAGAAGGAAAATGAAGGAAGGTTTCACCCTATTCCTGATCTTTTTCCAGTCTTTACTGTCAGGGTACACACTTGAAATCTTTCTCATTTAGAGTTTCAGGCAATTGTGAGCTTTCTTTTCAAGATTAGCTCTGAAGACAGCATAGGTTTAACCACCTTGCCCTGATGAGGATGGCATGTTAATTAATACTTATTCACTACTTAATGTCAGGTGCTGTTGGATGTGCAGAAGAGCAACAGGAATGCAGTGCGGAATCATGGTAATGAGGTTGCTCAGATGGAACCTTTGATTTTACTCCTGTTACAATTCCCTGCATTTCTGTTCATACTCGAACTCATTAGGAACATATTTGATTTTTCCAGGCAATTGCTTTGCTTTGAATATATGTGCTAATGATCTTTCTTAGTGGGTTAAGCTTTTGGATGAGCTAATCAGATCGGACTTAGTCACTCACGGTCCACCTATTTCAGCTCTTTTTGTTTGTACAAAGGCTGCTTTATTCAGTCTCAAGTTGAATGTTTGCACCAATTAGCTAAGAAATTTAACTTCCAGTTTTCCATCTAGCTACAGGTTTGCCCAGTGCATCTCCATTGTGATTAGCATTACCTCTGCTGCCCTTAACCCTCACCTGCAGATACAGGTGTCTGCCTTGGTTCTTGCATTAAATATATCTGCTGCCTTCCTTTGTGGCTTAACTGAGCTCTGTGGAAGGACTGTGCTCCCAGTCTAAAGAAGTTGTTTCCTCCTGCTGAACTTCAGTGCATCTCTCAGTCCGAGGTATAGATCTTAGCACATGTTTATTATCTGATAGTCCTTGGTCTCTCCTTGGCTGACATAGCCCTCCTGGCAAAAGGCTGGCTGCCTCCACAGGTGAACGTGGGTTTAGAATTGCAGTACAGAAATGAGAAAGCAAATCCCACATATCACATATGAAGGGCCAAACCTTTGGCAGTACTGATTTGGAGAAGGCAGTGGGACATTTGAATGTGAACCTCCAGTCAAGCAATGGGAGGAGTCCAGTCCAGACGGGAAATAGAGGATGGGTAAATCATTCTTTAGTGATTCATCTATCCCTTTTCTGCTAGTGCATTAGCTTCCATAAGGATTTATTTAAATCATGGGTGAAATAGTTCATATATCTGAGGCAAGAAGTCAGCTGATCCAGCTTCTATTGAGAAAGAATCATCCTAGAACCATCCAGCCTGACTCTGGGTGCAAGCCTGCCCTTGTTATATTCAGTACAGCAAACCCTGTACCATTAGGATAGTAAATCCAGTAAGTCAAGACAGGACCAATGGATATCATTGCTAATTGTAGGGTAAAATAGCAAAGCGAGGGGTTAATGTGCTGTAGGTCAGTAGTGGTTTTTTTCCAGTTCAACCCAAACTGCCAGTGGATCAGGTTCCAAAGCTTGGTGAAGTTCCTGTACAACCCCTGATGAAACAGGAAAAACCTGTGAATTGCTGGCTTTGAATCCTGTACTGAGGACAAGGTGCACTTGAGTAACGTGCGTGCTTCAGTGTTTCATCTGAACGTCCAAAGCTTCAGAGGAAAGGGAAAAAAATCGAGCTCTTTCTATGAGGGGGGAAAGATCTAATCTGTTTACACCCTGCATTCCTTACATTCCTTTGGCAGTCTGCAGCTATAAAAGCCCTTAGTCCCACCTACAGTTTGAGTTTAATGGAGCTAAGTCTTTCTGTAGAGGCAGATATGACACAATGCATGTAGAAGGCCTATTATTTAGACACCAGTACACCTAAATTGTGATTATTTAGGGCTCTGAACAGAGCTTGGTTTTCCTTCAGAGGGGGGGACGAGCCTGCACCACCTTAATTCAGAAAGGCTTCTTTCCCTGGGAGGAACTTAGAAGTGTCCAGGAATGGGAATGCCCTTTTCCGAATAAGAAGCTGAGGGTGGGTTTTGCTGCTTTTCCCTTCTCTTTTTTTTCCTCTCCTGTTTGAATGTGATGACTCAAACTTGGTACAAATCCAAGGCAAATAAAAGGTGCAGGCGCCTCCACTACACTTAACTCCTGAGCTGCTGTAAAGAGAGATCACAAAGCAGAATGGAACTGCTTCCCAATCCTTTCAGGGTGCTGTGGTCCAGGCACTCTCCTGCCTATGACACTAAAGGATTAGATGGGAGTTGAAGCTTTCTTATCTTGGTTGCTTTGGTTATTAAAACAGCCTTTTCACTGCAGTTTATCATAGTGGTGGGGTTAACAGCACCTGGATTACTTAGGTTTACTTTCCCATGTGCACTCTTAGCTTGGAGCCAGATGTTTGGTTATTCTTGTTCGTGTAACACCCTTGTGTCAGGCCATTGGAATCAATCAACAGCAGGATGCCCATGGAATTTGGGCCAGGACCCAGGAGAAGTGAGCATGGAGTGATTATTTCTGCCACGTTCAAACCATGATAGGCTTTTAAAGACTGAAATGGGGTATTGGAAACTGTTTTGGTGTGTGAGGAAGGGGCAGCTGAACCTGTGACCTGTAGCCAGGACTTAGGACTTGAATGTAGATCCAGATATTTGGATCAGGAAGCCACCAGGTTTTTTGGGGAGAGGATTTAAAAGTGATTTAAAGACTGGGATATGCCTATTGCTAATAAATTTATAGAACATATCATCTCCATATTCAGTGAATTTCACTTCTGCTCCACTTGAAGAATGTCCAAAATATAGATGGATATCCATCCATCCATCCAAAATATAGAAGGATATCCAAAATAAACCCCCTCAAACAATTAGATCCCTAAAATCCCTATCACCCTACCGATCACCTCTTCATCAGCCCAGCTGGGATACTTAACCCTTGGCTCCTTTATGTATGTAATTGTTTTGGAAGGAATTGCTGCTAGAACTGAATAAAGAGCACCTGGAATGCTCAGAAACATTTATTGTGTAACTGAATAAAGCACCTGGTATCTTTGGACCAGTTTTAGTAGCAATGTTGTGTTCAACCAGATGGTTGAAGCACTGAAGTGTTGGTCTCTGAGGTGGAATTAGCTTCTTCACCTATTGGACTCTATATCACTAAGAGCAAACAGAGGCTGTTCTTCAGGTGGTTGCAGTGAAAGGGAACCAAAACCCCTCAGTAGCAGGGGCATAAATGCAATGTTAAATGTCTCCAGGGGGTATAATACAGCCACAGCTTCCAAGTTCTACAGTATTAAACTCCTGGTACATTGTGTCTGTCTCTAAACAAACAGGGGCAAAGAGATTAGATTTACTTTGAATGAAAAGATGTAAATCCCACACATGAATATCTTTCTCTAATCATGCTTTGAGAAGTCATTGAAGAAATCAGTGGCTCTGACAATTAACCTTGGAAATAAGGGTATGCTTTGCATAACTCAACGGTAATATCCTGAAACAAAGACATTACGGGGGAGAAATGGCAGCAGAATATCAACAGCTCCCATCAGAACTGATCTAAGCTCAGTGACCAGCATTTCATAATCAAAACCTGATTTCAATAGTGTAGCCTTGAATCACAGCTTCCTCCCTTCCTTCTACGGCTTACGGTAGCTCTGATTTCATTTGCAAATGAAGGCATAAGCACAGCAATATTTGTTCTGAAACTAAAATATTCTCTGGAAAACAGTCTGAATGTAATGGAACAAATCTTCAAGGCTTTTCTTTCTAATACCTCCAAAGAAACCAGACTAAAAGAACCCTCTTGAGTTCTGCAGCTCAATCTTGTATCAGCTGTGGCTCATGCTTATTTCTTCCTCTTACCTGTCTTTCCCTTTCCTTGTTCCTCCACGTACCCCCTTAAAAATCAATAAGGTCGAATGAAATCTTGCATTGTTTGAGATAGAAACACTTGTTCCTGTTGCACAAATCCTCACTGAAATTCCAGCCAGGTCCCGGTGTTGTTTTCAGTCCTTCCAGAGCAGGGGAACGACCACTGAGTTGTGACCTATTGCAACAGTTCCTTATCTTCCGCTTCAGAAAGAAACCAAGCCTTTCATTTTGCACCATTCTGAAGAGACAGCCTCTGCCTTTATAGACTTCCCCTCTCAGAACGAGGAAAAGACCTTGTCCTTTGGAAGGGCTGCACAGTTCTCCACAAGGATGCAGAACTGATGTGCTAAATCCTGCTTGTTGGGGGGTGCCGGACATGTGTGGACCCTTAGGGTCAGCTTCCCCGCCCAAGCTGGGAGTGGGTGTTAAGGGATGGTCACAGCAGCAGAGTTGCTTTTGGAAGCTCTTGAACAAACTGTCTTGTGATGGGATTGGTACTTATCAGGTGTGCTACAGAGAGAAGTGTTTAAAAACAGATCCTTTGCTGCGCCATGCATTCATAGAATCATAGAATGACAGAATGGTTTGGGTTGGAAAGGAGCTTAAGATCATCCAGTTCCAACCCCCTGCCATGGGCAGGGACACCCCACACTAAACCATGGCACCCAAGACTCTGTCCAACCTGGCCTTGAACACTGCCAGGGATGGAGCATTCCCAACCTCCCTGGGCAACCCATTCCAGTGCCTCACCACCCTCACAGGAAAGAATTTCCTCCTTAGATCCAATCTAAACTTCCCCTGTTTCAGTTTGAACCCGTTCCCCCTTGTCCTGTCACTACAGTCCCTAATGAAGAGTCCCTCCCCAGCATCCCTATAGCCCCCTTCAAGAAGTGCTTAGGAAGCATCTTATCTACTGAGCAGAGCGCTGCACCACAGTGAAGCTCTGCTGACACGAGAGAGCAGTGCTGGTTTATAGCAGACATGAACCTTTGACTGAAAGCACAGCAGTGAATCAGCGTGTTTGTAGGTGGCAAACAGGGAGGGCTCCCTCAGCCATGCAGGTTTGCTTTTGTCTGTTCCGTATTTACGCTCTCAGCTTTGGGTTGACCCTTCCTTTGCATGTTTGTGCTGCAGCATCCAAACCATCCCAGCATCTTCTGCTCCAATCCGTAACAACAGGGTCACCAGTTAGGGAAGCTGCTGGTGGAAGGGTTCAGGCCTGTGGGACTCCTCTATGGAGGGTGTTACACAGCCGTGCCTGGCACATCACGCTCAGCCCAGTGAGTATTATGGGAGCACACACTGCTTGGCATTAGGGGCACAGGAAGGCTTGCAGAGATAAGCAGCAAGTTAATGAGGCATAGAGGCAGTAAGAGATGACATAACCAACCACAGGAGACTCGCAGTAGCTAAACGCATTACTGCAGAAGTGTATTTATTAGCCAGTCTTTGTAAGGAGATGCTTCCAGAACTCTTCACACTCAAACCCCCTGTAGGCTGCTTTTGGGGGGATATTTTCCAGATATAAATCCAGTCCTCAAGTGCTGTCTAACTTTTTTCACAGCATTCTTCTTGTTTCCTCATTTGCATCCCTTGCCTTCCATTTGTCATTTGTTTCGCTGCTTCTGTTTCCCCGAAGGTACCTCATCTCAAAGGAATGAAGTATTTTGAGCCAGTGCCCAGAGGCCCAGTGTTAATTTGGTTTATGGCCCTTTCCTCCTCTTTTTCTGCAAGCAGAAATGGGGTTTTTTCTCATCGAGAGGAGCTGTTTGAATCAGCAAGTTGAAAACATCGCCGTCAATCACGGTCAGGTTCAGTCTGATTTCCAAGTGTCCAAGTGATTCAGGGAGTTCTATTTGTAGAACTGATCAAAGCCTATGTGCCAGATTTGAAGGCATTTCAGAGTTTACATCCCTTGATTTGAAGGCGACTTCAGTTCCTAACCACATGCCATAATGATTTCATGCCTTAGGGCTGGCATCCTCTAAGGTATGTAGCTTCCCAGCACCTACTGAAATCACGGATGCTGGGGAACAAGAATCTAGGAGTTCCAAGATGCATATTTCAACATGATGGGCTAAATTCAGTAATTGAGACTTTTTTTAGGGTCCCAAAATCCACAGTTAAAATACATGAATGTTAATGCAGGCAGTAATTCCACATCTCTTTCTCTGCCTTCAGTCTCTTCCACACACCACCTGCAAACTTCCTTGTTTAGGAAGGATTCACATCTTTGGGTACATGGAGAAATACTGTCCCCTAAGCTCTCATTTCAGGCTAACTGAATGGGCTTGTCTCCTCTGCTTGAAGCCTGTGGCCTCCAACAACCCAAGTCAGCCTCTGGCCGCAAACACTTCCCCAAAACCCACAGCATCAAATGATTGCTTTGCCCAGGAGCTCTTTATGTGGTGTGACTTGCTGTCAACAACTTCTGTGCTGTGTGAGCAGCCTGAAATCGCTGTGCTTCTCTCCAGTCACTGCCTGGGTTGGGCTCAGCACGCAGCTCCTCTTGGGGAAAGCTGTTTAACTGCTTATCTGTATTACCTGAGGTTTGGTAAAGGGCTTTTTGTAAGGGGTTCAGGCAGCTGCACAGGTGAACTCGGTCACAACCACCTTCTTAATGCTTGGGCTGTGTCCCCTATCACAGGCAAAGCAGACAACAGCCTGCCATGGGCTGTGAGAGGTAGCAAAGGGGCCCTCACTCTACTTGTCTACTCCAATTCTGCAAAGCCATGGAGAGTTACACTGGCAGCAACAGCCCCAGAGCTGTCAGGACACGGAATACTCCAAGAGGAATAATAATAACTCCTTTAGGAGGAGGCCAGGCCTTCCTAAAACTGGAAACTTCCATCGACTCCCCTTGCCTGGGAGCACCCAGGGTAGAAAGCCCATTCTCCAGTTCCAGCCATTTCCCTTTGGCTCTGTGCCTTCCATCTGAAGAGCTCTTCTTGTTTCCTGTTGCCTCCTCTTACAGAAGCCATGGGCAGCTGAGAGCCCCAATCTGCCTTTGCTTTTAACAAACATTCATCTCCTTTGCTGCTTCTCCAGAGTGAAAGAAACAGCATCACCTATGGGCAGACGTCAGCTGAACAGACCTGGGGCCACAGACAGAGACATCAGCCTTCACTGAAGCTGCTGACCCCGGGTGTTTTGGCTATTTGAGTTTGAATATTTGATCCATTAAAATACAGATCTGAATTCAGCCCTGGTGAGGCATTAACAGTCGTGTTCTAAATGATTAATAGAATAAAAGAGTCTCCTGCAGCTCCAACCCGTAGATGAGCTCATCTGTCACTTCCAAGCTTTACTTTGTTCTCGTCATTAGAAGGAGGAGGTTTTGAACCCATCAGAACTCTTCTATCTGATATAAATCACAGGTTTTAGCCCTTTCAGCAGCATGAAAACAAAATGGAGCATAAATGGGTAGAAAAAGTTAATTTTCACTTTTCTGAAGGAATTAAACTGGTATAAGATACCTTGTCATTGAGACAGCGGTGTCAAACCGTGACTGGGGGGGCTTCGCAGCAAAGAAGCCTAGGGTGGTAAATAGCAAGATGGCTTGGTGATTGCTCTTGGCAAATTCATTCATCATCAGCATAATTAGTCATTTATACATTGCCATTAGCTAACATAGCAAAATACAACAGCTAAAATGTGCCCAACAAGTGACAGTCTTTGCTTGAAAGGGTTAAGTCCACTGCTGCAATAAAGCTACTACAAAGCAACAGGGAAGTGATCAGAAAGCCATGGAATGAATGATGGAAGGGATGGGAGGACCCTGGGAGGTCACCTCTCCCACTGCCCCAGCTGGAACTGTAAGAGCCATCCCTAGCAGACCTTTCTTGATGCCACTGACAACAAAACCTGCCAGGATCCAATTTTGTCCAGCACAGATTTGCTTCTCCTCCTGCTCTTCATCCTTTTTATTGCAGTTACTTTCATTGTAACAATCCTCCACTCCTTAAATACAGCTCAATGTCTCTTGACTTTTAGAGTCTCTGCACTCATTTAGCTCAATAGTTCCTGCTACTAGGAGATAGCTCTCAAAAAGCAGCACAATGGGAGGAGTAGCAGCATGGAGCTTGTCTTGTCTAATGAACCAAGCTGAGCGAGGCCATGCCAAGGTTATCTAGGTATGGTTGTATTTGATAGTGACTCATCCAGGGAGCTTCCTGGCTGGCCAACACCCTTTTCTACTAACTGCTCTGGTGGGAAGGGTGACTCAGTGGCTGCTTTGCTGGGAAGAGTGCTATGGTGCCCTTTCCATAGGGGCTACCTTGGAAGGTGCCAAGAGAGAGAAATACATGTTCTAACTAGCTGGGTTTTCATAAGGGAGGCACCTTTTAGATAGAGATTGCTTTGTTCAGAGTTGGAAAGTAAACCAGGAAATTCAGAGTTAAGGACAATACTTTCTCCTGATCTCAACCTCCCAAATGCAGAATCACAGAATCATTCAGGTTGGAAAAGATCATTGAGTCCAACCAGCTGTTGGATCACACCAAAGCATCAGCATTCCCAGCAGGTTCAGTGGCAATATACTCTCCTTATACTATTAGCACAGTGTGGACTCTCAACACAATCCTGACTGGTCAAGGGCAAGGAAAAGGGATGCTTTTCCCCCCTCACACCTCCCTTGGACTCACACTGTACTTGAGCAGAGTCTGTCTGGATTTGTATAGGGTAAATCTCAACTCAAAAGCTAAAATCTTGTCTCTGACACTTAAATTACAGTGTTTAAGGGCAAGAGCATCTGGCCTTTTGTCTGAAGGAGTCACTTCAGGGAAGCTGCTTTCATCTGCACCTCCACATCCCCATCTGTAAAATGGGAGGAAGGATGAAACGGTTCAAGTTCTACCCATGGCAATGAGAGAGGTGGACGTTTCCGTAGCTGCTAAGGCATCCCACCACAGTACACAAGAACTCCTTGAAAGCACTGAGGCATTAATCCCATTCCCAGCAGGACAAATAGCAGTTTTAAGGCAACCCTTCTTCATCTCAACTAAACTCGAGTGATGTTTTAAGAACTTAAAGGTTGGACTCATCAGATTAATGAAGAGTAGAATGTATTTTTATATGCAGCATCAGATGAGATTTATTGTTCAGAAACTGGCCTGAACTCACCCTGAGTCTGTTGGCCCCAAACTGTTGGCTTCATCAAACCAAATGAAGCAGTTTTAGAAGTTACAGCCACTAAATACTGGCTTTACCCATGTTGTTTTAATCAACGTAATCTGGACACAAAGCTCCTTCCCTCCTAAATTCGTTGTTTATGCCTTTTCTCCCTTATATTTTTTATTGTTTGGTCTTTTCCCAGGTTTTCCTGGGTTCGATCCTCCCCCCCTGCCCAAGACCAGATGCTTACAAGGTTTGCTATAAGCATAGTACTGTGGAATTTGCTCATACCATCTGCTTTAGTAACTTGGCAAGTTAATGAGGAATCAGATGAAAACAAGCTCTGTATCTTATCCTGGCACTGAAAGCAATGGGTGCTACTCTCCATCCCTCTTCTCCTGGCTAGAGGATTTCTAGAGTTTCAGAACTGTTGCAGCATTACCAGTGATGAGGTTTGGAGCCAGTTGTTATCCTTGCTTATGTGCCTGCTCCAATCTAATTAAAGCAGAAGGGAAAATGTGCTCCAAAGACACACTTGGGTTCTGGGAAATGGAATAATGCTTATAAGAAATGACCAACACCATTAACCTGAAACACTCCCGTTTGTGAGCAGATCACGTACACATAAAAAGGCACCTGAATAGTGAGAGTGCTGCAATAGTTTAATTGATACTTGCATGGGCTGAACTCTAAGCACGGAGTAAAAGCCCCCAGGCTATGCAATACCAGCTCCAAGCAAAGCCTGATGTTTGCACGTGTTTGCTCACTGGCAGTGGTTTGGGTGTAATGTGTGAAAGGAACAGAAAAGGTCTTGAATCAAGCCCCGTTGCAAGCAAGGGCAGGACTGGACCGTGAGTGTTTGGGAGCAGTTTTGGTGAGTGGTTCACAAGAAAGAGAATGCCCATGAAATGAATCCCTTCCCCTGTTTTCCCTTCAGGAAACAGTAACCTAAACACTTGTGTTTATTGGGCTTTGCATCCCTGTGTTCCAGCTTGGTCCCTGTGAAGCATCTCCCACATAACTCCAGGATGGAGAGGTTTCAATCAGTGCTCGCTATCTTAATGTTGGCTTTGGTTGGTCTTAGAGGAAAAACTACAGGATGGAAATGCCCTCTGCACTACCCTAAATGCTGGCATCAGGATACTAAAGAGAAGTTAAGACAACAGGTCTAGCTTGTACTGAATGCTGAAGGCTTGATAAGGGTACTGTAAGTGATCCCATGCAGTTGGATGCTTGCTGTAGCATGCTGTCAAGAAAATAAGATGCTACATTGATGACCCTGTCTTCTCAAGCAGCTCTCCTAACGAAAGATGCCTCTGTGTAGGCATCACCTAGTCTGGAGTAAGCAGCAGCATATGGAAGGTTGTTTACACCTCAGTTGGTGAGCCTCAAACCACAGTGATGTGGAAGTGGGAATGATTTGATAACTGAGAAAAGGACGTGTTATAGCTGGCTAGTTCAGTTTTGCCATTGGCTTGAACTGTGTGGCTACTGCCCAGAGTGCTCTGTTTCAACATGCTGCCATCGCTTGGGGTTACACTGCTGCTTCCTTTTCCCCTATAGAGGTAGTGGGGTTTTTCTACACAAGAGTGTTGATGGCTTAGGTAACACATTAATTAACTCCTTTACTGGCAAAAGCTGCTGTGATATATGCTTGTGTGGTACAGGCTGTCAATTGAAAGGCCCCTCCATCTGTTTGCTTTAAAAGGAGCTAAAAACCCCAAGCTAAAACCCCATCTCAGAGCTGATGTAAGGCTCAGCCCTTCTCGCCTCCTCCTCTCCCTCCCCAGTAATCACATTATTCACTGGGATGGAAAAAAGCCTTGGTGTTAATTTCCTCCATTCCCACACCTTGCAGCCCAGCACAAGTGACTGCCATTTCTTGTCCTTCAGAGACCAATTACTGCAGGTGAAGTCAGGCACAGAAGCACCGTTGCTAGGAGTGGGAAACGGGGACTGGGGCTGGATGCAGCCTTTGAGACCGGCAAGATGCAGAGATCTGGGTTGACCCTTTGTAAGCCTTACAGAATGGAAACCGTGGGGCAGATTGAAAATGGCATGTTTGGTAGCTGCCCCAGTCAAGTCTCATGTATGTGATGTCTTACAGATGTGAAGGGTGACGTCCAGATGGGGCCCTGAGATGGCAGCGCTTGTGCAGAACCCTCCAGGTTCTGATACAGTGTGGGAGAGGAATGCTGTGAATGATTTGTATAACACTAAGCTGGCTCCATACTTTATTCTTGTGGTCTTTAAGTCCTGTAGTAGTATTTCACATCCATTATAGGCTTTTAGGCTCATGACTTACATGGCAGGTGCCTGTCTATTCAGGCCAAGTGTCCTGGCTGGCGGGTATCTTCCCTAACAGTGTGGGATGCACATGCCTCCTGCAGGTACACAAGAATCCACTGGAAAACAACTCTGGCTCTTGGAGAAGCAACAGAAGCAGAGTCTTCTATGGGAAGATAACTCTGCTGTGGAAAGAGGATTCAGTGAAACTCCTGGTGAGGTTAGCACCAAATCTGGTTTTATCTTCCTTGTATGCAAGTGGGCTTCTGCTGAGCGCTCAGCATGTGGGAAGACATCTGTCATTTCTCAGGGCTTTTTTTGTCAGCAGCTCTCTTCCACTTTCAAAGCTGGATTAATGCTGCTTGTACTTGTAGTTCAAATGTTATGGAAGGAAAATGCTGGTATCGGAGGAGCACCAAAGATGGTCCATGCCATCCAGTGCTGACGCTCAGCAGCCCTAATGAAGGTCCCGATCACATAACAGAGCAAAATAGTTCTTAGTGAAGTAGTTTCCCTTTGTCCCAAGACTGAAACCTGTCAGAATCCAGGCAGCCACTGGAATTAATTACAGGTAATAAAAGATAGGCTTAACTAAATGCATTCACCTCGGTGTATTAGGCTTCTGTTGCACCAGATGTGCTTATACAGTGATGGTGTGGCTTGTATTCTTTTCATGCCCCTGCCCCTCTGTTTTAGAAGGGAAAAAGAAGCTATGTCTGTATTAGACATAGAAAATGTCTAATAAAGCAAAAGTGGCCACCATGGAGAAAGGGTGTCACAGCATCCCTCTTCTGCCTGGTTTTGTCTGTCTCTTCTCTTAGCATCGCTTCCCCCGGCTGTAAACACACTCTGGATTTGCTCTCGTGTGTCTGTATCACAACTTCTGTCTTGAGAACAGGCCTTTCAGCTTTGTTCATGTAATTACAGTGCAGCAAGGACAGGCTGGGAGAGGAGCACCGTAATTAGGAGGTTTTTCAAAGACACATTTCCTGTGCTGACTTTCTGATCTCCTGCTAGCGCTGCCACTGCTGTCTCTTGAATAATACCTGCCTCCTGTCTGTCCTTAATGCCGCTGATGAGGCCAGCTGTCAGGAAGGCACAGTTTGCCTCCTTTTTTCTTTGTAAAAAGCCTTTTTTTCCCCTCCTTTTCTTTTTCCCCTGCTCCTTTCCCTGATGGTGCTGTCAAATGCAGCTCGGTGTGAGACGACAGTGCGCTGTGGCACTTTTCATCTCAAGCCTTAAGGTTCACTGCAGACGTTGAGCACGAACTTGCTGTGTTTTAGTTTTGTTCAGTCTCTGGCTGGGCAGACTCATGGGGTTGGGTTTAAATTAGGGCTACTGAGAACTTCCTTAAGGGTTTGTTCTTCAGCTGCGTCTTTGGAAGCTTTAGATGCAGTTCTCTGTCTCCACAGCTACTGCTTGGGGGTGAGGGGTGTTGGGAAATGTGGTACTTGGACACCCTGGAGAGCCCCAGTGCTGAGAAAGTGTACCCACAGCATCTCCCTGAAGATGCTCCTTCCATGTATCACTGTAGCTTTCACAGCAGTTCCCAACACAGTACAGTAAGTACCGAGTGGAGTCTAGAACCAAACCCAGGTCTAAGCAATTCCTTGTATTTATATACATATACATACACATACCTAAGCTATGTTCCAGGTTTCTAGAATGGTAAATCCATGTAATGACAAGAAGTAGAGTGAGCTTTTGCTCAAGCCTTTGGGTCAGGTTGATCTTTGGGATTTATAAAGCTGCTGTGCCATTTCCCATCTAATGATGCTTCTTTTAATGCATCTTTTGATGCATCTTTTGATGCTCTGATTAACCTAAAAATAACCCTTTTCATTTACTCCTACTTTAATAGACCCTTTTGCTCCGGCAGTACACAGACTGAAATGTCACAGAGCCACTTCCTTGTACAAAGGGTCTGGTTTTTCCAATCCAGATTATTCTTTCAGGAAGATAACCAGGACACTAGAGTTGCTTTCCAGGAAGACCCAAGCAATCCTTGCACCCCACTGCTGCCTGATTAAATGAAGTTATAAATGGTTCAAATAACCAAAGAAATGAAGGGATGACAGCCCAGCGGAGGTAGAAGTGTATGTTCCATAAGGAATAGTATTCAGGCCAGGCTGGATGGGGCTTTGAGCAACCTGCTCTAGTGGAAGGTGTCCTTGCCTGTGGCAGGGGTTTGGAACTGGGTGAGCCTTAAGGTCCTTTCCAATCCAAACCATTCTATGACTCTATGAATCTGTGGTTCTGTGATTCCCCACCTTGGAGCAGGAAGGAAAACCATCCTGAAGTGCTTTTCTTCCTAACCAAAAAGCTTTTCTTCCTAACCTAATTTTACCATTCAACACTCAAGTAAGGCCCTGTGGAAGGGTCACTGTGCAGCAGTGTCCTGCTGCTGAGTCTTTGGTGACAATCTGTGGTATTTTTCCTCTACAGTGTCCTAGGATCTGCTCAGTCGAGTCAGTCTGTTGTGTTTTCACTGTTGTACCATTTGGCATTCAAATACATGCAGCCAGTGAAGCAGTGCTCACTCTCCTCATTTGAATTATCCATGCAAAGTCGATGTGGTTTTGAAATGTCATTTAACTCACTGGCTTGGTGCCTGTCCAGAAGATCTGATGGAGCTGCAGTGCTGCTCTCATTTCATAGGATTCATCCACACTTCACCTGGGGAGGAAGCAGGAGGAGATGGTCATGATCATTGCCATCCTGTTCTCGCTGTGTAGCACGTTTATAGCTGTGAGTTTGGTCTTTCTACTCCTTGCTGCCACCTCGTCCTTCCAACCCCCTACAAAACACCATGTCATCCTCCAGCCCCTTCTGCTCACCCTCTCTGTCTATGAGCTTGTCTGGGGAAACCAGTGTATTTGTATCACAAGGAGGAAACCCCATCACGTCCACCTTCCTTTTGTGTTTGCTCACATAATCTTCCAGTTACTCAGGCCTTGGCACCAGCCTTTGAAAGAGCTCACATCTGCTGCTGGAAACAAGATAAGTGCTCGCAGGCACTGAAATGTGCTTGGCTACTTGACATCTATCATGTCCCTGCCTGCCTAGGGGGGATGCATCTCACAGGCAGGGACTGTCTTGCAGCATTACAGAATTGATTTCGCTTACCCAGGCCTCCTAGAGATAGAAAACAGATGCAGCTGCCAGCAACACGGGTAGGAGCAGGTAAACAGATGTGAGTATCAGAGATAAAAGGTGGTTTCAATTTAATAGCTGGACAGCTGGTTGGAGCTGGAACAATCCCTGTGGAAATGATCTCCTCTGTGCAAACCACGTCTACAAAGGGGGATGATTTGTAGCTGACAGCGGCCCCGATGCAGCACATCTCTGCTCAGGGTTTGTGCCAGAGAAGGGATTTCCTGCTGTGGAGGCATGTCTGTGCTGGGGACAGCATTCCCGAGTGGTGCTGCTGGGACAGACCTGCCTATGAGGGCAGCAAAGCTGAGACACTGCAGAGTGTTCCCTGAGAACCCCACACACTGATTCACAGTGTGAATGGATGACTGCACACAGCATCCCAAGGGTCAACATCCTGCTCTATGGGCCTTCTCTCCTACAGGGATCTGATAGCTGCTTTGCTATCACTGCCCCCCCCCAGATAACCCCAGAGGCCAAAGCTTTGCCACCTAATGGGGTGCAGCATTTGCTGCCATGAGGTAATGCTGATGTCTTCTCCTTTGCATGTATTTGGTACTACATGAGGTGGTTAACGTGACTGTCTTTGTGCAGGCCTGGCATCTCCTTTGCCATCGCCTGTTTGCCATCACCCACATCCTCACCTCTTGTGATCTGAATGAGTAATCCCTGACATTTGTTTTTGGGCAGGTGGCTCTGGCACACCCTGACTCCTACATTCAAATACAGGAAGGGACACGGACAACACCTCATTTCATGGAGCTGAACAGGAGCACCATCCCCTCAGGTACATGTACAAAAGACACTGCCCCTGTTTAGTGTTGCAGGAGCCTGAAGGGACACATGCAAAAGGGAAGGTGGATTGCTATGGAAGGAATAGGGCTTCCACAGTCTTTGTTTCTACATTAAAGACAGGTTCAGATCTGAACTCAGACTCTTGACAACTTACATGAAGTCTTGTTACAAAACAGCATCTGGGTTTGATGTTCCTCAGTGTTCACAACTCAAACCCTCTGCCTGTGTCACAGGAATAGCAAAGGTACTTGGCATCTTTGGGCTGAAGTTGTGTGGGTCCTTTGAGTAATTCCGACTGAATTCCGAGTCTTTGAGCACACAAGGAGGTGACCAAACACTGTGAATGATCTATTCCATACCATAGAGCTCCCAGCTCTAACAGATGTGTGTTTCTTAGAGCAAAACGCTACCCTGGATTACAGTAACCCATGACTGACCCTTAACAGAAACTGTCTCTGTGCTGCATACTCACAGAGTAATGTTTAGAGATTGGAAAAGCACATCCCATAATCTAATTTTAACAGACTCTCTTTGGTTCCTATGTGTGTTACTAGTCAACTGGTTTTTATATACCCTTCTGTTACATACTATCCCATTTCTGTGATGAGGACTCTTTCATAGGCCAGGTTCTGTGCATTGCTTTCCACCTGGAAGCGATGGCTATTCCATGGCTTTTTGTCCATGCACTTGTGCAGAAGGTGGATGTGGATCTTCTATACACTGACAAGGTCTTGGGGAATGCTGGGTCTGAGCCATAAAGCAGGTGAGCATTGTGGTTTCTGGACCAGCCCTAAAACAAGGACAGAAACCATAAGATCTACTCATTGCCCTTGGTGCTAGGACAGTTCCAGCTTGGCTCAACCACAAACAGGAAGCTTAAATGAGGCCACTCATTACTGTTGTAGACCAAAGGGCTTCTTCAAATCTAACTAGGGGGAGAGTCTGCCCCCAACAGACACCAGCACATGAAATACCTCAGCATGAAGGCACCTTTCTTCACCTGAGACTGGGAAATCAAACGCTCTGTGTGTGTATTCAGCCCAACCCAGGGAAATAACTTGGACACAACAAAGCAGCAGCACTGCCCATGCAATAAGGCAAGGAAGATACAGTTTTTGCCAGTTCTGAAGGGTTTCTCAGCACTCGGTGCTAAATGCAGCTGATGCTCGCTGTTCCAAGCACGAGGTTAATCAGTGTCACATCTGGGTTTGTTCCATAGGAATCTGTTGCTTTAAACAAGTCTGTTGTATCAGACTTGGGAAAAAATATACCAGGAAACAACCAGGAAGACAATCTGCTGTTTGCTCAGCATGGATTTATGTGTCGGTGTTGATGGGTTTCATGCTTTAAGCCAGAATTAAGGCTATTTCTTTGGGGTTTTTGCCTCATCATTGTAGGATCAAAGCTTTGAATGTACCAGTGACAGTGTTTAGCCCTTTTGCAAGAGGAGAACCAAGGTGTATTCCCATCATGTAATGGCCACTGTTTGTAAGACGGGGTGCAACCAACGTCTCTGTCATCTGGCAACTACTCAACAAAAGCTTTGAGTAGATTCTCAAGGAGGAAAGGTGTTGTTTCTTCCTCCTCTTAAGAGTTACAGGTAGGAAATACACCAAGAAATGCAGTTGTCCGTGTTGTGGGTGTGAGTCAAGGTTCAGCTGCGCACAGAACGTTTGCTTATCCACAGGGATTGGAGGTAGTTGGCATGTCAGTGCTACACAGCGGGCTAGGATATACTGTCAGTGGAAATGAGGATGGGAGAGAAAGGCTGAAGCCAAGCCTCTGTTTCTCCAAATGGCATCTCTTCCTATAAGGGCTTTAAAAGCTCCACGGTACAATCCCTAAGGAAGCAATGCAATACAAGTATCAAAGCCATTTCCTGCCTGGATACTTTGTGCACACCTAGAACAGCCCTGCTCCAAGCTGGGATGAGCAGGATGCTGTTTGTGGTCCTGGGGATGTAGGAGAGGAAGGCTCAGCAGGGCTTTGAACTTCACAGGAAGGATTCCAAAGTGCCGTAAAGGATTGAGCAATGCCGTGGCTCACAGCCTTGAAGTGAATTCCCTGGGAAGGAAGTGGCCAGTGGAAGTTGTACCAAAGCTGGGTAATGACTTCAGGTCCTTTGCAAGCATTCTATGGTTCTATGAACTCAGTGAGCCTAATAAGCATGCTGTCCTGAAGCCGGTGATCAAATACCTGCTCATCCCCAGTGTGAACAGGTCTGAGTGCAGTAACGTAGCAAACGCCACCTGAGGCGAGTGAGCTTTCAGATGGGTGGGTTCCTTTTGCCACTAATCTAAACATTGGCTCCTTTATGGTACATTCTGCCTGGTTTATGGTGCTTTTATGATGTATCCTGGGACTCGCACTCGACTCTGCACCAGATCCTGCTCCCTGGGGTTGGTGTGTCCCTGCTCTCGCTGTAACCTGGGGTTCGCCTGCTTTTAGGAGCGAAAATTGCCCCCATTGTTCTCGGGTTTGTGGGTGTTTGTGCTGTAATTCACTGACTGGATCTGCAGCAAACCTGTTTTGAAGTGCAGCTCTAACGTGGGAGACTGTTCAAAAGGCAAGGTGTGTCTGGCTGATTAGCTGAGCTGGAGTCACCTGACCCTGAACAAATAGTTCCTGACCTGAATTTAATGTTAGCTTTATTTACTTAATATAGTAACGTTACAACTGGGCTGCAGCCAGCTGTATCCTTAACCATTTCCTCTCTTGGATGTGTAGTTTCAGAGAGGACCTCACAAAGCAGACATTGAATCGTGCTGTGGATCCAGACATCTTGCAGCGAGGTCATTCCCCCCCCACCCCGTGGATGCATCAGCTTCCTCAGTGCAGGACTGGGAGAAGCAGGGACATTAAAGGTGTTACAACACGCACTGCAGTGTGATGGGAGGGGAAGGAAGCAGCTCGGCCCGGCGAGGTGTGCTGTGTGCTGGTGATTCAGAGCAGTGCACAGCCAGTTGGAAAGCAGCACTAAAGAGTGCTGACTCTCCCTTTCATGCTCACTCCTGGCACAGGGTGACGGTGAAGTCAGGGCTGTGTTAGCTCTGTCACGCGATGTCAATAGGGAGGATCTGCTCCACAGGTGACTGCTGCCAGTGTGGGTTAGAATTGAAACCAGCTCTGTGTAGGCAGAGATGTTGTCAGTGCTGATCTGTTGCCCAAGAGGTTCCTGATTGCATGTTAAGCAGGTCTGAGGGGAAAGGGAATACTGTTTGTTCTAATAGAGTTTGTGGGCAGGAAGAAAACTGGATTAATGATCCGAGGTTCCTTGGAAGCTGGGAAAGCATCACTGCTGCTAGTTCTTGAAAGGCATGATAGGCAAACAGCGTGTAAGCCATAGAATCATAGATTGGGTTGGGAAGGACCTTAAGGCTCATCCAGTTCCAATCCCCTACCTCAGCACCCTCACAGGGAAGAACTTCTGCCTAAGAGCTCATCTCAGTTCAATGTGTGCCGTAGTGTTTGGGAAAGTCCATTCCAGTAAAATAATGTGGTATTCTCAGCTGCTGCCTTTAGTTAGACTGTGGTACTGTGGTATATCCACCAGAGCCTTGTGGCTGCTCTAGTTCTGTGGGTAACTTGACCAGCCCATGGTCTGTACCAGCCCAACTACTCTTCACTATCAGCTATGCTAAACTCCTGTTCCAACAACTCTGAGCACAAGGAACTGGTTCACATCAGCCACCAAAACACCTTACAATCCGACACCCAGCATGAGTCAGTGCTGCACACTACCTATGCCTGCACAGCTTTGAAAGACAGTGCTTGTGTCCCACTGTGTTTGCTGTTGTGATTAGAGCAGAGCTTTGTGTGGGGTCTGTCTGGGAAACCTTTAGGGTTTTTAGGGGGCTGGTGGCATCTGCCGATCCCTGCTGCTGAGACAAGCACAATCACATTTGGGGAAGTAGTGTGATACCTGAGCGCTGCTCTCTAGGGCTAGGAATACCGCAAGAAGATAGTGGTTCTGCCATGGCCTTCTTTGGTATTGTCTGGCCGTGATCCGCGGATTAACTATGAGAGCTTCCCAAAGCAGCTCACACATCACTTCATTTGGGAAATCCTCACGTTAAGAACAAAGGGCTGTGTAAGGATGAACTGTGAAGAGGGAAACAGCATGAAATCAACGGCACGTAGAAGCATTTAACAGGGCTGCTGTGTTTAACAGCAGCCAAGTGCCTGGCTCCATTTACCTGTCTGGGACACAGGAGCCGTTGCTGGACCTGCCTGAATGTCCTGGAGATTAGCAGGGTAGGAAAACACCTGCTTCCACTGAACTGATCCGAGAGGAGACAAAGGGCCAGAAAAGCAATAGCCCCAACCACACAGGGCTGGATGAAAGCTAATCTGTACCTGCAGCTTGGCAGTTGGCAGCTACAACCCCCCATTTAAAGGCAGTGAGAGTCCCAGTTCTTTAGATCTGAAGCCTCGCTGCTCTGAAGATGAAAGACTTTGTTCCATACCCCCGAACCCTCTTCCTTTTCTCTCTTTCTGTTCACTCAGCTGTGTCCAAATGGGGAGCAGGCAGAAGGGAGTTCAGCAAACCCAGATGCCGAACTGCTGCCCTCTGCAACAGGCAGCAAGGAGGGGCAGGCAACTCAGCCAGCAGGAAAGGGTAGAAACCTCCTGGGCATTGCTTAGGAGCTCAGTGGCACCCTTTAGTTTTACCCCTGAGGAAGATGGGGTTGGTTGGGAATCACTGATGACCACAGTATAGGCTTCAGTTCAGATATGGGATAGAAACTCTGGTGATGGGAAAGAGGGAATGTGGTGCTCTCATTCATCAGCAAGGGCTGTTCTCAGCATCTCTGCAAGCAGTGGTCTCCAGGAAGGGCTTTTAAGTTGGATTCTCAACTATTATGTGCCCAAGACCATTTAAAAGGTGAGCAGAAAGGGCACACAAAGCATCACTTGGGGCTCAGTGTCACTGCCTGACCCTGAGCTGTGTTTCATTCAGAAACTGGACTTAGCATCCACTGTCATGAGGCTCCTTTCCCCTCTGTTTGCTGTGATTGGAACAGAAACTGTTCTTCCAGCTGTTAACGCAGATACACACACTGCAAACCAGGCCCCTTCACGGATGCTGTGCACAGATTAATGGGACACCAATGGCCTCTCCTGGGGCTCTTCAATGTCATGTTTCTGTGTGGGTTTCGTGTGTATGTGTGTGTAATCTTACCTTTCCCTTGTTCACCAGCTTGTGCCCTATGGAAACACACCGGCAGCCTGGCAGATGGGATGTCTGGGGTTAGGTTTGGATGCCTGCAGAGAGGGGAGGGAAGAGAAGGTAAGGCTCTGTTGTAAAACTTTCTTTTGTGTTCACATAAGCACAGATGAGGCTCTCTTACCTGCTCACCGCTCGTGTCACCTTCAGAGCAGCAAGGAAACAGTGGAATGGACTTGTGACCTTACACACTAACACTGGCTAAACATGTTTGAGCTGTGTGATTGCAACGCGAGCCACCCCTCCGGGTTATTGTACCTCTCCAAAGGCTGCAGAGAGCAATATGCTTCTCCCCTCCTCCTTTTGCTTGCTTAACTTGTTAAGACATGGAAGGTTACTCCTGCTATGACTCCTCTTCCTGACCTGGCAGGTGGTGCCTTGTACTGAACTTTGCTCTCACAAACACAGTTGGGTTTCACATATCAGCCACCCATTGGGTGGACTCACCCATGTGCACTGGATTTACTCATTCTCCATGTGCTCTGTGGTTGTCTCAGGGCTGGGTTAAGGAGCTCTGTGGAGTGCAAGGGGGTTGCCACACAGAGATGAGGGCTGAGGATTCCACACGTTTAATCTCATGCCTTTAACTGTAAGGATTGTGCAATGGGTTGCTGAGGACAGGTAAGGAGATGATAGAGACTGAGGGGATGCAGGAAGTGGTACTAATGGCTATCGCCCTCGGATGAAAGAAATAACCACCTTTATGGGTCTGCACTGATGTGACCCCTTAATGCAAAGCTGCTCCAAAAGCAATGAGTTGTAATGCTGGATCAGAAAGCCAATGTGCTTTGTAGCCTGGTTTGAAGATCTGCTCAACAGGAGTTTGTTGAGGAATGGCTGTGAAATGAGCTGCTGACAAACATCTCCTGTTTGTCAGCAAAGAAACACTGCATTTGAACTGTGTGACAAGGTTTGCAACCTTTCTTCCTGTATCCACTCCAAAGCCAGGGGCACATCCAGGGCTTCCTTTTGATCATTTGTTTGCTACCAACCTTTTGGTGTCAGTGACATCCTGCGGTGTAGTTACACGTGAACTGCACCTGGTTGGGTCTTGGTTTTATTCCTCCATTGTTCACAGTTGATTATGCCAGTTTTTAACATTTCTATATTCTATGTCTGTCCCCACATTATTGTATTGTGAAAGTGGAATTAACTACACCGCTGGGTACCACTCACTGAGCATCCCAGGACAACAATACTCATCCTCTTAACCCCAACCTGTTGTATATTTGTATTCCTCCAGTTAAATCCTGCAGGTTTTGCTTAACTGCCATTTGGGAAAGATTCCTGTTCACTTGAACTACCTGCATTAACCTCAGGAGGGATTATTAATGTAGGGATTTGGCTTGCTGGTGAGTGTTGATGGGCCAGATAGAGCTGAACTGATTTGATAACCCCAAAAATGAACGTTTCAGTGCAATAAGTCACACATCCATCTTTTCAAAGGTGCAAAATACACCATGTTTTTTGTGCTGTACTTCAGGGAGCTTTATCAAGTGCAGAACCCACACTCGGAGCATAAATCCATCAGTGCAGTATGTGAATGAAATCTCAAATCTTGGTGCATGAAGATCATTTATGATTAAGGAATTATGATTAAGCCCTTAAGGAATCTCACCTCTGCAAATGGCAGAAAAAGCTCTTTGCTATTGCTGCATTGTAAAAGGAACTTGGCTGAGCAGATCATTAAAGGCACCAGTAGGTATTGCACAGCTTAGTCCTCTGCTGTGCTATAGGAATCCCATTAAATGCTGCTGTTCAATGCTCTTGCTCTGTAAATCGTGTATTGAAAACCTGGGTGTTTCTGACCCCGGCACAAGTGACAGTAAACTCAAACTGCAAACTCTGTGACCTCCTTGCAGAGAAACCAGGTTTGCAACTGAAGGTTTCCAAGGTCTCTCTTGAGTTAGCTCTGAGGATAAGTTGGGTCTTGGGGGACTCCTTCTGCCAGCTGGGCTAACGAACGTGATCATTTGTTGTTTCATTAGCTGCATCTTTCATGGGAAATGCGAGTGTTTTTCCTCCATAACAAGGAGGAAACATTTTCCTTGTTTTTCTTTTTCAGGGCACTGAGGAGAATGTTTGGAAAACTTCCTTGCAAAGGGATGAAAACGGGATTTGGAATCCCACAGCCTTAATCCTGCTTTCGTTTATTCTAAACACTGTTACTAAGCACACTTAGAGCTGAGCATCAGTTCTGCCTGAACCCCTCTTCCACATCCCTTCAGAGTAGGTTATGTCACTGAAGACATCCCACCTGCCAACATCCAAGAAGCATTTTGTGTAGGAAGGAAGAGTTTCTACCTCCTAGATTAATCCAGGAGTAAATACCACAAAGATCTGGGCTGAAGTGGCCTCTAATCATTGGGATCTCAATCCTGGTGCCTGTGAATGGACCTTTGTAAGCCTCTGCTTTTATTAGCCTGTATATCGGGAGACTTGAGTTCTGGTTGGAGATTTTACGGCTTTCTGAGACATTTTCTGTGTCATCACTGCATGGGGATGGGATTCAATCTGCTGCTAAGTTTTTGTGTGAATTTACCAGCAAAACAGTGTGGATGTCCTTCAGCAGGTCCTTGCCTCTCTTTGTGCCTTACATTGTCCCTGTATATTGCATAGAATCATGGACTGGTTGGAAGGGAGCTTAAAGCTCATCCATTTCCAACCCCCTGCCATGAACAGGGACACCTTCCACTAGAGCAGCTTGCTTCAAGCCCCTGTGCCCAAGCTGGCCTTGAACAGTGCCAGGGACGGAGCAGCCTGTTCCATCAGTAAAGAGCTTCCTTATATCTAACCTAAATCCTCCTGTTTCACTTTGACCCCATCACCCCTCATCCTATCATTTTTCTTTGGAAAAGCCATCGCTAACCCATCAGTGTCCCTGTTGCAGGTGAGATGGCCTGGAAGAGTTCCCATTAATAACCGAATCTCTGTTTCAACAGGAACCACATTCTGCTTGGCTGAACAATCAGTTGGGTTAAAAACACCACCTTGGCCGCACGGCATTCCCAATGGCATATGGGAAGTGCTTTGCAATGGAAGAGTGCCTGGAGGTCGACTTGAAGGCAAGAGAAGAACACCCCTTCACCATCAACTCTTGGTTGCCCACAGCCTCTACTCTTCAGCGCACCTTAAGTGTATATCTACACTGTTGAATCCTAACATCAAACCTGAATCCAACAGGAATTCCACCTTTGTTGCGCCGGAGCCGGTTTCGCCCCGGCCGCTCCCAAATCCCGAGGACACACCTGTTAATAGCTAGAGGGAAGGAGATTGGTTGGGTGGAAGGAATGCACCTGCGCAGGGAGGGGTGAAGGACTACATGTAAGACGAGCCCCAGACACCCGCCGTCTCTTCTCAATTCCAGCTTCAACAAGCCACAGCGCTCTGGGGCTGCGAAGGGAAAACCACGCGCCTTTTCCTCCTTTGCTTTTCCCTGTTTGGGCTGAAGCTCTTTGTTTCGGGCTCTAACGCATCTCAGGCACGTGTTGCTTTTTTTCCAGGTCCACTTCTATTTTTGCCTGCCTTTGTTGACCACGAAGAGCTCTTTCGCTCCAAGCTCGTCTTTTCCAGGACACGGGAAGATCGGAAGAGGGAAAACTCTTCTTGTGCGCGCTCTCCTGCCGATCCTTTTTGTTACCCGCTTTGAAGCTGTCTTGGTTTGGGAGAAGGTGGTTGTGCTCCCTGCACTGAAGTTGCTTTGCGTGTGTGTGTGGTCATGGTCCTGGTAAGCCAGAGTGTCCAGGTTTAAAACGAGCCTGAGGAATGACTTCTTTAATGCCTTTTGTATCTTGCTCATCGATAATTCTTCTCTCAACTTTAACTTTCTATAGGACTCTGTCCCCTTTTCCCCTTCCTCCTCCTTTCCCCAGGTAGATTAAAGAGGTTTTTGTTGTACGTATCAGGTTTTGTCTGCTCAGAGTTAGGGGGGAGGGGAGCTGGGTGCATGAATTCAAACGTTCCTTTTACAACTAGCCAAACCAGTCAGGGCAGGTAAAAGCAGAACCAAGAGGTTGAATAGGAGGGAGCCAGTGGGGGAAAGCTGGTTTCACCGGGATGTCATGGGGAGCTGGGAGAAAGAGACCTCCTTGGAAAGGCTTGAATGTGACTAAAACGAAATGGGGGGGACACTGAAGAGGGCTCCTTGTGAGGAGAATCCTTGTGTTTCAGCGAGGCTCCAGCTTCAGCACTAACAGTCGCATTTCTCAATGCGAGCATGCCCTGGGCTCCTTGGATGTCTGTGTAATGATTGCCATTCCCCAGTTAGGTTTTAAATGAACTGCCATTTTAACTCACTGCCCCACAGCTGCAAGCACCAAATCCTCCAGGTTTAGTTTTTCTATCACTTTGGGGCCCCAGTGAATTCCTTGCTGCAAGTGAAGGGAACAGATTTGGAACGGTGCAGACCACACTTGGTTGCAGGGGAAGCTCTTGCTCTGTTTCAGCCCTCGGTTTCCGCTCAGGGCACCGAGGAGCCATTTTGGGTTCGTTTTGTTTATTCCTTTCTTACCCGAGGCTTTCTTTTGTGCATGACAAAGTGAGCATAATTAAAGCTTCTCCTCACTCTGGGGTTCGTTTGCTCTCGTTCAGGAGCTTCCCTTTGCCAGCTGGGACCAGCCTCTACTTGCACTGGGCTAGCTGGGCACCAAAGAGACAGAGAGAAGACAAAACAAAGTGGTTTGCTTCGTATTTGAAGTGTGAAGTTTAGGGGCGGGTTGGAGGCCGTCCCTGTGCTGCTTTCTCAAGCAGGGAGATCGAGGCACCTAAAGAGCCCCATCTTGCCTGTTCTAGTTCGGTCGGGAGGCGATAGCGTTGGGGGAGATCGTGTTGGATGAGGGGTTTTGTAAGCAGGCAGCCTGCTTGGCTAATTCCCGATGCAGGAAGAGACACTGGGCTTTGTAGACACTGAGGGAGGCAGCAGAAAGTGTTTGCTCATTGCTTCCCTCCACCCCTTCAGTAAAACTCCCTTCTGGAAGGTTCTGCGGGGCACAAAGCTCCAAAGAATTCCAGCTTTGGGCTAAAATCCGTGCAGAGCATCCAGCTTCTGACATCGAAACGCTCCTTGGTTCGCTTCGGTTCAAGGGGGTGGTTTATAGCCCTTTACTGAAGGGGTTTGTTAGGAATGCTTGAATACTGGTGGTTGATTTCACTTCAGTGGGGTGAATTCTGCGTTGTTCCTTTCTTCTTTTAATTGCAAGTATTGAAATCCGGCAGATTTAGCTTCTCATTGAAAAATACTATGATTTAAACATGGTTTTGCTTTATTCCAGACTCCTCTCTAACCTATGCTTGTTTCAGTCTCATAGAACAGAATTCACATCAATAGTAGCGTGCTGTCCTACCTGCGCGCAAACGCAACACTCAGGCCAACTGAAAGCTTGCGTTGGCACAACTAAACGTTGAGTTTTGCCTTTGCAAATCCAGGAATGGGCTTTTGGATTGGTTTTGATGGCCCTTCTTCACTTGAACTTGCGTTGCAGCTTGCAGATGCGGGTGGCTGGAGTGAAGTGCTACCCAGAGCTGGAGGCGTTACATGACAAGGGTTTGCTTTGCGCGTGTCTAAATCCCTCTCCAAACTCATGCATGTAACTGTTGGATTATCATCATCATCAGTTACTAGTGAACGAGCATTTGGGCTTGTTCATAGAGTGTTATAGAATTGGAGAATAGAGGAGTGTAGGAGAGATCCTGTGAATGCAGGGGTTTGGAAGCTGAGCTCTTCCCTTTGCGCACAGCCATGAAGGCACAGGCATTCCTCGCAGGAGTTAACTGACTCGCAGTAGTAGTCATGGACACAGCCTTGGCTGGTTTCATACATTGCAGGGGAGATAAGAATCAGGGCTTGAAAACCTGGTGCCTTACAGAAGTCCCTGAGCTCAGTGGGGTGCCCAGTGTGGGACCCTAAATGCACCGAAGCAGCGATGCTGGTGGGTCTTCCGAAAGGATCAGGGGCTGAGTTACTCTTTCTGCTCGTTGTACTGGGCAGCGCTGGGCTGAGTTTAACACTGTCCGTGAATGAGCTCAGGAGTGTGAGGCCCCTGACCCGGTGACACAGTTTTCCTGCTGTATTTTGCTATATAAGAACTTTATGCCACAAAGATGAGGGAAATCCTCCCTGAAACACAGCTTTCAGTTTAATCGGCTCTACATCAGTGAAAGGACACATTAAAATGCACAGCAGTTCGTGTCAGTGTTTGAAAAGTGGTTTAATGGGATATTCGTAAAGCTTTAAAAGTCCTCTGAGGCTTCCCCTATTCTGGGATGGTTTAAATGTGTAGGAAATGGGGTTTCCTGTGTCCTTGCTCTAAAAATCACGGAGGAAGCTCAAGGGATAACTTTCTTTTCCTACTATAAAGGCACCTAATGGGATTTGGAATGCCAGGGTTCAGACTGGACATAGCAGATACCTGCCATCAGCTGTCCCCTTGTGAAAACATCTTGTTTGCAAACCAAGTTAATGACGATGTTCTCGCCCTATTTTGGCCAGGGGAAAGTGGCCCCAGGAAATCCCCTTTTACACTTGGGATGCACCTTTCACTTTCATGAGGTTCTCTTTAAATGGCTCAGTCCTTAGAGTCTGGGAAGTCAATTTTAGGGTCCTACTTTTGTCTAATCCCAGGCTGTGGCAGAAGTAACCAGGATCAGTAAGCAGCTGAGCTCTGGAACAGACCTTAGTGTGTGCATTGATGCTTTGAGGCTTTCAAATCAGCCTGCCTGGCCTTTCAAACTCCAGCTATAGCTGATGGAGCTCCAAGATATAAAGGCTTGAGTTTCACGTGCTTTGTTCTTTTCATCACCATTGACTATTGATTAAGGCTCAGCCCTGCAGGTTAACTAACAAGTTATTCCCCCCCCCTCACTGGAGCTGCATTCTCCTTCAGCCCTGCAGCTACCTGGATGCAAACGGGCATCCCGGTGTTCCCACTTGCAGGATAATTGATACCCCATTGTTTTAAGGCTGCTGGAACTTTGTACTTGAGAAGGGAATGGGGGAGGCACGTAAGGAAGTAGAAGAGGGGAGGAGGAAGAAAGGTGCAAAGCTAATGGGGGTGGGGTTCACTTCAGTTCCTTGTTTTCCACCCCTCTTCAGTCACTCTTTCCCTTTTTCCCCAAGGCCTGAGCACTGGGACTAATGGTGATGATTAACTAAATGAAGTCGGTAACCTGGGCGACCATTGGGCTGGTTTTGTATTTCATGGGTACCGACCAGCCCGAGCCAAGCGCATTAGTGAGGGCTGGGGAGGTGAGATGGGGCTTTTGGGGGGGTCCTGGTGGGTTGAGGGGGGCGGTTCTTTGCACTGTGGTGTTTTACTTTGCATTGTGTGCCTTGATGTTTCACAACGGTAAGATCAACGCCACCTTCTTCCATGTCTCCCTCCTCCTCCTGTCCTTTTCATTCCTTCTCTTCCTGGCTTACCACTTGGGAATGATTCTGTAGATGACTGAAGTGTCTTTTCCCCCTGTTTGTTGGCCTACCTGTAAAATGCTGCCTTGAGAAGCAGAGAGAAAGGAGGTGAAAGGAAGGATTTATTCCTCAATCTATCAGCTATATGCTATCAGCTTGGAGATTGGGTTTTTTATGGTATATAACTTAGACTTGTCCTGTTTCTGCCAGAGTAACTTAAAAGCATTTAATTGCTTCACTTACATGCTAGCACCTCACTCGTATGGAGTGTTCTAACAGCAAGTGCCATCTTCTATGGAACCAGGAATTCTGATTCTCAGGCCTCTGGTGGGCATGAATTGCGTATAGCACTGGTGATGGTATCATAAGCAACAAGCTGGATGGTCTGCACTTGGTTCTGGGGGGGTTAAATACTAATAATTCATGTGCTTGTTACGTATTGAATAAGTCACACTCAAAGCAGACTTAATAAATGAGCTGAAATTGTGTATTAGTGCAATGGGACATAAGCATCTGTATTTGCTGAACGAGACAGAATCAAACCTGTGGGATTTAGCACTAGAAAAGCCAGAGCTCTGGCATTACCTTTGGGTGTGAAATGAGGATCCAGCTGTGAAATACGTGCATCAGCAGCGAGTGCTTCCATTTGACTTTGTCCCCACACAGGCTGGGCTGGTTGATAGGACCCATAACTCACCTGTGTAAGTGCTGTGCCTCTGGGGGGGTGTCTGTGCTTTAGGGTTTGTTGTCTCCAGCGTGGCCTTGGCTTGCAGGTGGCTCTGGTGTTGGTTGCAGTTTGGCTGTGGCTCGGGGTAACCCTCCTGGTTACTCAACGTGCCTCAGTTTGTCAAAGGCTTGGCAGCTCCTGTAGTCACAAAAAGGAACCATTAAAGTCCCTTCCACCCTGGGAGCAGTTGCATGGGTTCAGGTGAAGCTCAAGCCGTGTTTCTCACTACAACATCACACATTAACCATTTAAGCTGCTTTTAGTAAGATCATTTTCCTGACTTGTGTTAGTTGCTATTAAACCTTTAAAGGAGCAGCTTCTCCATTTTGAGGAGTCTCAGTTTTCAGGTCTCAGCTTTGCAATGGTAAGAGCTATATAAACTCTTCTATGTAGATGTATAACGTCTTAGTACGGATCAAGGCTTCATGTTGCCTTTTGCCTGCTGATATCAGCACAAAATTGCTCTATTTTTGTAGGTAGTGCAAGTTTTCCTTAAGTTTATTATGTATAATTCACTTCTGCAACTTCTTTTATGTATATTTTATATACATTATCTATATAATGTCTGTCTTATTATACTAATGGGGAAACAAGTGAAATAGGCACAGCACTGTGCAGAAGATGCCACAAAAGCCCTTTCTCTTGTGCTCTGCTCTCCTATCGACAGCAGTGAGGCGCAGCAAGCAGATGGGTATTACTTTAATGGATTAGCTCTAAAGGAGTTCCAGGAAGAGCCCTATGAAGGAGTTGGGCTTTTTTGGGAACTATTTCCCAGGTTTTAGGCTGTTATAATGTTATTTTTTCTCTGTTTTCCCACAAAGCCATGGTTTGCATTGCCCAAGGATGATGGACAGGCCACGAGTGATACCAAGGTTGAAAAGGAAAGTCAGCAGCCATTGTCAGGGTCAATAATGATTAACACAACAACCAAGCACAGTGATTGTTCAGAACTGCATTCAGTTGGTGATTATTGTGGCATGGCACTGTTTCCCAGCTTAGAAATGAAACCAGTGCAGAGGCTGGGGTTGGTTTTGGGGTTGGTTTTTAACTCCAGGTGCATGTTCCTCTGATTGCCTTAATTTCCATGTATTTAGCTCTTATGGAAGTCAATACAGGACTAGGCCTTAAGAAGTGACTGTTGAAGCTCTGATGGGAAGTCAGTGTAGGGCAGGTGCAGTTCATAGCATCCCAAACTGGTTTGGGTTGGGAAGGCCCTTAAAGCTCATCCAGTTCCAACCCCTTCCACTAGAGCAGCTTGCTCCAAGCCCCTGTGTGACACCTGGTCTTGAACAACCTGATCCATATGTGGTTCTAACTCCTTTGGAAGCAGAGCTTGACCTCTGCTGTGCTAACCTGTCGATACAGGGAACACCAGCAGAGTCCATATTTTCACTGGGACCAGATCTGGAGGACACGGCAAAGAACAGAGTCAATGGAAGGGCTTTGAGGAGCCCAGCCTGGGGCAGCTTTGATGCACAGGAATCGTTTGAGTGCTCCCACTTCCACCAAGGGCAGCTATGGAGGAGGCACTGGGTGACTTGGCAGCTCTGCTCTAACTGCCGGTTGCGTAACGTTACAGTATTGTCCTTTCACAGCAGTACTCTGTGAGTCAGGTCCTGCTCTTGGCAGACAGCCCTGCTCTGCACTGACCTGCATTGGTACTGGCGCTGGCTGGGGCAAGTGGAGCCTGAAGGTAGCTGCCCAAAGCTCTTCACGCACTCATTGCGTGTGAAGCGCTCTGGTTTGTGCTGTGTGCCCACTGTTAGGGGGCCATCCTCATGTTCACGGCCGTCTGCAGCGTCTGGGCAGAGGAGATGGTGCATTAAGACAAGGATTTGAATTAAAACCACCTTTCTTTCCCATTCCTCTAAGGAAAACAGGAAATTGAATAATAGACTGAGGCTCTTCCCCTTTCCACAGTGAATTGAATCCAGACTTGTTCTTTCCCCCCCCCCCCCTCTTTTGGCATGTGTGCAGGGAAGTGATTGATCCCGTTTCAGTTCTTTCAGAGCAGGTGCATTGGTAGCCTTTTGTTTGCAGTTGCAAAAGGCAAGGTGAGGAATGAAGGAGCTTTAAATTCAGGGGCACAGCTGTGTTCCTGTCCAGGTAGCACTGCCTCAACACGGGGCTGGGGTCACTGACAGACTGTGATTGACTCGTGTTGTACTCATGAGAAATGGCCGTTGCCCCCTGTATGTGCCTTGTGGTTTCCATGCAGTGACCCCATCAAATGTACTCACCTTGCCCTGTGGAATAAAAGCAGCACCAGGAGAAGGAAGGGCACTTCCAGGGAGAGGCAGAGCTCAGTTTTGTGCTAATTTGACCTCAAAGGCTTTTCTCTATCAAGAAATGTGTCAAATTTCTTCAAAAAGGAGGGTGAAAGAGACCTTAAAGGAAAAGGGTCTCAAACCTTCCCCATCTCCTTGACTTTCCCCTATACCCACACCTCTTGCAGAAAGACCCAACCCTTTCCTCTTGCAATACCTCTCTATGTTAGGCGTTCGCCTCTGGCGAGCAGGAGGGATTATGAGAGATGGTTTAATAGTGCTCTCTTTGGTGCATTCTGGACACAAAGAGGCATCCTATTGAATCTCTTGTCTAGATTTGGGTTTGCTACCCTTTAAGCATTACCTTGTGGCATTGCTGTAGTTGGTTGTTTGGCGTGAACACGCATCCAGGGAAACTGGCTTCGGGAATGACCCAGGAGGGGCAGGATTGATGCTGAATGCCTCAGAGCAGTGATTTGTTAGCTTATAGTTCTTATAGTCCTTATATTGCTAGGACAGCGGGGGTTTCATGCTGATAAAAGCAGGTTTCACCTTCAGCTGGGCCACAGGTGAAAATACTTTGCATCAGGCTGAAATATTCCTGCACCATTGGAAAAGAGCAGGATCCTGCCGACTGTTCCTGTTGGGTTGGCTCCCTTTGGAACCATAGATTGGAAATTCAGTGGTGATTGCCTTGTGGCAAGCTTTGAGATGTCAACTGTAGGAAGCACTGGCAAACTGTATCCACACAGCAGCTTCCACCTGCACCAAAGGGAAGTGCACGTTGTAGCTGAGGACAGAACTGGATTGCTAAACTCAACTCTATGAGCCCAGGCTCACTCTAGAGCGATGGGATATGTTGTATTTTAGCACATATTCAATGGATTAAGGGTCATGAATGGGTTTCTGAAGTGGCTTACATGGAGCAGCATCCTTTGCTTGTCAGGCTGGAGTAACTCTGGGTTTGGCAGCTCTTGGGTCAATGTTCAAGCCAAGGAGCTTCAAAAAGCCTTTTTGTCACTTGAGAGTGAAAGGGACAGTGAGGGTTCCAAGTGATGCCTGCTCTGAACCCCCAAACTATCTTCACAGGACCAGGAAACTCTCCCAAGAGGCAGGAGACCAGAATCCCCACTGAAAGCCTTCCTCTAGGCCTGTGATTCCGCACTGTGGAATGGAGCTTGCTTCCCAGGGTCTAGGTTGGTTTGGTAGGAGACTGAGGTCTGACAATCCAGGCCCCTTCAGAAGTGTTCCCAGCTCCATTCCCAAAGGATTTAATGAAAATGCAGCTGTTTGGCCTCTAGCAGCCAAACAGGAAGGAGTCATTCCTCAAGGATTGAAAGACATTGTTTGTGCCAGTTAAAACTGATGTGTCAGTACCAAAGGGGCCCTAGCAGAGAATGTCCTGTTATAGCAGCTACTAAACTCTGGTTATTAAGTGAGATTTTGTATGATATGGTTCTAATACAACTGTGCAAACATCTAATTCTAATGCACCTGCCTTACTTAAAAAACACCTGTGTGTGTATATATATTTCATATATATATATATATATACATATATATGTATTTCCTATATATATGTATTTCCATTTGCAAAGAGCCACAACAGCCAGGAAAGGAAGGGGGGAAAAATGCCATAAACCCTTTTGAAATCGAACTTAAAGCCACACAATAAGGAAGGTTTGGCTCTTTCTGCTTCACTATTCTATCAATACAGCAGCAAATTAACAAGCTCATAAATCCCACCCTTGCAAGACACCAGAGCAGGCAAAAAGGGGTAAATTAGCTGGAATCTTAGCTTATTCTCTATGCTGTTGTAGTCAGCTGGCTGGTATTCCCCAGGTCATGTGCAACTGAGTATGTTTGCCCTAATTATAACTGAGCATCCTGGGATTTGTGTAAGCTGTGGTCATTCCAGCAACTTATTATTACCCATATTCAATGGGAACAGATCCGGTTGCTCTGCATCAGAACAGTTAAACACAGTCTGGGGGGTTATTGTTTGGAAAGCCTCTGTTCTACCTCCTTTTGTTTCAGCTGCAGCTATCACATCTAACATGCAGGGTGCTTTAGACAAAGAGCTATTGTTTAATGCTCCTTCTTGTTGACTGACTTCATTCCATGTTATTGATGTAGGAGAGACGCTTTCTGTTGGAACAGTCAAGTGGAGCATGGCTGTTTGCTGGCTGCCTCAGTGGGATTGAGGAGGTTCAGCTGTTACAGAAGCAAACCCCACGTTTGCCAACAGCAGCTCACCTCCAGGATCTCTTTTTGCAGTGGTTTACTTGGCTCTTTGCAGATGGAGCGGGCAACTCAAGCATGGATTTGCATTCAAATGCCACAGTATGCATTACAAGACTTAGGAAGGTGTCTGGGGTAGCCTCATGGAAGGGATAGATAACAGAACTTCCTCCCTTCAGAATGGGATTCTCTTAAGTGACTCTTGAGGAGGTGTGTAATGTAGTAGTGTAGTGATGTGTAGTACAGTAACCCATGTGAACTACCCGCTAATGTACCTAACAGTGGGACCGATGCAGGTGTCCTAACCTGGGATGGGGTTCTATTTGCAACAATGATTTACTTCTCATTGCACCACAGTTTGTTCTAGCTCTTTTTCACCTTGTTTTTCACCATCTTCACACTGAGTGCAGACCTGCTGGTCCAACGGCTCTTGTGCTGATGAGCATTTGGGAATGCCTTCTCCTTAGTGCAGTTCTGAAGCCACCAGTGCAAGCAGGAAGGGGATTTTCAGTCTTGTTGCTTTAGCAAATTAAACCAGGAGTGAGTTCCTTTTCCTCAGGAATTCAGCCCTTTCTGACCTGGAGTTATCTGGAACCAAACAAAAACTGCTCTTCTCTTCCTTTTCGCTGCACCCTTTGCATCCCTCAGTGTTTGCCGAGTTGGAAGCACTTTCTTGTTGTACCCTATCACTAATTAAACTGGGTTTGGTTCAGGAACTGGGCAGGTAAAGGAGGAGATGGGTGGAGGGAGCAAATGACAAACACCATCCTGGAGCCTCGGGGCTGAGGAAGGTTTAGCTCTCAGCAGTGTCTGCAAACAGAGATTTCCAATGGGATTCAGAATGCACTGGAAGGAATGTTTGTCAGGTCTTGTCTTTTCCAAGGGTATGAAATGCCAATGCAGAGTGAGTAAATTGTAGTAATCCATGCAGTTGTTTAGAGGACCAGGTGTACTTGTTAATGCATATGAGTCAATATAAAACACATGCAAAACTCTTGTGAACATTAAGAGGCTTCAAATGCTCTTAGCATTGGAATATTCATGGTTTCTTTGTAATAACCATGCTCAGCAAGATCTTTGGCCTCCCCAAACAGAAATCTGATTGAAAGATGACTGAAGGAATCAGCAAATATGAATTGCTAATAAAATATAGATAAAGCTTAAATGGTTGGAGGTACTGGAAGAAAGGTAAGAGCTATCTCCCCGAGTCCACAAACCTATGGTGCTTCCTGGGTTTTGCACTTCCCCACACTTTAACCTGCAGCAGCAGCTAGGGCAGAAGGTTGGCTGTAATTGCCCATACCTCAAATAGCATTTACCAGTTCACACCTGTGATTCACTAGGTAGCAATATGAATAACACCACTCCTGGGTAAGTGACAGCTCTGAAGGTTTATGGGGAGGGGGAGGCTGGTGGTAAGAGGCAGGAATACCTGACCTGTACAAGTATTTTGGGGTAACTCTAGAGGACATCCTTGTTTCCACCTCTCCCTAATGAAGAGCATTTGGCAATCACTGCAGTCACAAACTACAGGTGGGATTCTCCCCCTACCCCTTCTTTTCTTTCCTACTCCACACAGTCAGGCTTTCTAGCTTGTGGTATCTCTGCTGTTTGTAGCCCATGACCCTGAGATGCCATTACCATCTTACTGGGCAGCATTGGATGTTTTCAGTGTTTCTAATACTGCCTGGTAATGATGATGATGGTGTTTCGTGTACAACGTGGAAAAGCTCAACAGCGAGTTTGGAAGCAGGTCAGTGGCCAAGAGAGAAACCAGGCAAACCTCCCCCCAAGCATAAGTAAATGGACTGTGAAATGCTTTGGGTTCTAGAATAAAGGGTAAAAGCCAACCAGAAGGAAACGTTGGCCTCATTCTAATGTTAGAGTGAGCCTGTAAATAGGCAACTGCAGAACGTGGCACAGGTTTGGTGCTGCAGTGATAGGGTGTGTTCAGATGAGAACGCTTTGTAGGGGTGAGCTGAAAGCAGGCACCCTGCTCCAAACACGTTCTTTTTCCTTCCTTTCAAACCATGGTGGCTTTGCAGAGAGCGAGAGCAAACAGGTCTTGAAATGTAACACTCGGGTTTCCTTCGTCGTCGTTGTCTCTCCAACTCAAGATGTTCTTTGTCAGCTAAAGAGAACTCAGGAACCTGGCTGCCAGAATCAAACATGGGGTTTGCTCTTTCAGCTTTGCTGCTGTAACTCACTCTATCCCTTTCACAGCAGCTCCTCTGGAGCTCTCTAGTGCAATGTTCTCACAGCAAAACCATTCAGATTAGATCTTTGAACTGTCATGTAATGCATACACCTTTATTGTTATACACTTTTACATCCATTTGTCACTGCTTGAGTGAGACTTAACTCCCATTCCCTTGGATTGTGCTCATTACTTTAGTGGCCTAATGATGCATTTTAAGCTATGATGGGCTTTGTTCTTATTCTATGAGATTTCTTGCTCTGCATCAATGGTACTACTTAAAGTGACCTTGAAAGAACTAGCCCAGTCTAAACGGACTTAGTGGAGGGGAGAATGCTGTTTTATATGGCTTAGGGAGGCTTTTTGTTCTTTACAGTGAATTAAAACAACACAGGAAGTTGTACTTCCCAGTTATCGGATGTGAAAGAATGATTTATAACAGCTCTCACTGAGAAAGGGGATTATTGCTGGTTTTATCTGACACAGCTTAAGGGGCAGGTGGTTCAGTGTACCTGGCAGGTGTGAAGCAGCAAAAGGCACCAGCATCCTCCTCCTGTCACCCCCCTTGCCCTGGGCTCTCTTACTGATCTATGGGGTGCTGGGGTTTTAATTACTTGCACTGAGAAGGTCGGTTGTTTCCTTGAGCCCTCTTCTGAAGCATCAGCTGAATGATTCACTGGGGTGGAGCGTGGATGAAATGTACTCCTTTGTCATTTACTTTGATAGAGAGGTTGTATATCTGCTGTGCTGGAGCCACAAAGCCTGTGAGTACCTTATGGCTATGCTAAATATTACATGCAGTATAGCATTACCTACACGGTATAGCTCAGATCAGAGCTCTCTTAAGCTGTCACGAATTGAGAGGCCATTGCTACCCCGAGAGATAAGACTCACACTAAGGGGTGAAGGAAGACCAAGGAAATGCTGCTGCCTCCTTCCTGGGTGATGCAGCAGGTCAGTAACCCCCAGTCCTTGGAGTTAACAACAGCCCCACTTAGAACAGCACAGAGCTCTTACCAAGGGAACCGCTCCAGGGTGGGCAGCCTGCGCTATGATTTCTACCTTCTATTGCATGAGGTGCTCCAGCAAACTTCCTCTTCTTCTGAAAAGCACAAACCAGACAGATAGCTTATCATCGTTATCATTAGCATTCACTGTGCTTAATTACATTACTAATAACTACACCAAAGTCTCCTGCCACTGTCACTTCTATTTAAGACTCAAATTTGTCTGCATCCCTGCAACTGAAGCCAATACAATAAAGGATTTGTTGCAAAAGCAGCTGTGTTTAATGCTAGGCCACCTCCATCCCTTTTCTGTGCCCTCCTCAGTACTGTTTTCCTTATTGACCAGCTTCAGTACGTCTTTTCAAGTGTCTAACAAGACCTGAATTAGTATGGTTGTGAGTCAAAAGGGAGGAGGGAGGGAGAAAGCCAAGAAACAAACCCCAAGCAGTCTTACTGGTGTTAAATCCTGTTGAAAGAGAACTTAACCTTTTGTTTCCATTTTAGATCTTTATTAAATCAACTTTTTCTACTACCTCTGTAGAAATGCACCATGATTTTGAACCTGTCCTTTAAATGTCTTCCTTCTGCCCACCACCTATTTCCCCACCCCAGGGTATAAGGCAATCCTCCTCAAGCCATTTCTATTAGTTATTATGGAACACTGACAGCCTGAAGAATATGGACTCATTAATAACTGCTTCATTTCTCCAGCTGCTGGACAGACTGTGGTCCTCTGTGGGCATCTTACTAGACAGTGCTGGATTTTCTGGATCTACTCTAACACTGTCTGGTAACGATGTTTAAAGGGTGAACCAAACACCACCATGCATCAGGAGGAGCTCTCACTCAAAGACATTGTACCACAATGTAGGCCAAAGTGGAACACTTGGACAAGAGGGTAAGGATGATGGCTATCACTTTAACAGGTATTTTTAGATGTAGTGAAAACATTGCTGGAAACCACTCTGGTGGATGCTGAGCCTTGATGTTGCTGTGAAGGAGGTGAGACAGGCCATGCCTACCATACAAAGGGTGTATCTTCTGAGGCACAGGCATGCTTTCTTCTCTCCTCACAGTGGTTAGAGCTGTGATGCAGCCACATGGCACAGCCGTTGCCCAGGAGGCTGCAGGATTTACTTGCCATGCCTGGCTGTGAAAGGTGGTTAGGGCAAGATGCTGGTTGCAAAGGTCACTCTTCCCAATTACACTTCAATTACACCTCCATGGTTGAACGGCCTATGAACTTCCAACCGTGTAACCCACCCCATCATAGGCAGTGGAACAGGTGGGTTAATCACTCCCATCATTCCATTAAGAAACAAAGGAATTTAACCCAGGCAAGGAACAACTGAGTGCTGACCCTGCTCTGCTTACCAAGCAGAGAACAAGAGCTGCTGCTGCCTCACTCTGTGTAGCAACTCGGGTAGAAGTACACCACTGCACTGAGCGTGAGAATGGATGAGGTCTGGATGAGAAGCTGGGCCTGCTTAAGGATTAAGTACACTCAGATGACCTAGAGGTCTGATTTAAACAAGTTTCCTGGCATGACATAGGAACAAGTGCTTGAGGAGACCTTTCCTTACTGTAAGAGTATTATCTTAGTGACCTAGAACATTGTGTTTGAGCCAGAAAGTCCAGCTCCATCTGCTTCAGTAAAAAAGCATTGCAAATGTTAACATTGCCGTGTTGAAGATCTGTTCTGCAAGCAGATCCTGCGATCACCCAATAGCTAAAACTAAGCAGGTATTTGCAGGCCAAATATGGGGACTAAATTAGGTGCCAGTCTTGCCTTCCTCTAGTGCCATATTCATGCCTCCTGCCTGATCTACACAGACACGTTCAGCGGCAGCTTTTGCTTACCCTGCAGGTCCTCCCTAGTCCTTGACAGATTAATCCAGGTCAGTACTTCTTTACTTTGCAGACAACCTGCAGAGGATGCAAATTCATGTCAGAAGTCATTAGCAGTTCACTTTACAAGCTGAGATTCAGCCTTACACAAGGAGCCTCCATACTACCTGCACTTCTGAAAGACTCTTGGGATGGGGCACAGCCCTTGTACTGATGCCTCAGTCTTGTCCCCATTGGTTTTCAGCTCCTTCCTCTGAGAGATACAAGGCAATGTTACACACGCACTCTGACCACAAATTCCTCTTTAAATATATTCCAAGTATTGATTTGTGTCTTCCTCATCCTCAATGGAGTGTTAATCCCCTTCCTTGCTCCAAAACAGAACTGGGATAGAAACACAGTGGTACCCAAGCAAATTCTGCGTTCTCTGCCTTTGCCACTGGAACTCTCTCCCTGTTTTTCCAATTCCTTGCAGCAAGCTGGGTGTTTCCTTCCCAAAACTACCAGGTAATCCAGGAAGAGTGGGAAAAACAAACTGATTTGTGTATAACTTCACCCTGCTGCCACTACAATGTGGACAGCTTGAAAGGCGCTGACTGTGCTTGCTTTAACTCCATGGGCTGACTCACTGCTACAAGCTCGGTGTTGTGCTTGCCCTTGCAGGTTGTGATTCCCAGGGCGAGAGAAGGAAGCAGCAGAGGAGGCTCTCTGGTGATTAGCCTCTGTGTTAATGAGTAACTGGCTCACAGGGGATTGAGGAAATGGTGTGAAATTTGAGTGACTCTGCAAATTGGCTTTTAACAAGCATCGCAGTAAGATGGATTGGAGCGCACACCTACCTCCCGGCTCTGCTTAGCACAAAGTGTGGGTCCTAACCTTGGATGGAGCTGAGTAAATAAATGTATAACCAACAAACAGCTCTAATGGGGCATCCAGGGCAGGGACAGGAATGTGGCCTTAAAACCAAAGACACAGAGACCAGGGAAATCCCTCTGCCCGCCCCCGTGGTGATGTATGCTTAGGAAAGTGTCCCTTCAATCCTGCCTCGGACAGAGACAGTCATGAGAGCCAGGGGCAACCCAGAAAACCCCCTTCTGCCTCCATATCTTTCCCTCCCCTTCTCCTGCTGATTTTCATCTCCCTTCAATTGGTTTCACAAGAGAGCAATTCCACAGGCAGGATTCTTGGGATGGTTTCATTGCTGCCTGAGGCCTGGGCTGCATCAGATTCATTCTAAAGCAGTTGTCTCACTGAGGGGAGTTTGACCATGGGTGAGGGCAGGTTGTTCAGCTGACACCCATGTGCATCCACAGTCCTGCTGTGCTGCTGCTGCTGGAGCTGCTCCAGGCACGGGCATGGTGAGCAATTTCACAGCCAGATGGATGCAGTGGCCAGAGCTGTCGGTAAGTTCTCTACAATTCTTTTCAACTCCTATAGCAGTGAACTGGAACTGGTTGTGTTTTATAATGGTACTGCTTCATAAGCAAGCAAGTTAAACATTTACTGGTTATCGCTTTGTCTAAGGGAAAGGCCCTCAGCCTTTCCCTGCCCTATCTTTCTAGTCCTGGATTTAATGGTGTTTTCCTTTAGCCCGAGTGAGTGCCTGCTGATTGCTGTCTTACCAGGCAAAGTTAGATCTAGCTATCTGTGTCTAATACTGTCTGGTAATGCCGTCAATCGCATCGGCAGAAAGCTTCGTCTTGACCCAGAGATGGAGAGGAAAGCTCGCCTCGGTCCCAAGAATGGACTAGATGATCTTTTGAGGTCCCTTCCAATCTCCAGCATACTGTAATGGATGAAGCCTGATGTCTGGGCCTTCCCACTGGAGTTTCGGCTTATGCTGAAGGCTTACTCAACTGCACTGTCTTGTTCACACCCAAGCATGGATTGTAACGCCTGCAGAGGTAGAAAGAGACATGAAGAAAGTCAAGAGAGTATCAGCTTGTAGGTAGGTCAAGATATGTTTTCTGAGCAACCTTTGGATCTATTGTCAGACTGGCCTGAAATGCGATGGGTGCAGGCACAGCCACCTCAGCTCTCAGTTTAAATAGCTGCTTCTGTTTGGAAATGATGCATTAAATGAGCAAAACTCAGCAATAGCTCATTGCACCCTGTAAATAAAGTCTGCTTTATTCTTACACTGACAGAAAAGTACTTTTAAAGGTACCTTATAAAATACAAGGGTTTGCAAAGCCCTCACTTCAGCAGATCTTCTATGTGAGATGTGATTAGTCAAGCCGCACAATAAGAAAGGTGCTCTGATTCCCCCCACCTGGCTATCAGCTTTTACCCTTCCTCTATGGAGAAGCAGCAACAGCCTATGCCAGTTGATTCCTTAGTACAGCACCCCTGCTTGTGCAGTGTAAGAGCAATGAGAGGGAGTAGCACCACAGAATGTATCCCTGACCTCAACTGCTGAGCACCCTGTGCCTCAAGGCATGAGAATGGAGACAGCAAAGTTCTCTCCACGGAGTCTCACTGAACTGCCAGGAATTTCCCTGTTAGGAAATGGCCCTGCTCAGAGGATGAAGATGCTGTGAATGCCCTGGTTAAAGTGACTCACGCTGGCAAGTCTCACTCTGCAGGGTACAAATGGCATTCCTTTGCATAGTACAGTCACCTTATGGAAACCTGTTACCTCTTCTGGTACACAACAGTGCCTCACCAAGGTATTAGTGTTCTACAATTCATACTTTTACCTGTGCTATCCCTGAACTTCAGCTGTTGGATTCCTTGGCTTTCTTTCCTCCATAAGCCTTTCTTGGTCCAACACTTACCCTCTGGATTTCACAGAAGCTGCAGTCTCTTACTGGAAGCCTCCCTGTTTCTATCCCTGTCTTCATAAAGATGCTCAGGATGACGTTCAAGGCTGGGTTTGAGTTATGGTGTTTCCTAAATGAAACAAATTTGACCCTTTCAGCAGCACTCCCCTTTCCTAATTACCTTGAAATGAAGGGAAAACAAGAACTCCACCTCTCTCGCCACAATGTGTTCTTGGGTCCATTGGTAATAAACCAAACCCCATGAGGTGCCCCGAGCAGTCGGTTCTGAAGGGTAGGTATGCACAGAACACCCTCAGAGAAGGCACAGGGATGAAGATGTGACTCCGGTCCCTAAGTCTGTGCTCACAGATCCTGGTACCAGGAGCTTGCTCTAATTGTTCTGATTAATGTCACTGCCTTTATCACTAGAACCCCCCCGTGGATAAACACACCCATAAAGACTGGTTTCTTTGAATATTGTAGAGATACATTTTTATCTCTTACATGGTATTTAATGTGCTGTTTCACTGCCTTAGAGCTCCTGTTACTCATTTTAGGCATTTTAGTTGTATATTCAATAAACTATGGCTCTTAACCCAGCTCTGAGTTGAATTTCTTTCAAAGCAATACAGATTTCTGTGCATTTAATCCAGGAGAACTCCTTCCCCAATGCTTGAATGCAGTCAAATAATTCCTGCCCAAGAGCAGTAACTGCTTCTCAGGAGAGCTCTGTATGAGATACAAGCTGGCTCCTTAGAGTGTTCTCAACTACTTTGGGTGTAATCTGGCACTGATACAGTTGTGTGCCTCTAATTTGTGACCAGCTATAAGGGCTCACAGCTCTGTGAAGCTGGACAGGGGTTTGAGGCAATGCAGATGAAACGTTGCCTTCTCCTCATCCCACTCACCAAGTCCTGGCCAGCCACATGAGACTGAAGCCACCCCAGCAATGTTTCAGCAAGTTATACACTGAAATAGCCTTGATTTCCAAACAAAGGGGAGAATTCCTCAATGAGAAACCCCTTTATCCAGATAATATGGTGCTGACACAAGCCAGGAGCTAATGTGTCTCACCGAACACAAGCAAACTGTCCCTTACAGCTCCTTCACAAATGTATATATTTGTGAAGACTGCAGATCATAAGAGGGTATGTGTGTATATATAGATAGAATCACAGAACAGTTCGGGTTGGAAAGGACCTTAAGATCAACCAGTTCCAACCCCCTGCCACGGGCAGGGACACCTCACACTAAACCATGGCACCCAAGGCTTCATACAACCTGGCCTTGAACACTGCCAGGGATGGAGCATTCACAACCTCCCTGGGCAACCCATTCCAGTGCCTCACCACCCTCACAGGAAAGAATTTCCTCCTTAGATCCAATCTAAACTTCCCCTCTTTCAGTTTGAACCCGTTCCCCCTTGTCCTGTCACTATGGTCCCTAATGAAGAGTCCCTCCCCAGCATCCCTATAGGCCCCCTTCAGATACTGGAAGGCTGCTCTGAGGTCTCCAGGCAGCCTTCTCTTCTCCAGGCTGAACAGCCCCAGTTCTCTCAGCCTATCAAGATACATATATAACTATATATATAAATATATATATATTTATATATATATATAACGTTACTTGTCCTCCTGATCTGTAGTCTGGACTAAGCCAAGGAGACTTTTGACTTCATCACCCTCTTATGATCCTTGAACTAGGGAAGTCAGACCCACCTGCACAAAGGGGGAGAGACCCTAAGCCAAATCCCCCTCTGAAGAAGGCAGTGGGAAAGCAAGAACACCTGACTCGATCAACCCCACTGTTCCTCTGATTGACAAGGGGACACCGTGGGCAGGTTATCTGAGCTGAGCAGCAAACAGAAAGCTGTACTGCTGTTGGAACCGCCTGGGCTCAGACAAGGTGCAGACTGAAGCAATCTGTTTCCTCCCAGCACAATTACATCTTGCTTTGTTGATAAAGGACTTATCACAAGGGCAAGGGAAGTAGGAACCTTCCAGCTACTTGTATCTTCAGCAACACTCAAAAGGCTTCAGAAACTCCCAATAGAGACCCTAATACCAGATGGCTTCTAGGCACAGGCACAACTTTTAAATCCCAGCTTTCAGTCTCAGTTCCTAGTAGATCTGGGGGCTTTTTGGTAACAAAACTTTGTAAGCAGATTATTATATTGAGGGCAAAAAAAAAAAGTGGGCAAATTTCCCTTGTATTTACCTTAAAATTCTTTGGTACTGAGAATTCTGAAGAGTAGGGACAAAAACTGGATTTAAGGCATTTTTTTTTCAGCCTTATTTGTTCCTCCAAACCCCTAAAGCCCTTATTTCAACATGCTTAAGGTTAGCATACGTTCTCCTGAAGTTAAATATCCTCTTAGCAGCCTACAGCTGCTATGGCATACACAAACAGTTCTGAGGACTCTGGTGCATTAACACTTTATATACCAGTAGGTAAAACACTAAGTACATTCTACACCATCAGGCCACAGACCACTGTGCCTTTACACAATAAAACCCAGCATCAGAGCGGGGACAGCACTGTACCAACCAAAGCCCCTCCTCTTCTTTGCTTGCCTCCCATATAAGTATTATTGATGCTTCCTACTGCTGCGTATGAGCAGGAGGAAGGGCTCAGAATTGGCTTTGTTTGCTACCACAATGCCCTAGAGCAATGCCAGTTGCAGAAGCAAACAACCAGGAGGCTTTGTTGTAGACTCCAAGTATTCAGACTTCTTCTTTGGCTTTACCTTTACTAACATTAACATTTAACATAACGGCATAGCAATGTATGGGTTGAGCACATCCTTCCCTGTTTCTAACAGGGAGCTGAGCAAAGACAAAGCATTTAGTTTTCCCAGGATTTTCATAGGAATCAAAACATTTAGGGGGAAAAAAACCCAACCTGAACCCTCTTAAACACTTTATTAGGCATCATGAAGCAGTAGGAACTCCAGTGTGTTAAAGGTGCTTCATATCTCCTTTAAGTAAGATGAAAACACAATCAATAGCAAGGGTTGTTCTCAGCATGGTATGGATGTTCTTTACATCTTCAGAGTATCATCAGCCTTATATGTAGTGTAGAGGCTATTTATACACTTGGGTGGTAGGGAAGAGAAATGCAATACCCAGCCTCCTTAAGAAGCTCTTTTCTTATTCCTTTGTCAGTTTATTTTAGGCAAGGAAAGGTGGAGTCAGCTCCCAAAGCAGTAAATTTAACAAGCACCTCCTGGCCCAACTGTTAAACCTAAACTGACTCAAGAACAAAGTTCAAGACTACAGAAACTATGCACATGTAATTCGATCGTCTTACTCAACAGAAGCAGACTGAAGTATTAAAGAAGCTGCTCAATGAACAGCACATCCTCTATCAAACTATCCCCTCTTTTCAAGGCTATAGCAGGTTTCCTCCCAGTTGTTGTGAACTTGCTTTAAAAGCACATGGGATTCAAACTACTTCCAGGTTCAGGTGAGGGGATTGGTGCTCGCGATGCTGCTCTGGGAGGGCACACAGCAAGCAGAGGGCTCAGGAGATATATATCTATATATGTGTGTGTATATATATATATATATATATATCAAGCACGATGATATATCTATATGTATCATATATATAGGATATATCAAGCACAATGACTCCTTGGGTAGGTTCTGCTCAACCGCTGTTACCTTCTGCCACTGTTAACTCACTTCTAAACAGTGTCACAGCCACAGGACTTAAGGAGGGATTGGAATAACCAAGATGATCTGATATTTAACTAAGATTCCATTTAAGTGTTGGTGTCCAAATGCAAATCACTGAACAGGCTGCATTAAGCCCTTCCCTCAGTCCCTGCAGCTGGGAGCCAAAGCCAGGGAGAGGCTAAGCAAACAGGGAGGAGAAACAACCTCATCTGGATTGCTAATTCTATTTGCATACCAAACACCACTTTAAACAAAGCCATTTGGATTTCTGTGGGCAAACCTACCTCATTATTCCCTATCTGCTACTTGATGGCTGTGAGCCTTTCAGTGAATACATGCAGGGAGAAAAAGCCTTGAGTGCCACTGAATAAAGGGAAACCCAAAACCAAACTAGGATGGGTTAGTAACATGCAGCTCTTTCATTGCTTATTCGTCTTTGGTCTCTATCTCCCTTAGAATGTGTCCTAAAAACAGGGCTTTTTTAGAGCTGTTGGGAACAAAGGAACTACCTATAAATATACCTTAAAACATAACAAGCAGGAAGAGTCAGAGGTAACAGTGTTTGTGTGCTGACCAAAGTGAATTAGACACAGCCTGCATTTAAGGCCTTTTTAATTTGTTTTTAACTGGATTTCTTCCATAGCTGCAACTCAGAAGTTTTAGGCATGACTACAGCAAACTGAGAGGTCTCCTATTCCCTGCTCTATCCCATTTTCCACCCTTTGTCCGGATATAAGGGTACGAGGGGGAGCGGGGTGTGCTTTGTATCATTTTGTTTGCAATATTACACTATTTCAGCAGCTAAATAAATGGTAAGTGGTTCACACACACCCCCTCCTCTTGTGTCCCCCTCACTGCCTCCTTATGCATCCCAATGGCAGCATCCATGAGCCCATGCTCTGGAAGAGAGCAGGAAAATAAAGAATACACCTGCTGCTCCCTAACACACACCTTTCCTCCAGGAAGAGAAGGAGCCATCACACTGTGTTGAAGGAAGAGGCTGGGCACAGAAAGGGAGAAATCCACATCCCTTATTCCTGTTTTTAATGAGAATATCCCAAGCTTTTCCCTGTTTATACCTCCAGTGGCTCTCTCTGATACAGCTAGTTCTATTCATAGTTACTATGGTCAAACCACTGCTGATCCCAGAAAAACTTAACTTGTTTTGGTGAGTAAATGCTATAGGTGCAACCCGAGAGATCAACTGGGATTCTAACTGTATGTGTGTGAACAGTGTTACCTGCTTCTACTGCGAGGTGCATGTCTCTGCAGAAACACTGTACATGAGAGCCTGTTCCTGTGGAAATGAAACAGTCAATCACTCCTTCAGTACTGTAAGAGTCAATAAGCGAGGCCACTTGAGGCCAGAGCTGTAGCTGTCACACACCCAGTGATACCTAACCAGCCCTTCAGGCTGTTCTCATAAACGTGATAAATCAAAGACAAGTTCATCAGTCACTGAGCTATGCTGTTGCTCACAGCAGACTGTACCTCTTCAGTGAGGGACAGGTATTTGGTGCAGGCAGCTGATGGAAACAGAAGATCACAGAATCTCAGACTGGTTTGGGCTGAAGGGACCTTAAAGCTCATCCAGTTCCAACACCCTGCCACAGGCCAGGACACCTTCCACTAGAGCTCCAAGCCCCTGTGTCCAACCTGGCCTTGAACACTGCCAGAAAGATATCTCTGTCAGCACAAAGCCACCAGGACACTGAATGTATCCCAATCTGCATACAGCTCACCAATGTAAAGCTGTTTCCTAAGGGAGCAGCCCACCTCTACTCCAAAATCACAATGACCTTCTAGTGGTATTTAGTGCTGGGATGAAGCAAGAGTCTCCTCAGCCTGGCCTACAGCATTCATTTGTGTCACAAGGTGTCAGATGCTAACTGGGTGTCTCTAAAGAGAAGCTAAGCTCTGGAACGCTACAAGGGACAGTTCCCTCATGTGAAGCTCCAGGGAAGCAGTGTGAACAGTTTGCAAATGACTGGCTATGCCACATAAATGGTTAAGCTCTCCACAAGGATAAAGTAAAAACAGTGGGATGGGCTTTGTGGCTTATGCAAAACCTGACTGACAACACGCATGAAAACCTGGCCCCATCTGACACTGTGAAGCAACTGCTTTTCTGAACTGCAATGCACTGCCAGTAACTCCCAGCAACAGATGGGGCCCTGTCAGGGACTGAGGAGCTCACAAAGTACAGAAAGAAAGAGCTGGAACGACACACAGCCCGTCACAATCCCATCGCTGTAAAACTCACCGAAACCATTGGCATAGTTTGCCCTTGGGCTATTGGACTAGTAGCTTCCATTTGAAATTCATTTCCAAGAGCATCTGGGCATCCCTCTCACCTTCCCAAGGAGGGCAGGAGGATGGAGCCTCCTGCCTTCTCTGGCATCGCTTCACAGTGCGGGAGGCATCCAAGAGACAGGCCCGGACTTGAGCGGTGGTGGATTCTGAAAGGAACCAAAGGCACTTTGAGAGGAGGGCACATGCCTGGTTAGCACAACTGGAACAGCAATAAGCAATGTGTTCAGTCTCAGGAAAAGCCCTGCCAAGGAATGGGTTGTGCTTAGAAAGCTTTTGAGAGGCTCCCAGCGTGGTACATGAAATGAAACGCCTGAAGAAAATTCCACAGTGAATAAAAGAAGACTGAAAATCATCTAGGGAGGCAAAGGTACACAGCTGAGCACAAAGAGGGCTGGCTCTGGGTCTGCAGTAGCTCTCAGCCCTGGTAGATTGGCTCTCTACTGGTAGCGCTGACAGCACCCCTGTGTTTTAGGGAAGGTCACTGTGGTTATCCCATCTTGACCATCAAGTGACCAAAAGCAAATGTGAGGGAGACTTTGCATAGTGGGGTGACTGTTGCAGCAACAGGCAGGAGCAACACCTTGGCAGTAGTTTATCTTTAAAACCAAACAGCCACTTTTGCATTCACAACTACTACTCCTGTTCATTTCCTATGAATTCTGGAAGCCAGGTAGGAAACTGAAGCCAGTGAATTCACGTGATCTGGCGCCCTGTGGGCAAAATCAGAACTTGGCCCTTGTCACTTACGCTGCTGCTTTTATGTTTTAAATATGTATTTATCATAGACTATCATTTGGAAGAGACCTCAACATTTCTAGGCAAAGCAAGACCTAGTCTAGGTTATCTCAGCACCTAAAGTTCTTGCTCTGGATCCAGTTTTAAAGACATCACACACACACATATACACACATATATATATATATATCTGTGTCTGTGCATGGCAGCGAGCTGCTGAAGTTATTCATTAGATGTTTCACTGATGCAAGGATGAGCTACAGAATCCTAGAATCTTCCAGATGCCCCAGGAAATGCATGTCCTTGTCTAAGGGAGTTACACACTTGTCTCTTAGCTGCCAGAACAGCCTTAGCATCCATCTCCCTGTGCCCCTGTGATGACAAGCAGTCTTGGTTTCTTATTTGCAGCTCCTGAGCATTGGCTCAGACTCTGGCAGTAATTCACCATTGCTGCCCTATGAATTCATGTACCTGTAGCAGTGAATTTCATCCCCTATGATTCCACTGCAGCTTCTTAGTTCTGTAAATGCTCCCTCTGGTTTCTGTGAGTTCTGAGCTGTTTTCTGGTTTCCCCCCTGGCCCAACCTAACATGGACAAAGCAAACAAATGGTCAAAGACTGATCTTGATTTCTTGCTCCCCATCATGTGGCACAAGCTGTGCTAGATGAAAGCTCAGAACTGTTTCATAGCAATGTCAGTCAGACCCTGGGCTTCCAGACGCTGGTTTTGTTGAGGGTCTAACTGTGTCTGAATGCTGGGAATGCTGCAAGCTAGGGCAGTTAGAATTGCTCTGTTGTGAACAAAGGGATGCTGTGTTAGTTTGCAACGGGCTCAGCCTTGGTGCAGAGCAGAAAGCAGATATGTTAGAGTTCTGTGGGCCCAAAAGCAAAGAACCATTCCTGCTGCCTGCGACATTCCAGCCTTTGCTAGTGTGAAACAAATATTGCACACTGCTCAGAGTCACCCCTTTCCCACAGCCACCTAAAAGAGGTTCTGCATCATTAAGAGCTGCAAACACTCTGCACTCAGCAAAGCACACTCCTCTTACTGTAAATGGTCCTCTGCTTTGTTCTTCACGAAGCCATCATCTGCTGCATGAGACAACTCGGAGAGAAGGGGCTTTCAGTGCTCTTGAGAAAGCTCAGCACTTCATGTGCCCCTTGCAGCAAGGCACCTGCAGCAGCAGAGCCACCTGAGGCATGGCCAACTGAGGATTAAATCACCTGAAAAATATGCAAAGGGCTCCTCATGGTGCACACAGAAACAAAGAACCTGGCAAGTCTTTGATCAAACCTGGGAACCAGGACTGGTCACAGTATCCACCTTGGATGTTGTGTCAAGAGCAAGGCATTTCCCTACCTAAATGGGAAAAGCAGGAGGGAAAGGAAGGAGTTCAAACAACAGGAAAGCAGCTTTAGAAACAGCACAATAAAACAAAGGGAAAGGCAGGGAGGGGGTAGGACACTTTAACAACAGCTTTTTCATATATTCTCCCTTTTCCTCAGTACAGTAAGGTCCTGGCTGCATGGCCTGACCCATCAGAAAGAAGCAGAGCATGGCACAGCACACAGTTCAGCTCTGCCCCAGCTTCACCAGCCCTCTGGGGTCACCTCTACCTCATCAGCAACAACCTTTCCCCCCTACCTCCAACGCAGTGAAGTCATCCCTCCTCCAGCTTAGTGTCCTACAGCCTCCAGTGCTCTCTGCTGATGCTCTGTTCAATGTCAGGGATGAGACACAAGGGTGGACTGGCCTCAAATCTGATCTCCATGGCAAGCTCCTGTGTTCCTGCTGGTGGAAGATAGATTGCTAATGAGGTGTGAGGAGGTGAACAGAACTCACCTGCAAGTGTGGAGGTGTAAACTGGGATTTAGCTGATCTCAGCTGCTCTGCTGTCCTGTTGTGCTACCAGAAACACCTGGGGGAAGGGGATGGGTCAGTCTCTTCGTAATACCTAGGGTTTCTGCGACAGATGACATGAAATGGGCTCATGTGCTGAACCTCCCACAGGCGTTGGGGGTTTTTAGTGGCCTTGGTACAAAACTATGACAGTAACCAGCCAAAACCCTTGGATTTCATGTTTGAATCCAGTGGGCTCACCTAACTGCACAGCTTTGTGTCAGAATTGGGGCTTAATCATTAATTTCCACATGTCTATGGCCTGCTGTGCAGGGGGAGACAAGGCCAGACTAATAAGCTTCTCTGGGAAAGCTGCTGTATGTTGTACTGCTTCCTATTGTTTCCCTGTGGTACTGAAATAAAACCTACACACACCACAATCAAGCTGCAGCTCAGTTCCGGATGGAGACCACATAGTTCACTAGTGGGAGGCCCAAGCATGTGTTGTTCAACAAACATATCCAATAATTATCTGTTCTTGTCCACAACATGTAAAAACTGGGGTTTTCCCTTGTACAGGTGGGAAAACTGAAGTCTAGACAAGTTTTCCTGTCTCCTGCAGTGGCTTTCTTGCAGGGCCAAGGGGAGATGATGCTTTCTGACCCCTACAACCCTGCTGCACACTCAAGAACATCACAGAATAGTCCAGGTTGGAAGGGACCTCATTCAGTTCTAACCCCCTGCAATGAGCAGGGGTATCTTCATCTAGATCAGTTTGCTCAGAACCACATCCAACCTAGCCCTGAATGCGTCAGGGATGGTGTATCCACCACCTCTCTGGGCAACCTGTGTCAATGCTTCAGCACCCTCCTTGTATAAAACAGCATGCACAGTCCCTTCCAGGCTGCCTCCACAAGGCAGGTTTATTCCTCCTAGATCATGCTGTGACCCCCCTGCAAGAAACACTGCTCCCATTGGAAAGCAGCAATGGCAAGCTAGGAAAAACCTGCTTGGAACTGACCTCCAGAGATACTTTGGGAATTAGCTTATGTAAGGGTGGGAGCAGCCTCCAAACGTGATTAAAACATTGTTCTCTGAGAGACGTGTTGTTCTGCCCCTCCAGTTAGCTGTGGGAAAGGGCACTGGGAGCACACACAGCACCAGCACATGAGTCACTGCTCAAAAATCCTTCAATGAAAGAGATTGTGCAGATAGTGCTGCTCTCCCACGAGAGGGCTGGAGCTGGTACCCAGCCCTGAGTGCTGGGTTTGGCTCAGTGGCTTTGGGATGGAACAGTGCTGCTCACCTGAACTCCGGGATGATCAGGAGCAGGAGCTGCTAAAGCATCTCTCATAAGCCACTGAAACAGTAGTTTTCATCCTCAACTTGCATCTATTCAGAGAGAGAAGCATTAAAAAGCATTCCTGCAGTAGAGCTGAGATTGGTTTCTTCAGCAAGCAAACATTAGCACTTTTATGTAGCTCGCTTCCTTCCAGAGGATGGTTTGTGACACCAATCTCTGCTTACAAAAACTGAGGGAATTCCAGACCCTCTGAGACCTGCTGTCTCCCTGCAGCATGCGTGACATCAGTTCTCTATTCCATGCTTTTCCTGGCTGTTGAATAACAAGGCTCCATTGCTTGACTCAAGGTTCTGCATAAGTAATGATGTAGAACATTATTTTTTGAAGGAATTTTCCATGGTTTAATATTTGACTTTTTACTGGGCTTTGTTGGATACAGCGCTCCTTGGATTTCATGAGCACCTTGAAAAAGAATTATAACCTGATTATTGCATCTTCTAGCAAGGAAATAGATGTCTTATATAAATCTTGATATATCTTATAGTCAAGGGACTAGCTTGTTATAGTTGTATTTCACATGGATCCCATAAGGTCTTCAGAAACATGAATCCAAAAGGGCTTTTCACATCAAAACTTTCCAGCTTTACGCACTTAAACAAGAGACCAAATGCAGCAGCAAGCTGTCCCACTGCCTGATTCCCAAACCTGATGCCTCAAATGGCACCTGTAAAGATGATCAAGTCGCCGAAAGCCTTTGAAGAGTGAATTAAACACGCTCTGTCTCCAACTGTAGCTGTGTTGGCAGCCCACATTCTTCTCTATTGCAGTTTTTCCAAGCCTGGTTTTCCAGGATAATAAGGATTACACAGGCACTTTGCCATTGCTTACTCTAATGACTTTTTAAGCTATTGGTGAAGTTCTACAAACCTCAGTTTTTAGAGGCCTTTACATTCATGTAACAAAGCAGAATAGAATAGGTAGAAGAGGGAGAAGTGATGAATGCCCCTTCCTCATCCCATGCAAAGGAAAACCTCTGTTGTTCTTTGAATTACATGCTCAGCACTGGAGATTCAAACAGAAAAGGGTGGAAAAATAGCATCCAAAGTGCATTTAAAAAGGGAAACAGGGCAAATACACAGTTGAGTCTTTTCTGGTAATTCCCTATGGAATATCTCATTTCACTGTACGCAAAGCAACACATACGGGCATTTTGAGTGAAGGAAACTCCTCTCTTAGCCCCGTACCTGTCAACCTCTCCCCTTCTCCAACAATTAGGCAATATTTCCTAGAGGGTGTAACATTTGCTGAAGGTATTTGCAGTCGCAGGTTGCAACACTGCCATCCTCCCACTCCGAGCTGCTCTCTATATGACCAGAGAGATTAAGGTTGGGAGGGTTGGCTGTGAGAGGTAATCCAGGAAGGCTGAAGGTAAGGCAAGGTCAGGATCCCGACTGGCTCCGTGTGAGCACTGGAGCTAATCAGAGGCATTGTGTATGAACAGGAAAATAGAATGTTCCTGAAGGTCACCGTGACCGGCAGGGAGGAGTGCCAGGGCATTCACACCGGCTTGGCACGGCCACCCTGGAGGATGCAGGGCCAACAGAGAGGCTGAATGGAAGCCAAATTCCACCTCCCATCAATGTTTCTCATCCCTTTTAGTCTGGGGGTGATAGGGGAGTTACCACATAAGAAAACACAGGCCCAGCTCTCTCAGCCTGTTTCCAGAGCAGAGCTGCTCCAGCCTTCAGAGCATCTCCATGGCCTCACTCCAGCAGCTCCACATCCCTCTTGTGCTGGGGCCACAAAACTGAACACAATACTCCAGGAAAACTGGAGTGCATTTCCAGCACCAGAAACCCCTTGCGTGACCAGCACCAGTCTCCAGGCAGCTGTTGCCAGGGGATCAGCCTGTGTTTAAAGCACTGAAGGTTTTCTGACCCTCCCAGACAGGCACGGTAGACTCGGAATAAAGCAGAAGCAATCTGAGTTGCTGAGCCTCTGCTTGCTGCTGTGGATGCACTGTGCTTCTATCCATGAAGTAAGGCAGGCTGTACCCTCCACAGGATGTTTTGCTTCTTTAGAAGCAATCTGTGGCCTGACTAGAAGTCAAGTGCAAGTTCTCTGAAGGCAGACGAGGTACAGTTAGAGCTCTGCTAAAGTGTTTAGGAACTGCCAAGCAAAGGTTAGAATTTCCACACCTTCTTGTTGGCTTAAGATGTAGTTTTAGCCCCTGAAAGAGGGGGCGAAAAGGCATGAAGTTGTGATTGTAGAGAATACCTCTAATCTCCATGAAGATACGGGGCAGAGGGGTTTATCAGTAAGATGCTGAAGCTATTCTGTGTCATCTCATGACAGCAGTGCTGGCTTACACACTGAACAGCTATTTGCATCTCCAGTATGATACTTGGATTGAAGGTTCCAGGCCCTTACTCCAAACATGAATCAGCAAATCCTGAAAGCCTCAGTTCTCATCAGATCACCAAAACTGGGATCACCAACCTGCTGTCATCAGATATCCTTTGGTAAAAACACTGAGCTGCTTTGAGGTGTTGCAGAACTACCCCTCCAGACAAGGAAGATGATGCCTAAAATGTTCTTCTCTGATATCAAAGGCTTTACATAAATTCTGGATGCAGAAGCACCATCACTGTTTGTATTAGTGCCTGTTACTGAGAAAGTGCTACAGAGACATCATTAAACAGAAAGACATAAGGATGATGATCCTTTTGCAGGCCAGGCTGAGATGGCCTTTGTGCAAGATGCAAGGAAACTACCAACAGGCTGGATCCTTATCAGCTATCAGAGGTGAATATTGTATCATGGTTTAGCTATTGATTGTACTAAGTCTTATGACCAGGTTCTCATCTGATGCCAGTTACCTCTTCTTATACCACCCATAGAGCATGAATTCCCCACGTACTGCACATAATTTACACCATTTTCATTTAAACCCTGAGAAAATATAAGCCCATCTCTTTGCTTCTAAAATAGTTCAAGACCAAAATTACTGATATTGGCTGACAAATACCTAATGAAATTAAATTATTTCATACCAACATTTTGACTGTTTCATTGAAAACATGAAGAGAAACACAAGCCATCCATTAGCAAGCAGCTCCTTTGAAAAGCAACCATTGCTTTGGAGGGAGAATTTGGCTGAAATGCCCCAAATCTTTCAATGCCCAAACCAAGAGCATTATTTCTGTGACACGTTTGTTGTTGAGCTCAGCTCTGTGCTTTGGCAATAAGAAATAGATGTATTTGTTTCAAATGAAAACCTTTTTAGTACAGAGGTAATCTCTAGGTCTTGTCTTTAGGAAGATGTTTAGCTCATTTGGTGTTCTTAAATGCAAATTGCAGCTACATTCTGGGGAAATCAGTCAGCTTCTACACTGTTAAACCTTCCTTTACGTGGAAAAAGGAAGGTCTGTTCTTCTAAACTCTGCTTTGTTCCCTTTGGTACCAAATGACACAAAGCAGCCTGCGTCTCCCTGCCCGTGTTCATCCCCATGGGCACTGAAAGCAGAGCTGAGATAGGAGCTGCTGGTACACATGCTGCCAACATGCAATTCCCAAAGAAATTAATGAGCCAGATTCAGGATTGTCTCAAGCAATGTAATTCACTGGTGACGCCCGCTGTGAAGATAACATCTGTGGGGGCTCTCTGGAAGGGAATCGTGCTGTTTCATTCCATGCTGCTAGTCACTGTGACAAGTTAAAGACTGTTTCCCCAATGGGTCTTCCCCCTCCCCACCACAAACACCTTCTGGAAAGAGAAACAGCCCAGAGCTGAGTTCAGATGCACAAACTCAGCCTCTGGAATACCTACTCCTCTCTGGTGATGAAGTGTGCAAGCCAAGCCACTCTGTTCTTTCCTAAGAGCTCAGGTCCCAGGAAGCATCTAATCCCATCTCTGATAAACAAGGGAAAAGGCCCTTGCCTCAAATTTATGCAATCAGGCAACAGGAATACGCCCTGCATCCCTGTTTCTCCTTACCCTGATGCAAAACACACAAGCAAATGAAGACTTAAGAGGGCTCTCGCTTAAATAATACGTGTCAAAAGATTCAGTGAAACGAAGATTCATCTTGAATACTGGGAGATTCTATAATTAGACAGAAGAGATGATAAAAGGCTCCCACCCCATGGGTCTCTGTATAAAGATTAGAGAGGGAGAGACAAGTACGTGTTCAGACTAATGGAAGAATACCTTACCAGCACTTCAATCACTGCAGGATATTTCACGTGTCCATGTCTCGGGATAAATGGGACTGTTTAAAATTGGTTAATCTCTTAGCAATCCAGGCAAGGAGGGAAGTGGTAAAAGAGCCCAAAGCTCTGGCAGGATCTAGGAACAAGCAATTAAACGTTAAAAATAGAGAAATCAATATTTACATTCCCATATCAAAGAATAACAAGAGCAGCACTTTAACACCCCGTGTTAAGGCAGAGGAGAGAGACCAACCCCACTGGTGGAAGATACCAGTAGCTGGAGGGGTGGGACTGCTTCATGGTACAACCTTTGCATAACAAGCTCTGGGTTTAGGAAGCAGCTGAGCTGCACTGCTTTCCTGCATGGCTTTTTATTTCCCTGATGCTTATGCATAATGCATTAACCTGCCTTCAAACAGCCTGGCCAAAAATTGGCTGAGTCGCCAATGACAGCCTCTTCTAGAGCAGGACAGAGCGTGTTTTTGTTTGGTCTGGTGCTCTGATGGCAAAAGGAGAGCGACACAAGAGCCAGGCACTGCTCCCTGCTGGAGATCCTCTTCAATGCAACTGTCCCACCATCCTGCAGGGAGCAACTGGAGTCTGCAGCTGGATGTTGACTGTGGAAAAAGCTCGTTCCAGTTGGTTACAAGACATTGCTGAGGCAGGGTTCTCCATCGTGGACGCTGTGCCCTGGCTTGTCTGAACTGGTTGTTTAGTGTGCTCTTTTGGTTTGTTTTGGTTTGAATTTAAGGAGGAACTTCAAGGCAGGAGTCCAGGGATTAGCACTGATAATGCTGCAGTGTGTAACAACACTGAGGCTTTTAGTGGTAGAACCTTTTGGTGCCAAGGATTACGTGAAGCAGGAATTTACAGCAAGTCTTGCCTCAAAGAATTTGCAATCTACTTCCTTTATTCCAAAGCAAAGTGAACCAGGTGTGGGAGCCTGCTGGGAAATCCAATAATTGGGCACAGAGTTCACTGTGCACTGCACCTGTGCTCATAGGTGGAGTGCAGCAAAGACATAAAACAACTGCTTGTAAAATAAGAGAGATAACAGCATCCAATACCTTTGTTCCACTTATGGCAAAGGAGTTTTGCCATTGAGATAGAAGTTTTACTCATGTAGCCACAGGATGTACTACAATAACGATAAAAGAACAGTCTGAGGAGGAGGTGACTCCAGTTTCCTGCTCCTCCTTCCCTGCCACCACCTAATTCCATGGGAACAGAACTAGGACAGGGGGGACTTTTTCTTCTATTCACGTGTTGTTCCAAAAAGTTTGGGGCATGGCCAAGTTGAAGAGACAACAGAGGCATAGCTTCTGGAAGTATTAAACCTTTGTATGTTTTCCATAAGTCTGGAGAAGAGGGTATTGATATCCCAAATATACATCATAAAGCACAGGGTTAGACCTCTGGGCCTGTATCTCTGTATGGGTGAGATGGTACTTGAGTTGTTTCAGCTACTTTAGAACCCGATTGTAGACTGCAGCAGAGAATTGTCTGTGCTGTATGAAGAACATCAGGGACCTGAAATACAGACAAAGCATGAAGGAAAAGTGATGAAGTCTCATTTTGCCTTGTGAAAGAAAAGCTTTTGCTATGTATTATAGAGAAAAAACACTTGACAGGAAGGATTTGGAAGTGATGCTTTTGGTTTAGTTTATCCTTCCTAGAAAGCCAAGAAGTTGGAAGATCTTCACAACTGCTAAAGCTAGATACAAGCTCTGACATTCTCCACCCAACAGCACTTGTTAGGCAGATCCATTCACTTTATACTTAAAAAGTATTATTATCCTCTACAAATTCACCAGCTTTTGAGCCCTGGGGCTTTAGAATAAGCACCAGAACCCCTGCAAGACTGAACTGATTAGCTACCAGTTTGAAGTTTCCCATTCCCACCCCTCCAGTCATTGTCACACCAGTTCACATGTGCCACCCCACTTTGTGCTGCCTGTCAGGGGACCTCAGAGCTGTCACATCATGGGCTTGTCAAAATTCCTATAGGCTTTACAGTTGAAAGAGAATCTGTTTCAATGCATAGTGTATGGCTAATGCCTTTTTGGAGGCTCTTCTTGGTCTTCTCCCTTTGTACCTCCACACCTCTCTAGACCTTGCAGTCTGCCAGACTCTGCCATAGCCACCGCCAGCTTTCCATCTGGAATGACTTGTACTCAGCTCATGCAATGGCTATAAACCCAACTGAAGCAGTTACCTTACAGTGTCTTCTACCAGCTGCTTCCTAGAGATGGATTTTATGAAGAAGATCCCAGCTCATCTGAAGTTTCTCCATTTCCAATTTTGCAGCTACTTTTCAAGTGCAGCTTGAGAAAGCCAAGAATGATGAGATCAGAACACGGGGTAAGGCAAACCCTCAAGAAAAACAGCCAAAAGAAGAGATCCTGAAAGCACCAGGACCATATTTTTATATCAGTGGATCTAACGGAGCTAGGCTGTAAGTAGGTCCTCCCAGCAGATTCATATGAACAGTAGTATGACCAGATATGAAGTGATGCAGTATTATCCATTAAATAACTTTCCTTTGATTTCCTATCTTTTTGGAGGGTTAAACCTGGGGAACCATTTAAAGATAAATCAAATAGAAAGTACCCATAGGAAGGCCACTAGTGGTGAAGCAGCTAACTGCATCTTTGCAAGGGAATGAAGTACTTCTATTTGTTTAATGAGAGCTCCTCTGTTTGAGCTGTGCAAAAATCACTTTGCTACACCATGTAGGAAAGCTGCTAGCATCACCACTAGAGCTAGCAACCCCTGTTGTTGATCAACATTCTGTTGTGCTAAATGCAGAGCAAGCAAAAAAGAAGAGATTCCTGCCCAAGAAAAACTGTCACATCAGAAGCTCCATGCCTTCCTTTCTGAGCTCTTTCCAGCACGTTGGCATTCTTCTCTGGATGTTGTCACCACCAAGCACCACAGAATCTCTGCTGCAAGCAGCACTTCTTTGCTATGTTTCCATAGGCTACAAACAGCTTTTTCTATTGCTGTTTGTCATCTCTCCCTACACTCCTCAGCAGAGAAGCTCCTTATTAAGACTGGACTCTGAACATTTCTATTCCATAGGTACCAGCTATATCCTAATTGGAAAAACCCTGCTGAAATGGTACAAGGTCTCACTAGAGCTGCTGAATCATAATGTTCTTTAGCATCCTCAGCTACTCCCCCGGCCCCTCTCAAGTTCAGACCAACAGGTCCACTAGCAGCAGTTCTAATGAATGCTTTCCACCTTATCCCCCAACCCAGGGCCTCCTGGGTATATTAGGTCAGACTGCCATGGAAAATTATTAGGAGTTCAAGGGATATGAGCTAAGTAAGTATTTGTTATTAGAAGGGAGGATCCTCTTCTATTTTGTTTTCCTTATGCAGTGTGAGCATCTATTGCCAGCTAAGAGGCTGGCAGCGTATCTATGACACACAAGAGAGGATTATGCACTGAAATGGTGTGAAATCAAGTGCCAGGAGACCTATTACCATTTCAAAGAAGGTAAAGGTGCCTGTGGGCCCTGAGCAGGAGAGGGTGGTGGGAAAAACTTGGGAATGCTGGAGTTGTGATTCCCAGGGCAAAGGAGGTCACCTGAGGGTAGGAGAAACAGGGAACCTCGACTTCCTGACAGAGTTTGGAGGGGACATCAGAGATTGCAATGGTGATTAAAGGGTTATTCAAGGAAACAGCCTTGGGAGAAAGGATGCCATTGAAATGAACTAAGGAGAGTAAAATGAGCAGTAGAGATTTAAACACAAACCATCAGTCATGTTAGAAACAGTCCTCCCTCCTCCTCAGGCTTGTTGAATTGCTCTTTACCTTTGGTCTGATAGGACCATCCTGACTCCCCAGCTTTCCCACCATTAAAGCATAAACCCAAGGTCTCCCAAAGCAACACCTCTGCCTGGCACCCTCAGAGCAGTACTTTGCACAACAAACACAAACTCCCTAAGCACAGCCCCTGGGGCAATTCTTTTACTCCTGGGGAGCTGGTCAGGACCTGTGCCCTGGCAAGCCTGAGCACCACAGCACATTGCTGCAGGCTTCTCTGTGGTAGAAAGAGTGGTACCACTGCCCTGCCAGTCCATGTACAGCAGCCACCTTTCCCTTTTCCATCCTACCAGCTCTCCTGGCAGCTGTTTGTCAGGCTGCCCCACGACAGCAGTTGGCAGTGCAGAAGGGGTATGTTTCAGTGCAATTCTGCAGCTGGAATGCTGTGACAGCAGTGGCACCGTTGAGTGAGCAAGGGATGTGCTTACCTTTGTCTGGAAGCTTAAGAATGGTTTCAAAAGGCCAGATGCTATGGGTCTATATATAAAGCCTTGTGGAAAGCAATTTAAATGAGATATAATCCCAGCTTCTTATACAAAGCTGGCATTTTACAAGCGATACAGATGCAGTATCTGTTCCCTGCAGTATAATAAAGCCTCCCAAATACCTTCTTAACTCTGCTTCAATGCTGCAAAATCTAGACCTCAATCAATAGGCAGTGGCTACCAGTCACTAACATTTTGGGTTGGGGTGGGTTTACATTTCATTCTTTGCATGAATTAACTATGCAGGTTCTTCTTTGTGTACTATATACACTAAAAGCCACTATTAGAATGTTTGTAGAAAGCAGCAGCAGGAAAAGGAAGGGAAAAATAAGGCAGCAGAAGTCATGAGAAGAGTTTCAGCAACTCAACACTACTTGTGTTCTGTTAACTCCACTTCCCTGTGCCTCAGTGTCCCTCCCTTAGCTGAGGAATGCATTATAATTAAATCACTTCAGTGCTCTGAGATGAGTGAATAAACCTTTCAAAGAGGAATGCAAGAGAGATCAATTATCCCAGGAGCTGCACTTCCCAGCTGCCTTTGGGGTGCACAGCTAGGCATGCAGGGCTCTCTAAACTTCATGGTGCCCGGCCAGGCAGGGCATTGTCATGACAGTGTGATACAGTCGTGATAACACTGTAGTACTGGCATGGCAAAAGCACATTTTGCCATGGAGTGATCACTGCATGTCCTGGCAAAGTGGTGATACCAGTTCCTCACACTGACCCCGTGTCATATCCCTGACATTCTGCTCTCCTGGCTTGGCATCTTTATCTTGCAAAAGAACACAGCACACACAGCAACCTTTCCAAGGGCTTCCCTGGCCAAAGCAAGCAATGTTCTCTGTTTCCATTCATCCACACATGTCTTCTTGTTACAAAGGAATGGTTGGCTTCATTGCAAAGGGTAAGAGAGACTTGTAAGATGATGATCTTACAGGCTAGACTGTGTTTATGCAGCAGCCATTGCATGGAGCAAAACAACATCTGCCTAAGAAAACCAGACCAAGGGCCTCAGTTAGACCAAAATGTGGTCTCTGACATGGACAAGTGCTAGGGGAGAAAGTGGTTGGACCCTATCTTAGATCCCATCTTGGTTTCTAGCAGTGAGAAATGGCTTTTGCTCTAAGGGGCTCCATTCACCTTTGAAAACTATTAGCATTGTTTTAAGAGCATATCCTTGTTATTTCTGTGGCCATCCAGGAACCTTTGATGATAAAAGGAAACAATTCCCAGATTACATCACTCTGGCAATAAAAGCAATGGTGCTGCATGAAGGGCTCTTTGTGTCCAAACATAAACTTTGTGTATTCTCCAGTAAATATTAGTAAATCTTTAATTACCTCCTGCTCCTGTACTCGGAGCAGCTTCTATTCCTCTTACACGGAGCTGCTCTTGGCGTCTTTATCCTCTCCTACAAGCGCCCTCTGCTGCCACTCACCTTAAAACCTGAGAGAAAGGGACAAAGAGATGAATTCTATGGGGTGACTGAACTGGCTGTGGGTTTGTGTGAGCTCTGAGTGGTCATGGATTACAGCTGCCTGCTGTGACACGTGTTGAAATACTGCTCTCATAGGTACACTCAGCACCCCTGGAAGGGAAGAAGTCTGATGTCTGCTCTTACCTCCTCATTGCCTGCACAGCACCATACCTGTTATTCTTTGCCCAGGGTTATGTCAGGCTGACCTGTGTCAACTATGATGCTGCTTCTGATGATCTGACTGCTCATCTGACCAACCAGGTAAGCTGAGGTCACCCAGCGCAGCAGAAGGGGAGGGTGAGATTGACAGATGGGAAGCAAAAAAGGACTTTTGGAAGGCTAAAAATAAGGGTTTCATGCATGCAAAATCTGCAGCCAGGAAATGCACTTGGGCTTGTGGTCAGGCACGGCAACGGAGCAGCACAGAAGCCTTACCAAAGCAGGCTCTGTTCTCTGCCATGGACCAGCTCCCTGCTTACCTGACACTTTCTCTCCCTAGCCCTCTTTTTCCTGCCATTCTTCTCTCTTGTATCTGCAGACCGTAAGCTTCTTAGGGCAAGAAGCCTTTGACTGCAGCTACCTAGCTCAAAGGAGCCTTAATCTTGGCTAAGGATTTTGCTGATCCCATTGTGCTGAAATACAATAATCATAATGATGTAAGACGCAGATGTGTTCTCTGAGAGCCATCATTCTTAAACCGTCATCTTTGCTTGTCCTCCTTCTCAACTGTGAGCAGCCACAGAACAAAACTGTTGTGGCATTTACCCCCATACAAAACTGAAGCCTTCCTTGCTCCAGTTTTTACTTCAAATGAAGCCTGTAAGTTGTTAGAAGTGGCCCTGATAAAAGAGAATTAAAAGAAGGAAGAAAACAGTTTGCTTTTAAAGCCCTTCTGTGCTCCCCCAAGTATGCTGGGTTCTGAGAACTAGCAAAATACACATTAGGGAGGCATCAGACAAGCCCACTTTGATTGGAGTTTTACTGTTCCTATAGAAGTGCAGTTCAGGACAGCAGATTATAGCTGCTTCCTGCAATATATGCTACTATCAGTGTGCCACTTGTTTTCCTGGAATAGTTTGTTTGCTCAGCTACAGAGCTATCCCCATGGGAATTCAGGTGCTGGGGTAGGATCCCAGGGCACAGGTGATAATAAACAGAGGACAGGTGCTTATTAGCAGAACACAAATTAACTGGGATCCTGCTGGGAAGAGGGAAAGGAAAGTTGCAGGAGCAGCTGGTAATAGGCCAGACTTCTTCAAATGACAGCTGATTCTGCTCTCCTTCCCTTCCTGCCCTGGCATCCCACCTGGAATCAGCCATTTTCCTAGTGACTTTCCAAAAGACAAGCGTCAGGAGGCACATCACTAACCAGCAGCTTTGCAACCTCATAGTAAAGGTCCCACAGTTGAGTTGGGAAGCAAAAAAAAAGACTTCTGGAAGACTTAACTCCATCTGACAAAGGGATTAATGAGCAGAAGAGAGAAGCCCTCACCTTGGTTCCCTCTGGGGATCCATCCATCCATCTCTCCCAGATGTAGGAGACTTCCAGGCACTGGAACTGGATTTAGTCCAAAGAACATCATGTCTGTGACTTGAAAGCACCTCTTCCTGTCACACAACACTGCTTTGACCTTGGGTAATTGTCACTACAGCATCCACGTGGGTCAGGCACATTATTCTGCTTGTGGTAGTGTTGTACAATGGGAGTCAGGACATTGGCTCAGCTTTAGCTCTGCTAGTGAGGAGCTCTATTCCCTCCACCTCTATTGTGTGATCCTGGGGCTCATCCCAACTCCAGATGCCTGGAACAACTTAGGGTAGCTGGATGCCTGCCGTGCAAGGCCATTACTCTTCAGTGCCAGAAATCTAATCCTCCCTTTGCTGTGTTTCCCCACCTCTCAGTACATGCAGAACTCCCTGTACAGCCAGCTGAAAGATGAGACCATTTGGCGGATGGAGCATTTCAACAGCTACATTAATGAGAAGTTCAGAAAGTCCAAAGGGCTCCCCAAAGACTGGGGTTTCACTGTGTTTACTGTAAGTGGATGGTGTGCTCATCTGCCTCATTAGGGTGACAGGAATAGCAGGAAGACACATCACTTCCCCCAAGGAAACACATACACTGAGCGAGAAGGTATTGACGGTCCCATAGTACCCATTTATCTGCAGATACTAAACACAGAAGTGAAGACACAGAGTTTAGTTTTAATAACAAACAGCTGAGAAAAAGAGTGCAATTGTAAATGTTAGCTCTAAAAATGCTATTATGGCCTTCATGTTCCTGGGCAATGCTGTGGTCCTGCATCAAGTACACATCATAGAGCTCTCCAGCCTGTCAGCCTGGAAAGAGACTACACTTTTAGTGGTCTCTTTCCTGTTTAACTTGGTCTCACCATTCACTCTGTCTGATTTTGCCCCATGAAAATCATGTCAGGGCCTTAAATGTTCTCTAGCATGGAGGAGAGAGAAGAAGATTCAGATTCTGACCATCTTCTTATCTCACTGAAGAAATTATCTGAGTCCCTGAGACTTCATCAGCCTGAGTCTAATGATGCATCAGTTCCCTACATGACTTGCTAGGTGAAAAGGGCACAGGACAGAGCTTTCTCAGGTCAACTTTGGAAATGGGGTAGTTTAAAGCCAAACACAAAGAAAATTAATTGTTAAAATACATCGTTCAGAAAAAAGGCTCAGAAGAAAACGTAGTTGAATTTGCCAAATTTCTCAGGGGATCAGAAACTTTTCAGCCAATTTTAGGGTATCTCTCTCCACTCAGCAATTCCCCACAGTGCATTTCAGCTCCAAACTGACTGAAGCTTAGCATCCCCTACTACAAGTTGCTGTCACTCACCAGGCTTCTTTAAAACACCATGTCCAGCACAGCTGTGAGGGGCTTCTGAAGCATCACTGTCAGAAATGGCTGTGTTCAGCTCACATCCAGGTGCCCCCAAGGAGTAAATGAATTAACACTGCTAAACATTGTGCAGACAGCTCATTCAGATTAAGGCACAAGGGCTGAGATTCCTCCATGCATCACTGCAGTAGTCTGGAGAACCAAGTTCAAGACAGGGTTTCATTCCACTCAGTCTAGAGAGACTGTCTAGAGAGAAGCTCTGCAGGAAGCAGGGGAAGGACGAGTGTCCCTAAACCTAGAGGACACCTCTGACTTCTGCTGACTCCTTCCCAATGATCAGTTTCCACCTTTCCCTGTCTTCCATTCCAGAAAAGGATGAAGCAGATCATTTTGCAGTGCTTCAAGTGCCAAGCACAAACTGGATTGCAAACTGGGCTACTTCAATCTCATCAGTTGCGACTTTCTAATTGATGAGAACTTTAAAGGTATGAACACAATACTGTGAAATACTAAGTATAATATTGGCCAGATACCTAACATAGCACAGTTGACACAGGCTCAGGTGCCAGGAACTAAATAGAGCGTTAAATCAGTCAGGATCAAGGGCAGGATTCATTTTTCCCCTCCAGTTTCATTGTCCAGCATCAAAGACATGGCACTTGCATGCTCACTGCACAGAGAAACCCTGCCATTAACAGCTCAGGATGGGAAGAGCAGTGTTCATTGCAGGCGAAGCTGTTGTGTGCAGAATTCCCACAGCAAAGTGCAGTTCATAATGAAAAGTACTGAAATCTTAATGCCCACCCAGTTTCTTCTTTCTCCAGAACATGCCAGGTGATCAGCCAGCATAAACCAGTGTGTAATGCCTCTACCATCACATCAAGTACAGTGATCTATACTTGCTGAGTATCCATCAAAGGCAATGAAGAACTCGTCCTCCCCATGCCGAAGAATCAATCATTATTGATTCTGATGTCAGCATCAGCTTCTCAATGTCCACCTTTAGCTATAGGTCAGGACACTGAGTCCACAAAATATGTTAGAATTACAACTCAAGCTTGTAAGGAGTGAGTAAAACACAGACAAGAAGAGCCAGAAGAAAGGGAAAAGGAAATGTTAAATAAAGCAACTGAGGTGCTTTCAATGCACCATAGTACTTTAAAACCACCTGGCCTAAACATAACAGAAAGCCATCTGGCAGATTCTGCTGTTGCTAAAGCAGAAAGGAACTCAAACATATTCCAGCAAAGGGCAGTGGGAACAGCAAACCCTATGAAAGAATGGAATTAATGTATGCAGCAGTGGGTAAGGCACCTGAACAATAGACTCCTTTGTACAGGAAGTCAATGGCAAAGGAGGGTAAATGGCAAAGACACAGAAACTGGTGCTTCTCAGATTTCAGGGGGAATTGTCTTTTGCAAGGTTGGCATGCAAAGCCCTGGCTGTGTAAACTTTAAGTAGAATAGAAGATCCAGTATCACTCTATTGTGGTAATTCCTACTTGGCTCCTTAAAAGCTTCAGCGTTTAAAGACCATTACATCCCCGTGTATTTTACATACGGGGAGATAAACAGAATCTATTTCTCTACAAGCATTACCTACAAGAAGGATGAGGATTTCTGGACACTGAGTGGAGACAGAGTCAGCTGGAACATGGAACTTCCCTCTGAGAGAGAATAATGTAGAAATAGCCTTATTCTCCCTGACATCCTATTTCATGACGTGTAGAATCTGCTTTACGCTGATTTATCAGTCTTATACATCCAGTCCCGCAGCTCATCCTGCCTTTCCCTCTTCCTTATTTGTCTGAGATATAAATGCCCCCAGCATCATCCCTAATAATTCTTGAATGCCCTGCAGCATAGACTCATAGAATAGTTAGGGTTGGAAAGGACCTTAAGATCATCCAGTTGCAACCCCCTGCCATGGGCAGGGACACCTCACGCTAAACCATGGCACCCAAAACAGCATCCTGATTCTGGAAGGTTTTTCCTCCCTCCGAGTTCTCAGAAGCATAGACTATGTATGACAGCAGGCCCTGATGAGAAACCACAGCTTTCTGTAGAGCTTTGCACATTCATATGTAAGCTGAGAAGAAAAAGAAGTGCCTTAAGAGGACAGCGAGCTGAAGTGAGGGATGTGGCATTGCTGTTGGCTTTTTTACCTACTGTTTTCTGAAGTCTCCTTGTGCTGCCTTACAAATGCTTAAGTCACTGCACAGCTTAGGACAGTGTCACTGAAATGCTCAAGGAACCTGCTTTCAGAGAGCATTGCACCAGCCATGCAGAAGGGCTTCTCTCCAGAGGTATGCTGGGAAAACAGATGTGTAAGTTTTTTATCAGCCATAAAGGGATTCAGCTCTTTATCAGCAGAGAACAGAGTGAACATAGATAAGCTATTTGCCAATTTGTCAGAGGTGTACCTAAATGAAGATAACACTCAAATCCCTAGTTAAAGCAGGGACGGTTCCTTTGATTTGAATGACAGAGCTTTTCATTCACCCCCAGAGCATGAGGTACCATATGGATACTGTAGACTTGGCTGTGTCCACCCCAGGTCATGATGATAAAAAAAGCTCATAGGAGCTTTTAAGATTGTGGAAAACAGACCCCACTGCCTCAGCCTCTGGTCTCCACTATCACTAAGCAGGTCCCTTTCTGGGTCAGCAACATCTGAGTAGCCTTTCCAGAGCTTGGTTTGTGACTGTGCTTGTGGCTTCAGCTATTTCCACACAGGATACAGAACAAGTTATTTCATTCCTATTTCTGACTCTGATATTTCAGTGCTGCTTAAAGCTCCAGTCAGAGGTCAGGCTCCCTGCACACAAGGGCAACAGGGAAGAACCCTTGACAGGTCTTTTGCATGAACCTAGTCTCATCATCCAGTGCTCCTTTGAAAGACTGAACTGCTGCAATAAGGATGATTCTACAGCAATGAGACTACAATAGTAAGCAAACTGGATGGAAACAAAACCACTGCATTTAGTGCTATGCAAAGCACAAGAAACAAGCCCTCAGATCCTGGTGTAGTGCAGGACCTGGCTGCAGTGAGCCTGTTGTTCAAGAGCCTTTGGACAATTCCTGTTTAAAGTTTTTAAGCCTACCTGTGATGTCTTGACAGAGCAAGTCTGATGTGACAGAACACGTTGTACTGACAGGCTGCAGGGAGCAGTAACCTCTTCATCCCTTAGAAACATTCCGAGCAGCACTTCTGACCAGAGCCACAGGGCACTCATTATCGTTCTCATCACTTGAAAAGCCTAAAGGAAAAGATCCAGGTTAGAAAGTCAAAGACAGATAATTCTGGGTTTTGGTTTCCTTTTCTTTATCACATGTTTGATAGGAAATTCTGAGCAAGATACCTGCATGGCAGATGCAGAGAAAAGCACAGGAATTTCATTTAACTTGAAATACCCATGAAAGTTATGGATGTTCAAATAGACATGGTGAATCTTGGCCTTATTCTCTCTGTTTTTCCTGGACTAGAACAAAGGGCATTTATTAACCTGCCCTCGTTGTGGAGAGGTTAAGTGCATTTCCAAACTGTGAGACATTCAGACAACACAATAATAGGGAACGTAGAAGATGAGCAGCGTGACAGATAGAGAGCTTTCTTCCTCCTGTCAGCTGTATTTGTTTTAAAGGAGAAGAAACCAAAACCTAATCAAGACAATTATGAAGGTTCATTGAGTCTGTTAGCACAAAATCTTCGGAGCTTTTAAGAGGAAAAAAGAACACTTACTGAGAATGGGTTTGCCAAGAAAAACGGATGTCACTTCGGTGCCCTCTGTTGGCATCTGTAAAGCAGGTTTGTCAGCAGCAGCTCCACTTCTCCTCTGGAAAACCAAACACCAACAAAGCTGTGTCACTGCCTTCCCTTGCCAGCCTCTTAATAAAGTATTTCAAAGAAGTGAAAATTGTTGTATTTTCTTCTTGGCAAAATAAAGCACCGAAGTGAAGGCCATCCCGTTGCCAAAGCAAACTCACTGCTGCTGCAGGAAAAACACAAACTTTTCCAATTATACTCCTAAATCAATCAAAAGAGAGTAAAATCCTCCTGGGGCTGTTACACAATTAAATATCCCCCCTTACAAACTGCTGATAGTTCCTACATGTGCTATATGCCGGATGCAGCACCATATGGTGGAGGCAGGAAGTGAACAGTTTCTCTTGCTATAAGGGAAAGGAATAGTAAATGGAATTACAGGCAAGTCAATTGTTTGGTTTCACACAGGCTTATAACTGGACACCATATTCTGTGGCTTGTAGCTTCAGCCCTTGGCATTTCAAAGGGAAATGGAGATGAGACGAGTACAGATATGTCAAATTAGTGCCTGAAGTGGCTTCTACTGGAAACTAAACCAGGAAATCAAGGCTAAGGGTTCACTGAAAACTCATGTTTGCATAGTTTTGATCCCATGTCCACTTCAGATCGAGTCCTAGATTCCTTATAACAGTACTTCATGCTATCCAAAAAACTCAACTACAAATTGTTATGGAAACTGGTATGTTAAGAAACACAAGTGCCTTTACATACCTATAGAGAAGAGTTAACCTAAAGAGCACCAGCTGAAGACATAAAGCAATGTGTGGTGCTGTTCTCACATAAGTAAATGAATGCAAAAATGGGATTTTGTTTAACTCATCCACTCTGTCCTGCCTGCATTCTGTATTAGGGATTCTGTTGGGATTTATTAGTGCTCCTACCTCTCAAAGTGGTCACTAAGTCATCCAGAGGGCATTCCTCTGACACCAGCTTCCTGACTGGCATTCATCTTTCCTAGGTCTGGCTTCTGGAGATGAATACAAGCCCAGCACTGCACACCAACTGTCCTGAAAGACATCATCCCAGCTATAGTCTATGAGAGCCTTGGTAAGTGAACAAGTCACAGTCTTAATAGTAATAAGCCACATATCACAGGTTGGAAACATCTTCCCCTCCGCACCCCTCATCCTTTCCCCAAGCACAGCTGCTCTATGCATACGCACGATGGCTTGGGTGTATTCTAGCACCAGTGTTCAGACCATCCCATAACTGCATCTTCCTTTCCAGATTTGGTTCTTGAGTTTTTCAACAAGTGCCTCAAAGGCCACAGGATTTTGCCTTTAGAAACACTGTCATTTTGTGCTTCACTGCATCACGAGGATGATGCAGACCTGGGCCAGAAACAACCCTTAAAGCTTCAAAGTGGCCTGTATAAAGGCCAGTACATGCTGCCAAACACACAGACAGTGCCAGCCTGGAGAAAGTGCTGGAGAACTCTCCACAGAAGCCTGGTTGAACAAGAGAGGTTGCCCAGAAAGAAACACAACACTGTCCTGACTACACTACACGTGTGGCTCTTCGACTGGCATAGAACACCCCCCCCAAACCATTGCAGAGCAAAAGGGTTTTCACAAGCTCAGAAGATAGAAAACTAAAATAAAAGCTAAATTTGAATGTGTTGTGCATGTCCAGCTCCTTTCCACCTTACACAGACAAACAGGTATCAACCTCAGCTGGAAAACCAGGAACTTAAACTTCCTCTTTAAACCAGGAACTTAAATTTCCTCTTAGTTACAGTAATAAAGACTCTCTCGCACAAGCTACACACTGCAACATCCACAAGGGTCACAAGATGGCAGGATTACACTGCCATTGAAAACACCCATACAATGAAACGGTCATTGAATTCCCTGTGCCTTGGGGAATTCACAGGCAGCACCACAATGAATCTCCCAAAACCTTTGCCTATGTCCTGGTATTGCCAGGTTCCTGAAGGGTAAGTCAACTGGAAAGCCACATTGTCTTCTCCCCCCTCCCTAGCATTATTTACTGCTAAGGTTTCCCCTTTTTTACTCATCCATTCCTTGATGTCTAGCATGGCAGACTCTTGGGCAGCACTGTACCTTAGTTGGGCCCAACAGCATGCTTGTCTTCAGTTTGGGGGGAGAAAGCACAACAGAGCACCTACTCTCAAAAGCTGCTGATTTCTGACATCCCCTATACTTCACATCATTGTCTGTAGTTAGCAGGTACAAGCTAATTTTACAGTACTTAGCCCAGGTGGTTCTGCTCTAAGGATTCCATATAGATTGCAGAAATCCATTCAGGGCTCAGCACAGCCATACATTCCAGAAGCCCACACTGAACCTCACTACATACGTGTAGCACTGAAGAGGAATCATAGAATCACAGAGTAGTTTGGGTTGGAAGGGACCCAAACCCCCTGCCATGTGCAGGGACACCTTCCACTACATCAGGCTGCTCCAAGCCCCATCCAATCCGACCTTAAACACACAAGCTTCAGAGGTGGGTCATTGGAAGATCCCAGAATGATCAGAGGCTTCCCTCCTGAAGGCCAGTTTCCATTCCCACCGTGCTGAACACTTCCCCTTCTTCTGGGAAGTGACTCTCAGCACAGCTGAGTGATGTCAGCTTTGAGGAAACCACAAAACCTGTTACATTAAGAGCTACTTCAGTTGTCAGTGGTGGTCCCTTTTAAAGAGCATTGAAGTACACCTGCTAAAAGAGCTGGCTCTGGAGACAGTGAAGGATGTCATAGGATCCCAGACTGATTTGGGTTGGAAAGGACCTTGAAGCTCACCCAGTTCCAACCCCCTGCCACAGGCAGGGCCACCTTCCACTCCCACAAAATGGTAACAAACCTTTCATCACCCCTGGTAGCTCAAGAACTTCTTTTACATTTTGATTCCTCATTGGACAACTCAAAGACAAGCTTAAGGTAAGTGCTGGACAACTCCTAATAAAACAAGGACTAAGTGCCACCAACTGTCCCACACACAATTACATGGAAAAATACCTTTAAAAACACGAAATACACTTTTTAAACTTCACCTACATATAGGTGAACATCAGATTTCTAACTTTGCTTGATCACTTAATCTCTAGGAACTTTGGGATGTTTTCCAGGGATATTTTGTTTTCTCTTTTGAAGACTGAAGGAAAAGAATACTGTTAGCCACATTTCATTGAGAGAGAAGCTTCTTTTAACCTACAGTCCATGTACGAAGATGAAGTTTAAATCAGAACCTGAAAAAAAACCATAAACTCTGGGATTTGAGCTGAAAATTCAGCCATGATCTGGTTCAAACACTGTAGTAACTGCACACTGATAAAATAAAGCCATCTTCCCTCCTGAATGGAAACTTCAGTACAGTGTTTTACAAGCTCACTGTTCTGAGCCAACAGCTTTCATTTCCTTTGATGTAAAGAAGAGCTCTTTCTCCGAAATTCTCCAGAGCTTCAATGATTCACGCTTTGGGTTTTTCCCTCTGAATTGGCCTTTAAGAAGTCAGGAAATTGGTTGCTTTTCCCATCAAAAAGCAGCCCCAAAGTCAGGTAGTTGAGGTAAGCAGGAAGTGGAATCATTCTGCAAGGTAGGCACACAGAAACCCTAAAGGCCCCTGTGCAAGTTTCCAATGAATAATATGGCTCTGATCATCTTGTTTCAGTATTAAGTGTCAGCAGTGTCAGATATTCAACACCCACAGCCCAGGAAGCCTTGTACACCTCACCAAGACTTGCTGCTTGCTGCCAGAAGCACAGACAGACACTCAAATCTTTCATTCCTCAAATAGTTTGAGTGGGTTTTTTTGCCCCCATGTTGCTGCTTCTCTGCCATTGTCAGGAACTGAATTGGGAAAGTAAAATTAAGTGTGCTCCAGAACACTGGGACAAGCTAACGAATAAACTCCTGCCTTTCCTAGCTCTTTCATTACATCACAGAGGCACTTCATTCCATTTTCCAAGTTTATTTTACCTTTACAAAAGGTCACAATCAGAAATCTTGCTGAAAACATCAGAAAAACCCCAGGAAGAGTCAATACACAGCCAAGAATAAATATGGCCAACATAGGAGCAGTAAGAAGCGTCTTTCCTAGCCAGGGTTTAGACTTCAGAGTATATTAAATCCCACAGCGAACTGCAAGGCAGAGACAGTCTCACACTTTAAAGAAGTTATCCTATTAATCCAATCCAATGCTTTCACCTTTCCTTGGCTGAATCTCCAGTTCATCTCAACTAAGAAAACGCACATTTCCTGATGCAACAGAGGAAACCTCTCTTCTTTTAAGCGAATTTCACAGAGATACCTATGGGAAAAATTATCAGTAACACCAGAAAGAACATGAAGAGGATCAAAGAAAGCAAAATACATTGAAAGGACTAATTATGTCTCACACTGTCTCTGCTCTCGTTCTACATGAAGGCAAAGTGAAGGTATAGAGATGCCAGATGCAGAAAACACATCACAGAGAAGCTGGAAGAGTCAAACTAGAACTACAGAGGAATACATTCTAGTGAACAAGGATAACCCTTTGCACTGCATTTTCCCTTACACTTATTTCAGCCAGTTGCAAGACTCAGATGCACAGAAGAGAAAAAGCAAAGACAGGATAACTCCTCTTGACATAATCACTGAAGAAATGCTCAGCGATAAAACCATGCCCATGAATCATACAATTAATCCTCCAGCTCTATTCAAGCTTGCCAAGACTTCCTCTAGAGAAGGCTTCAAGACAGAGCAAGTGGAAAGAGTTCCGAGAGAGACTAAGAGGTCTAGAAACCACAAGTAGGTGGTTTCCTACATAAAGTAGGATGAAAGCCTAGAGAAGCTGAGAAGAGATGATTATAAATGCTTAAAAAGATGCTGAAGAGTCAATTCTTCTTCATAATGGCTAATATATACTTTAACTAACAGAACTTCTCTCCTTCTCTGACTTGAAATCAGTTACTGGACTGGATTGCATAGAGAGGTCATGAAGTCACCGGGTAGATCATTACCCAGTCTTCATTAAGCATGCCTTGAAGCACAGAAGCTAGTGATTAGCTTACCAAGGTAATAACCTGTCCCACTTCTTAAAATTCTCTCAAGTGCTTTTGCATCACACAGCTATGGAGCCAATAGATCCTGCTCCACAGCTGCTGTAATTTCATAGAGCCCTACTGAAACCAGCACGTCATTCAGACTTGGAATAATCCCCTTGGAGTAGTTAGTAAGGTGACTAACAGAAATGTCACTATTCTGTTAGGATTTCATTTCCAAGCCCTGTACTATTTCTCTTATCTGTAAGGCAATGTGAAGAAGCTGACACAATGGCTGTACTGTGAGATATTTATACCCTTCCATGTGAATGGTGACTCAAAACTCACTTGTGCAAGGAGCCGATTTGGTCATAAGAGTTGACTCCAAGCAGCTTTCACCAGAAGGCCAAACCAAGAAAGCATCCAGAGCTTTGAATCTGTTATTGCAGCCACAAAACACATGTGGCTGCAATAACAGTGAGTTTTAACTAGCTGAGTTTTAACTAGTTGAAGCCACAGGCTAGATTCTTACTTGAAATCAGTACCAATTCACTGCAAGTAAGCCCAGCTGAAAGCCTGCCCCTTTAAATTCAGACAACACAATTCATTACAGCCATGTTAGTGCTCTGTGAAGCTGGAGGAGCACTAATCTGACATTTAAAAAACCTCCAATTTTCTGTAGGGGGAACATATTCCATCTTCCAGTGATCAAGTCACTGGAGCTACGCTGGTATACACCAGCAGATGTTCTGGTTCTTTTTCTTTTGGGATACTTTTCGTGTATCAGGAACAAATGTTGCTCTATTCTCTGTTCCCCACTGTCTTTTCCTAGTGTATAAACTAGGTGAGAAGAGAGCATTAAACCAAATGTCTTTCTCTAGACCATGTGATCCTCATTTGAGTCTCCCTTTTGTAATTCAGTATTCCAGGTACCAAGGGTTGCTGAGTTAGAGAAGAGAAGCAGCATAAATGTCACTCCTTTCTCCTCTAGTTTCCTTGGAGAGAATGAGGGGATCACTGAACTTATAGAGAAAAACCCCTGCAAGCACAAATGATGTGGCTGTAACAGTCTCACTCTGCACTGAGCCTGGTTTAACCAACACCTTCTGTTAGCATTGAAAAGGACTGAATGGATTAAGAATAATGGCTCTTTCCTCCACAACAAAGAGGGCGATTTCACACAAATAAAAAGCACTGCCTGTGTACAGAAAAGTAGTAGATATGCTTGCTAGGAACACCACCTTATTTGCTTAGTATGAGCACCAGGACACATCCTGGAAATACAGATAGCCTGTGAAAGCTGTAGGTACCACTGTACTTCCCATGGGACTGAAGGTGGGACACCGGCCTTCTATACGGGTATCAATCTGTGGGGGCACCACGGAGACATGTGCAGGAGATGCAAAAGGGAGTAACAACAAGAAGGGCGCCTGGCCCCAAAGGAAGTTGAATAGAACATCAATGAAAAATCCAGCAACCCAGGAGACTTGCACTAATGGAATGCTGTTGAACTGAATGTCAGCCTGAGCAGGTTCCTTTTGCTTCTAAACACTAGGTTTGTTGAGAGGAAACACAGCAAAACTCTCCCAAGCCCATTCCTTATTGCTATGTATATGAGGATGCTTTATGCACCCAGACCCTCCCTTCTCTTTGGAAAAGCTGAGCTCAGCTTCCCCTTCTCACAGCACATTGCAATTCATCTGTTTCACTGCAGACTCTGAGGGTGGAAGTAGCAGTGCTTTTCTTCTGGTGTTTTGTCTCCATGTTCTTCTTCTGGAAGCTGGCAGCTGTAAGTCTCTTCTCTCTGGTGGGACCGTTGTGGAGCCATTGGCTGCTTAGGGAAGATATGTTCCAGATCTGCAGTGAGAACAAGCAAAAGGACTTGCACATTCAAGAGGTCTTCATACATGACAGTTAGCTGCCCATTACCTTCCCTCTCTGAGGAAAGGACAAAGATACGGGCCCAAAAGTCAGAGTAAATATGTATTTACTCTATTTATTCAACTCAGTTTACTCCATTCTGACTCACTGTTCACCACTGAAAAGCCACACACAAGCCCACAACAGTGCACTTACCATCAGCTGCGTGGTATTTTTCTTTCTTCAGTGACCATATGCAGAAATGCAAGATGAAGGTCAGCAAGATGAGAACAAACAGAGCCACTGCAGTCAGGATGGCCAGGATGGTGGTAGAGAGGGAGTCAATTGTAATGAGACCTGCAAGTAAATGTATTTAATAAAGATTAAGAAGATTAATCTTTGCCCAGGTCAACAATTCTATCTATATTAATATTACAAGAAACACAACAGCTCTGGACAGTACCTATGCAGCAAGTCATCAACTGAAGCAGTGTAGAGAAACATTATAAGCTCAAAGAAATCAAACCATTGTGAGAAAGTACCTTGTTCCAGCTCCTTAGGAAGCAGACCACATATTGCATTATGTGTACTGTTCCCTTGCTTGACTGTTAGAAACCCAGAGCTTTCACAACTAAAAGAAGAGAAAAAAAGTCACATTTAGAATGTCCCTGCCTTGTCCTTCATTCCTCTCCAGCCTTTCTCTTGGCTCCCCCATTCTTCCTTTCTCCACTCTTTCTTTTTTGGCTTTTTACAGCAGCGCAGGTAAAGTTATGGCTGCTCCCCAACAAGATAACAGTCTATTACAATTCCTTATGTACATACATATTTTTTAGTCCCTTGTTTCAAGTGATGCATGGTTTTGCATCACTTTGATCTGGGCTTGGAAGCAAGTTGAATACACAGGAGTTTGTCTTAAACTCTGCTTTGAGAGCAACAATTCATAGAGCCAAAGAAGAAAGACATATCATATATTGCTGAATTAAAAAACCTCAGTCACATCAGTGATCTCTTCTTTGATTACATTTTGTTTTCTAATTTAAGTATTAGAGAGTTTTATCATGCGTATCTCTAAAGAGGAAAAGCACCAATAAATACATACTCAGTCCAGTTACGGCACCAGCCATTCTTCACACTAGAATAGGTTCCCATCTCACATGGTTTACATCTGAATGTGAAGTCTACATTGCCTATACGAAAAGAGAACATGAATTGTCAGTGATCAGTGCCTTTATCAAAGATGGGGATGCAACAGATTAGAGCACAACCCACTTCCTCTGCACTCTTTCTGCATTATGAATCAGCCCCCCAGAGAAAAACATAAGCAGTTCTTGCCATCTTTATGCTTAGGAAATGTATGGGCAGATCCCTTGCAGAACTGGTACAGAACAGTCTGATCTGACAGCAGAGGGTGTAAAGATGAGAAGTAACAGAGTAAAAGTCTTCTACTGACAGTTCTAGAAGCTTGGAGACAATACTGAAGGTCTGAGTGTGAAAGTCTCAAATTTAAGAAGGGAAGAGCTATAAAACAGGAAAGCAAGAGGTTTAGTCACAGAGACCACAGTATAAATGCCATTTCTCTCTGCATCACAAGCCTTTCCAAGAGCAGGTTGTAGTAAGTGAAGGAAGCTGCTGCTCAGCAGCCACTTATATTGAACGCTACATTTCAGAGTCATTAGTGTTTCTGTAGTTACCAAGCTTCACCAGCTCCTCGCCCGCTGCACACTCAGGCAGTTTCTGGCAGTAGAGACATGCACTGTCAACACAGCTGTATCCCTGACGACATCTGCAGTCATGGTCCTGGGTATTTTGACACGTACTGTTGCCTCCTGTGAAGAAAGAAATTAAGATTTGCCTTTGTCATAGAGGCCAGAAATTAACTTCAGCATTAGTCTTACTGGCTTGACACAGGTGAAGTAGCTCCTTAGTGTGCTGTGGTGGAAAAAGCAGGTACCAGAAAGGTGTGACTCCCATGCATAGTGGATAAAGTTTAGAGTACTCAAATTCAGCATCACTCAGATTCTTACACCATGATTACCTGACTTACCAGTGTAACCCTTCTCTCTCATCTGGAATACCAGCATAGGTCATGGTAGACAGAAGTAAGGCAGCAGGTTTGCTTTACTACAGTGTTTAGACACTGTGAGATGAGGAGGGCACTTTCAGTGCCCCAAAGCATTACACATTAACTATCCATGCAGTCACTTCTCAGAACACTGTCAGAGCTCTTCTCAGTTAGGCACAGCCATCTTAGAGGAGGGATGCCCAAAAGATCCTTGGTCAGTGAAGCTAGAGCTCCTTTTCCATGTCTTTCCTAACAACAGCAGCTGCTTCCTATAGTCTGTTGGCAGAAGTGGGCCTAAATCCAAGCTACAAAGCCAGCACCCTCCCTACCCTCTGTCTTTCCATTTCTAGAGGAGTTCCGTTATGACTTTTTGCACTCAAAATATCATCTCTAACTCTGAGAGGCTCCTGGGTTCCTGAAAGCAAAGACTGATTACATATACAAATCCCATCAGTAAACAGCATCAAGCATTCCTTCGGGCAGTTGAAGACCAGCTAAGGAAAAGTACTGCTCAGTCAGGAAGCTGTATAACCTTAAAGAAAGAAAAAAGCAGATGGAAATGCCAGCTAGTTCATTAGTGTGCTCAAAAACCCACACTGAGGAGCACAGAGCAAGCAAAGACGGTTTCCTCAGGTGGGTGATGGAATGCACAGGGCCACCAGGGAACTGCCCACATCTTCCTATGCCAACTGGCCTCCTCTTACTGTCCTTCAAAACCCAATGAAGTTTGACAACATGGAAACAGCTTGGGGCTGCTTCTCTCTATGTACTGCCAGTGGGTGAGCCTGGTGTTGATCTCACCAAGCAATGACTTACTTCCCTCATGCTGGGTGACATTATCTGAGTGGGAAGGGAAATACCCATGGGTCTCCATACTACTGAGGACTCTGTAGCTCTTCACCTATTTGTTGCTCATGGCCACAAACCCCATGTGTCCACTCACTGCTTCCACAGAGAACTCAATGTCCTTGTTGGTTAAGGCAGATATATTGAAGCTACTAATAGGTGGGATGCTGACTCCTACTTCAGCATCCGTGAAAGATGCAACTTCTGAGCTGCTCCTGTTTGCTGACCTGCAGGACAACAGCATTACCACACTACCTAGACAGGCTTCCGGCAACTCTTGAGCTGGGACAAACGGAAAAGGAAGGAGCATTCCTCACTGTAGGTCATGCAGCCCTAATCTGACTTACAATTACAGGCAAGGGAGAATCCATGACCACCATCCCACCACCATTCTAAGATCAGGCAGAGATACAAGTCAGAACAAGCTGTTGAAACTAATGATCACCTGAGACTTTGGCTGTGCATTTACTTCTGGGACACACACAGGTCAGCAGAATGGAAGGATTAAAGAGGGACCACAAATTGCAAAGGGCAGCCTTACAGACAGCAGCACTCCTGTTCCTTCTGAAGTCTAAATGGCTCAGACATTGAAACCATGCTTGAATGGCTCAGATTCAGAATTAGGTGAACTCCTTCTTTCCTTGTGGGCAAAACCAGCCCACAGAAACTTAACTTTCAATTTCCCACTACAGAATAGCAAGTATAGGCATGTTTTAAATCCGAAACCCGAGTCCACTCTGAAGTTTACAGCTAAGGTACATTATGAATTTAGGGGGCAGAGGAAAGTCCTTGCCATTTTGTTTTGCATATACAGTTACTCAAGATACATCCATATCCACATTCCCCACACTCAATTACCTTGTTGACATAATACTGATGAACAGAAAGAGGACAGACACATCATTCCCTTACCTGTGTTCGAGGTGCATTTGGGGCAGCATTTCTTTTCACCTTTACTGATGACTCGCAGTTCACCATCACCGCACGCTGTTGCCAGAATTTGCTGTGTCCACTGCCATAGGCACATCAGCACCAGCAAGCAAGCTCGAACCTTGAGATGATCACTTGTCTGCTCAGCCATACCTTGAGCTATACAACCCAAAAGCACACAAGGATGAGCTTCCCTGCCAAAGCACTCTTCCCCCTCACACTGTGGGTAGACACTGTGCTTTTTGTGGCTGCACTCTTCCTGTTTCTTCAGGGGCGGGGAAAAGATTTTGCTTGATGTCATCAAAGTCTTAAAAAAGCAGGGCTAAGCAACCGTGCACCAGTGTCTCCATTAGGGGAGCAGCAGGTTGAGAGCAAGATGTAGCATCACATATTCCCATTTTCAAAGGATTTTGCAAGTTGATATACACCTGAAAATTAAAGCAAATGAAATCAGTGTGTGAATGTCAGCACTTTCAGACTATTTCATTCTGACTTAAAGCCCACAGAATGGTTTGGACTGGAAAGGACCTTGAAGCTCATCAGGCAGGGACACCTTCCACTAGGGCAGGTTGCTCCAAGCCCCATCCAACCTGGCCTTGAACACTGCCAGGGATGGGGCAGCCACAGCTTCCAATTCAAATCTAATTCCTAATCCAGTTCCTGACCTAATGAATTTTGAAACATTCAGGGATTTAACTATCTAACTGTATATATAGCAGTCTTTAAATTGAAAAAGGGGAGACTTAGATTAGATATTAGGAAGAAATTCTTCCCTGTGAGGGTGGTGAGGCCCTGGCACAGATTGCCCAGAGAAGCCGTGGCTGCTCCATCCCTCCTGATGCCTGAATTTCCTCATCTTTCCAAGTACAGCATTAGCAACAGATGAGCCCATGTCTATCAGAAGGGACAAGGACAGCGTAGTCATTCCAGATAGAAGAATCTGCCATTACTCCAAAGCTCAGAGATGTACATTAATAACTAGAACTGCCCAAATACCCAACATGAACATTAACCAGATTTCTGCTCAGCATCGTGAACACAGCAGCAGAGAAGGGAGCTCTAAAGGGCTGAAGGAGACAACTGGCAGGTGGCACACAAGGGAACCCTATGCAGGCACTTAGTGCATGTGATACCTGATGCCTGGTGTTTATCAGAGTAGGAACTAACAATTTCTTTCCTTCTGCCTTTTTTGAATCTTGTTTTTCTTCTGTCTCTGCATGTTTTCATTCTTGTTCAAGCGTCAGTCGCGCACAAATACTGCCAGATGATGGAACATTTACAGTCAGAACACAGATAATAGTTGCACATGCCAAGTCTAAATCTCTACAGTCAGCAGTGACCTTTCAGAAATAACCTGACTATCTGGCTTTAAAATCTTTGGGGGTTTTCTAGAGCTAATCTCACCTGTCTCTGACGTAAGGTAGTGACATTTCATGTCAATCTTCTCATTCAGTCCTGTGTGTGATGTGTATCACTGCTGGCAGGTTCCATGCTGCTGCCTGTGTTCAACATTATAATCCCAAGGATTAAAAGGCCACTGAAAGCAATGTGGTCTTCAGGGTTGTTTGAGTACATGTATCTTGAAGTGCCTTCTCCTTTGCATGGACAGGAAGACACAGCAGAGCCTCAAAAAGGCAAAGAGAAGAACATGGAGCTGAGGTGTTCAGAAACGCCTCAGGGTTCAGAGTCCCCACTTATCACTAAAAAGAAACACCCAAACTGTGTCTTTGAAGAAAGACTCTGTAAGGGGTTGTGCTAGTATTTGAACCAAGGGTTGCTTCCATGCCAAGCTCTAGTTCCTCAGTTTTGGGTGAGAAGGTCTTAATCTTTTGTAATTGTCTCCAATAAATGAGTCTCAGAGTTCTGAGCATGCAGCCTCACTGTATCAAGAGACTTGGAGAAGATGGGCTTCTTCTCCTTCTTTCAGCAAAGGAAGAGAAGCACAGAACCACTCCAAAAGCAGAAGAAAGGACTATCTTCCAGCCATACCTGCCCATACCCATACAAAGCTCAGAACAAATCAAGGCCGAAACATAACACACTGTGATGGAACAGAGTAAAAGATGTTACAGATCTCCTAAGCCCCTTCTCCTTCCTTTGTGCTCCACACAGGAGCACTTCTAGTGTTAGGGATGAGATCTGAAGGAAGAACCAGTGGATTCTTCCACCCACTGGTGTGCACCAATGTGGCAGCTTGCACCTCTGCCTTCAGAGCACAAACTCCTACAAATAGCTGCAGATCAGGCTGTGCATTCTACTTTTGCCCACCCTAACAACATCCAGCCATGAGCTGAACATTATGCACATCGCCTCATTTCAGTTCCCTTTTTGCCTGGAGCAACTGAAGCCATCAGTTTCCCTGTCCTAATTACCACCCTTCTGAAAAGAACAAAATAAAGACAAAAAGAGCATAACCACTTCCCCAAATAAATCATTAACTCACGCAAGTCCAGTGGCTTTACTCACACTCCTCAGACTCAACATGATTCATGAGAAACCTTTGTTACCAGGGAGAGAATTTGGTTTCCTGAGGCTGCATGCTCAGATTTTGCAGATTACCCATAATGGGTGACTAAAGGAGCCATGCAGTCCTACTAGCAAGAGGTTCACATGAATTCTATGTAATTTCTGAATGACTAATGATATTTGGTAAACTGATGTACAAACTCCCTTGTAAGCTCCAGCTTGCAAATCATTTTCACCCTGCTTGCAGAAGACTCCAATGCTAGCTACAAGATTCATGTTCTGTTGCACAAAACTTGCCTATGCTCTTGAGAAACAACTGTCACTCAATCTTTACTTAAAAGATCACTCAATCTTTACCATGACACCTAGAAGAGTTACACACCATGATCTGCCACAGCAGGGGTGCAGTCTGGTACTACAACAGGCACATGGCAAGGCTGGTGCATGAGGGCATCAGCTGTCCTAGAGGATACCACATAAGTAGTGACAGCTCACACAGGGCTATCAAAAGACTGGGGTAAAAAAAAACCTTAAGGACAAATGATTTATCTGCAGCCTGAAACTAGAAGACAAAATTGTTGCGTTCCTTCCAGCTCTGCTGACATTTAGGCCAGACTTGAGGTTTTGCAGTGAGTAGGACTGCCTACCCTGTGGGCCCATAGAGTATTTGCAGTCCCTTGACCTACCCTCTTTTGGCACGCAGGGAGAATTACTGCCCTGCAAACCTGACACAGGTAGGGCTGGGGCCACAACAGTCAAACAACATGGCAAAGACATGGGTCACTCATGCAGTGCCACATGTGGGTTCCCATTCTCACCCCGAAACAGAGAGGGCTTTGCAAGGAGGCCTGGATCCTTCTCCAAGCAGTGCTAAGGATGCTGCACTATGCACTTGGCAGCTCTGCCTTGGTCTGTCAAATGAGGCTCAGTCACCTCTTAGCTGCTTGCAGAGCTTGGCTGCCAAAATGGTGACTCCTCGCAGACAACCCCAGGGGCACAGGGGCCAGGCAGCAGCATAGCTGACGTTTCAGAGATGGAACCAAACCAGACAAAGGCAAAACCACCAACTCCCTGACTCTACCAACCTGTGTATTTCCTTGCCAGCTTCACACCACGCATGCCTGTCAGTGGCTGCGACCTTTGTAAGTCTCTCATGGCAAATCTGAGTCACTTTGATGAGCTTCTAAGTACAGGAAAATGTGAAGAGAAAATGCAGGAAATGAAAGATCTGGCCTAGTCACAGTAGAGGAAACTTGCCATGTATTTGCAGAGGAAAACCAAAAAACCAAAAACAACCAAGGAGGAAATGAATATAGAAAGCACAGACTTACAGACCTGTGGTTTGTCCTTTTAACTGTAGTAACTACTGAAACATGAAATACATGCTAACTACCATACATGCAGTCTGAAAGGAGTGTTCAAGAACTCCAAACCCAGCTCATTTAGGTATTTTATCCCCACTATGGCTCTCAAATACCATCTGCTCTTGTCTTAATCCTTCTCCAAAACTGAATGCAGCAAAGCAATAAAGCAAACCAAACCTCCAAGTTGAACAAAGAGCCTTTTTAAACTCCAGGCAGCCATATGTGATAGCCTCACAGGTAGGAGAAAAAATACTGTAGATAGAAATCCTGAAGACTATAGGGGTTGGGGTTTTTGTTTGGTTTTCCTCCCAGTTCATTGTGGCCATCTGATCTAACCTCTGTCTCTACGTAATTCCAAGGAGACAGTGTAAGGGGCTGGCCCTGTGGCCTGTAAACTCATAGCCAGTGCAGTTGAAAAGAAGTTATTCAGGAAATAGAGTTCTCTATTACACCAAATTCAGGTGTTATCCTCACCCAGAAATACTAAAGGAATTACCACTCAGTTTTACGGATGGTTCTTAAAACCCTCAGCAGCCCAAATTTGTCAACAACACCCATGCAGACAGCTTGACATGCGCTTAAGTGACCTCCTGAATCAGGCTCTACGGAACCAAGATGCTTTTCATTCACATACCACCACATACCAAAGTATTCACATTGCCAGCACAGGTCACAGTAAAACCAGAGTTACCATTGGTTTGCAGAATAAAAGAACTGACACCTCAAGCTTACTGCACTACACTGCAAAATACTTCCAGTACAGCCCTATCTTTACCAGCTTAAACGAAGCTGCACAACTTTGACTATGTCTCTCCCAAGTGCCTGAAAAAGGGGACATCTGAATGGTTCAAAAATAGGAACTTACTTCATGACATGGGCACATATCTTTGAGAGGGGAAAGTTTCATTTACAGCAAGTAGGAAGACAAGTGTGGGCAGAAAGCACCACGCTTTTCAAGATTCTCTGCCTATTTTTAACTACTTCCTGCCATCTTAGGGAGAATTGGAACAAGCTCCAAGCAAGTTCTGCACAGAAGAATAACAAGTCTGAGCATGACAATTAAATCAACACCGTTATTCCTTTATTTAGGGTGAAATACCTACATTAGTTTATTTAAACCTGTGATCTACCAGCACCCACATCCTCAAAAATAACTAAATCATAAATGCCTCCAATCCTATCAAGTGTTATTATGGTTTAACTCTTCTGACAGGATTATACATCTTGGCACAGGGACTGGATGCGGTTCTACAGCAGCACAGCCTGGCTTCCAGTAGCACAAAAGCCAGCAATTCCAGCCTGGGTTGATTTGCTGTCACAGGATCAAGCCACGCTGCACTGTCTGCCCATTTCCCAAAGGCTGATGAGGAAATGCAATGTGTCTCAGCTACCCTGCCTCTGCTGCATGCTTCCAGGGCCAGTAATGGCTCCTTCTTCAGACAGAGGGAATCCATGCCCTGGTTTGCAGGAAAGCTTCCTATTTCCTGATGAGGTGGTAGGGAGGCATAAGAACACAATGCACTCTGACATCTTCCTGTGCAGCTGAGCGAGAGGGCAGGAAACAAGTGAGATTCTTGGAATGAGCTGATAAGCCCACACCACAGAGGGGCTCTGCTGCCAACAGCTCATCTGTTCCTGTGGGCTGCATTTCCATCACATAACCCACAGCCTCAGGTGGCTCAGTAGTTACCTGCACCTTGCTCAGTTACGAGCGTAACATGAGCTTTACGGTCTCTGAAGTGCAGCCTACAAACTTGATAAGCATCATTTCTCAGAATGTGCTGGCTGCTCCCTGGAATGCATCTCCCTGATGTATCCACTGCACACTGCCATCCAACTCACTGCAAGATGACAGCATTAAGGACACAGCACGCTTTCGAAGATCTCTACATTCACCACAGGGACTCTGCGTTATGAAGGGGCTGAGCATTATCATCTTGAACATCCCAGCAACATTCAGCTCTGCCGCCTGGCCAGATTACAGAGGAAACCACTACATACAGCATTCTAAAGGCAGCATGGAACTCAAACCCTGCTAAGCCACTGGACTGACTTGCACACACCAGAATTATACACAGCATAGTAACTTGTTGCTCATTTGTACTCTCCAATCATACACAAACACGCACTTCCAGCTGGTACTACCATTTATTTCAAGAAGTCACTATCACACTTTGTATATAATACAAATGTTTATATACATTGTATATGCACTTCAAAATAGGAAATCATTGCTAAGTATACCATATGTATAACATATAAGAATACATATGTTTAACAACATGTTTGTAGACACCAGTTGTATTCTTGAATACATTTTCTGCTGCATATTTTGGCATATGCTTTGGTCCTGTGTATATAAAATACCTGTATTCAATGAGTACTCCGCCTTTCCTCCTATTTTGAACACGTTTCCACTACTAATGTTCTCATCAAAAATTACCATTCCCTTTGCCTTCTGGCGATCCACATATTCTACTTTATACACACATGAAGATTTCCATGGAGATTTCCAAACACTTGGAGATCTGGATATACTTGGTGATCATGAGTAATTCCATTTGTTGGGAGGACAGCAGGGATGCTGCTCAATATGTTAACATGACATTTTCTCAGTGGGTGTTTGAAGAAATGCAGGGAAGAAAGAAGTGGCATTGAGCAGCCATCTCTCGATAGTCACTCAACAGCTAGCACCAGGATTGTGGTGCTACTCCACTAGACCAAGAAGAAATAACCTGAAGAAATGGAAGCAAAAAGGAAGCTGGCTAGGTTCATCAGGGGAGATTCTTCACCTAATGTAAGGGAAGTTCATTTGGGAAACAACTGAAACACTGCAGACACCGGTACTGAGAAAAGAGAGGAAGGCTCTGCTTAAGCATCTCAGAGCTGTAAGACAAGATACAAGTTCAGTTATAAGGCAGGTCTTTGGCTTTCCCTGTTTTCTGTCTGCTCAAGGATCAGCTCTTACAGCTTCCTCAATACTTTATTCAATTCCAAGACAATTCCCTATCCTTATATACAGAACTGGCTAGAAACGCACAGAGGACTATAGCCACTCAGTCCTGGCAACAGGGATGCTGTGCACAGGATCTGCCCAAGAGAAAGAATCACATCATTCCACCAAGAACAGCTACTCCCATGGCTCCTAACACCAAACGGGCACTCAACGAGCCCCAGAGGAACTAAAGTACAACTAAACAGGACATCCCCTCCACATCCAGCCACAGAACACTGACACATCATGTGTTACTACAATCCATTAGCTCAGAAACACAGGAAACGGTAACAGAACGTGGAGTCAGTTTTTGATGAGACTAGAATTGAAGTCAATTTGTTCTTCCTGGATAGGAAGTCGGCAGCTGTTTTCTTCTGAAAGACAGGTAATAAAACATAAGATACAATAAATAAGTGTACAGAGCAGAAAGAGCAGGGAAAGAGAAGCCAGGGACTTTCCTAGTTTCATGGATTGTGAGGCACCTACAGATGACATTTGGGTCAGCGCCTGTCTTTCCAGTCAGGGCTAGGAAACATCAAGTGTCAGGAACAGTGAAAATACACTTTACCATTACTCTATGAATGGAACATGAGGCAGCTGTGGGCTGACTCAAGAGCTAAACTACTACTTGATTCTGAATACAGAGGTCAGCTCTTCTCAGTCAAACCTTTCTTCTGTTTGCAGGAGATACTTTAAGGCTGTTCACTTCTATGTCGGCAAAAGATTTCACAATACTCTTCTAAAGTCTGTTGATTCTGGATCTTCTCTGTACTGAATAGAATTTCCTGCACAAAATCATTACATCATTTTTGCAGGGACTAAGGGCTAGCTTAGAAAGCTGGGAAGAGCTAAAAACAGAGAGAATCCTTCTCCATGACAACGAGCAAGGGAATCCATGCTCTATAAGAACTGAAACACTGAATTGAAACAACTGACATTCAGCGCATAAGGACTACATAGAGGATTAACTACTGTTGGATGTCACTGTGCTACTTGGCAAAATAGGCTTCATTATGACTGAAACAATTAGTAAAGTTCAAACAAGGGGCCCTGACTATTCTCTCCTATACATTTTTCCATATAAAAAGAAACTCACCATTATGGTTGTTTCTATGGGGCCTCCTCTTGGTCTCCTTTTTGGCTGCTTGGATAATCAACAGGAGGATGGACATTCCACTCACCATGAGCAATATCAGACAAATAAAGATAAGTGATACAGACCCTGTAAGAAAAACAGAAGAACACCACACTAAGAAAGATTCATGGCTCTAATGGGAGTTTCCATGGCTTCCCAGATTCTAAAGGAACCTAGATGTCCAGAAGTACCCCTGAACCACTCAGCCTACACAAAATCCCAGCTGCCAAGCTGATGGGGAAGTAACATGAAAACCTGTGTCTCACTGAAGACTGTATAAAATACAGATACAGCTTCTGAGAAAGAGTGTGGTTTCATTTCCATTAAATTCCTGGCAAGCTCTAGTAATAAACAGAGAGACTACACTTGGTCATTCCCTCTCCTTACCCCAGTTAGTCGCCATGGGGCTGTCTGTATCCAAACAAATGGAAGGAATCAGGCTGGGTCTGGATGGTGAGAACACTGCAGTTGATGTATTATTCTTGTGGTGTGTGGTGGAAAGGTTCAAAGCAGGTGTTGTACTCTGAGAGGCAGTTGCCTGTGGGATCTGGCTGCTGCAAACAGCATCATCTGTTTTCGTCCCTGGTCGAAGAGTCCTTTTCCCAAGAAGGCTGCAGCTAAAGATGCAAGATAAATCAGTGTTATTTTCAAACAGTTGTAGTAATGACTTTAATGCAGGTTTTCTCTACACACCATGATTTAGGCAGCAACTGCTATAGAAGTAAACTGAAAGTAAGCATAGAATGTTGCTCTGAACATACTGGATCAGTGATACATACTTGGTCCAAGGTTGACACTTCTCATAACCCCCTATGGAATAAGACCCTTCAGGACATGGTAAGCATTCTAGAAACAAAGAAAGAGGCAGAATTTGAGGTCAGTTAGCAACATAATTGTACAACAGCTACACAGTAACTACACTAACAGCTTATACTAGTAGTCTAGCTTATAGACCAGAGCCAAGAAAACCCACATAGCCTCTAAAATCTATAGCCACTGAGTCAGAAGTATCATAACACGCTTAGTGGTTCATTTTAGTCTGCAATGGGCAAGGTTTCCTGATCTCTCTTACTGACTGATTATGGATATTAACAAGAGAGCATTAAGATTTCTGACAGCTCAGGAATCACAGAGCAACAGTCCACACAACCACCCTGCTGCAACACTCGTGTGGAGATACCAATGAGACAAATGACAATAGCTTTTACATTAGAAATAACAACCTTCTTAAGTGGGAGCAAGAGTTTGGAGTCTGACACACCACTAACTTACCATGTCTCAGTTTGCTTCTGGCATCTGGCATATAACCTGCCACACACTTGCAAATTCTGTCAGAGGTCTTCTCACACTTCTTCACTTCCACACTCCCCTTTCCTAGCAACAGTGGAATAAAGGGCAAGTGAGAAACAAGAAGTTAAGGAATTAAATAACAGAATTATTCAGTGTCTATCTGTTGTGTGGAGAAACAACTGCAGAGAATAGTTTATTAACAATTCTGAAGACACCAGTTTTCAGGCAGTACAAGCCTGCTTCTCTCTGAAGGCTCAACCATCAGCTATTGAAACGATAACCCAGTTCTGGACTTGGCTCTCCCAAGTGACAGGCTTTACAGCATCATAAGCCTTTGAGGGGCATGCAAAAAAAAGAAAGCATAGGAAGACCCGATTGCTTCCCCAAAACCCAAAATCAAGTGCCCGCTATAAGCTGACTTACTAGTGTTGCAGACTGTACAAACATGGCAGAACTCGAGATTGTGCTTACTACTGAAGTATTCATCTTTACAGGGGACACAGACTGTGTCTGTTGTTGAAGTGCAGCGGTAGCTCATTTCTTCACCTAAAACAAGGACAAGGAAGCACTGATTATTAGCTGAAGGAAACGCTCTTTGTTTTCATGCATTAGAATGGAAGAGTGCCCAGAAACTAACAGTTCCACTTACAACTCTGGCTGAAAACATTCAGCAGATTTAAATAGGCTGGAATCCCCAAAAGTTTTGACCCATTGCATCACTGCAAATTAAGCAGCTAAAAGGGGCTAGAAGGGCCTGATGACAGGCTTTTAGCTAGAAATATGTCTGCTCTCCAATATAATACAATGGCTTTAAGACCGACCCTACATTCCTTTGCAAGACAAATCAAGCAATTCAACCCAAAGCAATCCCAAACAGGTACAGAAGATGGCAATGGACTGCTCAGGTTTGCAGTTAAAATTCATTAGTGAAGCAGCCAAGAATAAATGGTTGGAGAACCTCCTGCTGACATTCTGAAAGCCCATTAAGCACGAAAGAATGTGGTTGTATTTTAATCTGCATTGGCACCTAACAATATCAAAGATGTTACTAGCTCCATTTCACGAACAGCAAGACACAATGCAAGGCATTTGTTACCATTCCAGACAGTATGCGTGTATCATAAGAGGCATATAGAAATGAGCTCTGAGAGCTAGCACCAACAAATTCCATACTCAGTACTTACATGGAGGTTCAGATTAATGTGCTAGGATGACAAGGTCTGCGTGCCCAAACTGAAACAGCAAGTTACCAGTGGAGTTTGGAAAAGGTGTCAAGTATGTTCCTTCTATCTCACTAGCTTCTCTCCATGCAGGAATGACAGACAGTTTTAATTACTTGGGGGTTTACAGTTGAGCTTAAATACATCCTTATTCTCACAGACCTTTCCTTTCATTTTGGTTCTCCATTTCCCCATTCTGCAGGTAGCAATGAGCATCAAGTCTCTTGCTCACTCTAATTTTCTCCGTGTTTTAGTGAGTACTATCAGTGGCAAAACACAGGAGGTTTTTAGTGACTACAATATATGTAATACACTTCTATATCTTTATTCTCTACACAACCTATGAAGACACGTTTCCCCAACAGCAGCAGATTTGCCAACAGACACAATTTACGCTCCCCCTAGGCACGTACATGTACCCTTCTTTTAATACAGTCAACACTGACAGTACTACAAGTAATCCCTTACATTAAGAGGACTGTCCTCCAAAAGCAGTATTACCTGTTAACTGTTGTTACTCTTCATCACCAAGTAATTTCTATAATGAAATCCCAACTATTAGAGTATTTGAGGTTTGCTATTTTGCATTTGTGCCTCTTAATATTGCACTGCCTTCAGAGATACTCAGATTGTGAGGAAATATCATGCAAACCCCAAAATTCAGCCTCATTCAGTTTCTACAAGAACGGAGGATGCTCACATTTCCTGTCAAGTTATGCTTTCCTAATCTCTGCGATGAATCAAGCTTATTTTTTTCCTTTAAAACCCACCAAGTCTTATGTAGCATAAACTTTGCTTCAAAAGATAAGCTTCAAAAACACCTGCAGCAACAGAATTAAATACCTAAAGTTCTCCATTAGACAAGATTTCTGAGCTTCTTTATGCAATAGGTAAAAGACAGTAACATAAATGCTCTTGAGAGCATTTATATAAAACATGAACATGTTTTCTCAGCTAATACTCCCACAATAAAATGCACCAGACTGACACATTAAGGAAGCAGTCACACAAAAGAAGTTAAAGAACATGTAGCTCTTCCAAAGGGGGGTCCTAAATTTAGTATGTTATGGAAATCTTTGTCAGTCTAGACTGATTGAAAGTCTCATCAAATGCTTTTTCTCCATGTTATGCTTCCTACATCTGAATGATATTTCCGTCAAGCTGTATTTTATTAACTGATAGCTATTATATTGAGCAAGTATAAGCAACATCCAAAATCACTTACCAGGGGCACACTCCTTGCAGCATTTGTCACGAAAAGGATATTGATGTTCTTTGCATTTCAATCCCAAGCAGTGGCTAATATTGACTGCCAGCAGCAACAACCAAACAGTAGAAAAACGGGAGTAAAATCTTACAGCTCCCATAACACTATTGTCCCAGCTAAATTCTGATAGCTGCAAACTCTTGGAGAAGAGATTCTAACTCACTGGTGATCAGAACAAGTTCATATGTCAGTTGCTCGGAAATTCCCAGCTTGTGTTCCACGCCCCCATCCTTTTTCCCACTCCCACCCCTCCCTTACCTATTTTTGGCAGTTCACAACTAAAATATACATAGGCAAAAAAAGACAATATGGTGAACAGCATTTGGAAAGAGTTTCTATTCGTAGCTTTAAAACAGAGAGCCTTCAGCCAGATACATACCTCTCTACGTAGAACAGAATTAAACACAGCTCTTGAATGCCAGGAGAGCTAAAGAGATGATCCATGTGACTGTAAAGAGCAGTATTAAAGCAATACAGAGGTAATGCCTGAAAACCTTCACATATGAAAGCCACAGGTAAAATGAAACAGAGCCCACATGGGCTTCCTCCTTAAAAGGCAAAGCACAGATTAGCTCCCCTTGCTCTCACTCTTAACAGCAGACCCGTAACTTTCACTGCGGCATAAAAACCCAACATTGTTAATACTCTGTTGTTTCTCTTCTCAGGAAGAGTGTGGAATCACAAATTGTCAGTCATCTTGATACTGCCCTCAGGAGCTAGCAAAAGCTACAAAGAAGCATTTACAGTCTCCTTTTCAACTCGGTATCAGACACCCTGCATTGCCACTAAAGAAGAGGAAGCTCCGACTCCAAAACGGATACTTTTGGAGTCGGAGACGCTATTTCCTCCCATGGAATTAAAGGTTCCAGCAGAGGCATGCTGTATGACAGCAAAGGGTGCCATATTCACGTACCAGCTGCTTCTGATGTCTATTTTGTTCCACAGAAGCATGTTAACTCTGGAATACAAAGCCCAGGCAGATTCTCCATCCAGCTGTGCAAGCCAGCAACAGGATAGCAAAGGAGCATGCTGGCAAGGCAGTCCTGCCCTCACCTACCACAAGCACATGGAGAAAGTAGTGATCACACTTGGAACTAGGGGTTTTAATCTTTCCAGGCTCACTATTAGAATTTTACTCATTTGATCTTATTGATCTCAGATCCGAATTTTAGGTCTTCTAGTTCTAAGAGACCTGAGCAACTTCTATGAAAAGGCCCACGTTAACAAGACATCCTGCAGTGATCAAAGATGCTGTGTTAACAGCAGTTAAACACAGCCAGACCCACTCTTCCCACTGCAAGATTACACTCAATGCCATTTAAGTGGGTTTATACCTCATTACTCAAATCATTCCCTCAGCAATATTCAACCAGACTTCCTCCCCCAACAATCTTTCAGACTTTACCTAGTGAATAATTACTGACTTACTGAATTAGAACCTGAAAATGCAAACTGCTATGATGCTCACAAAAAAGGTAATGTTAAAAACTTGTGCACATTTAAACTGAAAGCTCCCAAAACAGTAGAGCAGTCATGATGACGCACTGATATTTTTGTTACAGTTACTTAAATACAAATTAAATGCTCATTTAATAAATCCATCTTCAGAATTCAACCTTTACGTATGGCATTATTAAGTGTTACGAGGCTTGATATTGCCAGATCCCTTTATATGGGGGATATAATTTACTATTATTCAAGTAAATAAGACAGGGAGAGAACACTGTGATTATCTCATAGCATTTCACATCTAGCACACTCCTTGGCTGGATTTTCACCAAAGCAAACTAACCCCTCCCAAATGCTGCCTAGCATTCCCACGGGGATCATGTGCACCACAGGCTGCTCTCAAAAGAGAGCCTTGATGCAGCTAGTTGGGCTGTAGAAGGGAGCATCATAGAAGTGACTTGAACCATGGTATGGGTCAGAAATAAGACCCATTTCTGCTTTCATTTAATGTAAGTGTATCATTTTTTACTAGATACTTATTCTAGCTATTCTATACAAGCTTAAAGATGAAATTGAATCCATGAGATCATAGCCTTCGCATACCAAGTCCTATTAAGAGTAGGCAGATTATCTTTCTTCATGTACACAGGCAAAAAGCATGAAACTCAAAAGCACTCCTTAATATAAGGCTTTAAAGAGAAAGCTGCTGGGTTCCTTAGGGATTACAGGCAAGTAAGGGTTTTCCAATGGGAAAGGACCCAGCAGAATCTGAGAAAGACTGAGTGCATATAAAACACTTGAAGGTTCTTTAAAAATAAGTCTACAGACAACCTGGAATAGTCTGAATTTCTAAGACGGGAATAAATTTCATGTACCTCCAAATCTCACCATGCAGTCCACTTTATCCTTACAGCTGTTAGTTAAGAAGTGATCCTGATTTCTGGCAGAGAAAAACAGAACACGGTAAGGTGCAGAACTCCATGCATACACTAAAAAGGGGGGGGGTTGGCAGCTGTTCCTCAAGTTTCAGATTTATCAGCTGCAACAACACTACATACTTCAGTATTTTTGCAGTTGCTAGCTAAATACTGTGGTACCTTGTATTTCCCAAGGGGTTCCATGCTCACATTATCAGAAGATTAAGACTGTGTATGCATAATCTTTGCCTCTACTGACAAAGTTCCTCCTATTTCAGCTGCAAACTGGAACTTGCTTTCTGAGCAGCAAGTGTGACAAGATGGAACTTGTCCATTCAAATTATATCTAACTAACTGAACTGTACAAACAACTGGAGTATAACGCAAGCACGCAGCCCAGACATTTATACAATTATCAACTGATATTGCTAAAACCTTTGTCTTGACTAGATTGTGAACAAAACACTCGCAAAACTATGTTCAATGCTTCATTTTGTTTAGTTTGAAGTGCAGGTCACTGCGTATTTTAACCAAGGCTTTATAAAAAACAGCAAAGCAAAAGCTAGACCTTTTGCCAGTCAGTCTAAACCAGCCCTCCCTATGACTTGTATTAAGCATCACATTTTTAGACATGGGTTTGTCTATACGAAAATCTCACTAACCTGCAACCAAGTGCACATGGAGCGCTGGTAACGGGTGGACGGGAGCAGAGGCTGACTTACATGGCAGATGCTCTGAGCTCATTTCAACATGAGCTTATCAGCTGAAGTTATCCCATTTACCCATCTTACAGTTCTTTCAAAAGTCTTATTTTGTACTCTGGAGAATTCCAGTTTTTCCTGTTCACTGACAAACCTAAACCCAGCAACATTTCCAAAGCACAGAGAAAAGTATTTAATGAGAAAAAGATAGAAGTATATAAAAAGACTCTGATACAAGCCACTTCACAAAAATAACCAAAAAAAATCCAATAAAAAAAAGAGAGAGGGAATAGTGAAACAGAAACAGACAGCAATACTTATATTTACATTATATTAAGAGAATAAATTTAATCAAATATAACATCTCACTTGGTTTTCAGGCAACCCTTCCAAAAGAGGGGTTGTTACAGTAAAGATGGAACCAGAGTAAAAATACATTTTCTGTTTTAGACAGTAGTGGATATGACCCTTGTGTTGCAAGATGCTTTCAGAGACTACCCAAAACCAGACAGATTAAAAAGCTTCCCAAGCGCTGATTGTACATTGCTCTGGCGGGAGCAGTTCAAAAGCAAAGCCTGTATTTCTGCCAGCTTCATCATACACAAGTTCATCAGCATCATTCATTTGGACAGAGGCAAGTAAGTTTAGTAGGTTTAACAATGAACTCCAGTTAAGTAGTAACCATACACCTAAGGGAATCCTACTGCTCTCTCCAATGTCTAAGTCCACAAAGAAACCTTCCACATTGCTTCATTTTAGAATGAAATCTGATTTTTAAAGACATAAGCCGTTTTCCCACATTCCCAGTGTAGTCACAAACTCAAATCCTGCCGCACTATAAAACCAGTTTTCCTTTTCAACCAGAAGCAGAAGAGCTTCTCTCCAACATTTAAAGTAAGTTCTTCCCCACAGCTCCTAGAAATAGTTTAGCAACGGAGGGAGAACTTATTAAAAAGTATTAAATCCTCAACAGTACATAAGTAGGTTGAGACACACTGAGAAAAATCCTAGCAAATCAGTCTACACACGGATACTCTCACAGGGCCAGAACACATGTATGTGAACCACAACTGCCTTTACGAAAGCCAGCATCTCTCAGTGTTATTTGTGATTTCCATGGATCAGCAGCTATGAGGGCAACAAGAAGAGTTAAATAGTTAAGCCTCCACCAAACATGATTAACCAAAAGCAGCTGAAACTTCAGCGGGATTAACTGTACAAACCAGGGTGAACTCATGTAGTCCAGGACCCGCCCCATCATTTATGGTCATTTTCTTCCCTCATACTGAAGGCAACAGTGCTGTAGATCTTATATACGGACGGACTATGTTTTAGTCTAGGACAACACACTGTAGGCATATAACACAGATAGCAGCAAAGTAACTTTCTGTCTGTTTGGGAGTTGGACTTCTTTTCCTTTTTTTCCTGTGGTTTTATTTTTTTTGAAAACAAGAAAGTGCTTCAGAGCTCTGGAAAAGCGAGCAGGATCAGAACTCCTCATGGACATTACGTGCATAGTCCATAAGCTTGCTGCCTGTGAAGTACTCGCTGTATTTCAGGATCTCTTCCAGCTCTAAGTGATGGTTTTGATTTTCATCTGCTACTGCTATCATTTGCTTCGCTTCATTTAGGGCATTGTATTCATTCATAGGATCCATATATTCCTAAAGCAAATAAGAAAACGATTGTCAATGACTGAGCACACGTTCCTACACATCAGAATGATGAACCTTAGCTCTAGATAAGCTTCAGCAATTATGAGACCAACTAAGCCATCCCAAAGTGAACATAAGTCATGGAAAAAAGTGGTAGCACAGCTTTTTAACGGGCTTGCTTCTGTTCTCTTTGCTATTTTTCCATTCATTGCTCCCTTGGCTGTTCTAACAGAAATCCAGATTTTCTCACAGCTTATGTCAAAGTCTACAATAAAAATATCTTTGACGTACTGGTTGCAAACTGAACTATCAAATCTGGTGGGGTTTTGTGAAGAAATGCCAATTCAGAATGAAAAAGTGGCATGCTACTGATCTGCATGACCAATACAGATGTATTTTCTTGTTTCTTACATACGTTTTTAGAATTATGTTGGATTTAAAACTGTCTTGCTTCATTTTAAACCCACAGGCAGACATTCTGAGGTCAAGTCTCAGAAACAAAGCATTCTGCTCCTTTACCTAACCTGAAACAGATAAATCGTTTCCAAGCAGTGCACTTTTAGCTCATGATGTAAAAGACTTAAGATCATCTTCAGTTCTTTCCAGACGTGACATACGTAAGAGCGTGTGTCTATGTGCGGACACGTATACAAAGACTTCACACTAAAATGGCTATTTTTAGAAGAAAATTATACATTAAAAGGTTTTAACATTGACTATGTTACAAAATAACTGTTTATCCATACTACCACTATGTTCAGACCCACATTATTTGCATCCTGAGCTTTTGACTTTCAACATTCACCCTGTCTCAGGGAGAATATGAACATTTGAGAGGTTCTCCTTTCACCTGCCTATGCTGCAGTATGAATTCTGCTACTCAAAGTATATTCCTGCAGCCAGAAAGGGAAAAAAGCCAGAAGTGAACCACAAACCTCTTCCATTGGCCACAAAACTGCCACAACTACAGGGTGCAAAGCATTTTGTGTTGTTTCATAGACTCTTCTGCAGACAGAATTAATAGAAGAAAGGGTTTTTAAAAACACTCTGAAAGAGATCTCTGCTATTTTCTAGGCTCCTGGGCCCCGAGGTTTGCTGGTCATTGGGGCTTTTATGGTTTATTTTGGGGTTGTTTTCTTTAATACATAAGTTGCCCGTTACTCCTTTTGCAGCTGAAAGTATGACTCACTGCCCATCACCCAGGGCACCTGATGAAGGTTGTGACTTGCTTTCATATGCTCCATACCCATATAAGTGTCTCTGTGACAAAAAAAAAACTAAAAGCATACCTGTGAATAACAGTTAGGATACAAAAACTTCCCCTCTGCTTTAACAAAAAGTATAACACTATCTGCAAGCACTACAGAACAATACTATAATCCAAAGTAGTAGTAGACACACACACACTGTACTGTTAATTCAAATATTTTTGGACTTCATACTCTCTAAAACAGTTTCAATCCTGTATTTAAAATCCTGCTATTGGCTTTATAAGCACTAGAACTGTTTGAGGAAGACTTACCTCCAGCTCTTCCATTGTGACAATACCATCGTGGTTAGCATCAATCACCTCCTCAAATTCCTTTCTCCTGTCTTTTACCCAGTCATCATCAATATCTTGAGCTTGCTGGTTCTCTACAGTACCAACAGGCAATGAAATGAACTCTGAAAGGGTGAGTTTCTTATCTCCGTCTTGATCTACAACAGAAGGACAGAGGAAGTGAAAAGTGTCTGCTGAATGCCCACTAAAATGAGAAATTCCTTCCTGTCTGAGATGTCACTGGTACAGTCTGCCTGGTTCTAGCAGTCCACAACCCTGACTGTAGCAGAGAACAGTTACCATTTATAGCTTTGGATAGCCAAAACTTCTCTGCATTATGGCATACATACAATGTTTTAGAAGGCTAAAAAAAATAGGAACAGACGAATCAATAAGAGGCTTTCTGGATTTGAAGGACACACCAGGCAGCAAGTTAAGCCTTTTTCTTTTTTAATCTACAATCCACGCAGCAGACATTTCTTGCAGCTGTATCCAGTCTCCCCTCGTGTTAACATTCACATAAATTACCCCTCACAAATGACTGTACTGGAGTTGGTTTGGCTGTGTGCTTCACATAAGTATCACTGGAAAGTCTTCATATTTTTGAAGCTAAAAACTAGCAAAGTCATAGCTCTCTTTCTCTTTACTCCAGGTGTTCTAACCGTTTAAATACGCATCACTAGTGACTCAATAGGAAAAAAAAGTGCCAATACTTATGAATTTAAGGAAAAAATACTATTTTCTTAGGAACTTCAACCATTACTTTCCACATTCAGGACTGTACATCTCAATTCTTGCTCAGTTGCTGGGCTGGGGAAATATGAAACTGTAACTGCCCTCCTCATGGAGCACTCACATGAATGTATTTTACAGTATGTTACTACTTACAAAACCTTTTCTACTGTTGCTACAGTGACCCTCCAGTGCAGAAGCACTTCAGAGTGACGCAGCATCAGCTGAACTTCTTTGTAGAAGTATTCAGTGTATCTTTCTAATATACAATAAATATTGCGCTGTTCTTTAACATCCAGAGACTAGTCTTGAGAGAGGCACAGACAACTCCAGAGATGACAGCATTAACAGTTTGTTTTTCTTACTGACCACATTACAAAGCATGTAGAACAGAGCAATCAAGATACTCCAAAATTTCAGATAGACCCATGACAGTGCAATGACCTAACACCTACCCAATAAAATGGTTTGCAATTAAACAACTCTCAAGAAAGATGTTTTAAAATGGCATACCCAAATCTCGGATGATTTCTTTCACCATGAACTTCAGCATCCCCCTACTATGCTCTGGATGGAGAAATGACAAGAACTCTTCTTCATTCAACATCAGATCAGGAGGTGGGTTGTCAGCTTGGTACCACCGATCCTTCAGGTTATCTAGAACTTCCTGTGCTAGAAATGTAAGAAGATTAAAGCTATCATGTTCAATCTACTTAAAGTTCTTCAAATATAACTTCCTCTGACACTGAATTGTTTAAGCAAGGATGACCAGCTCAACACCCAGGGAAAGCAGGAAAACAAAATGCAATTAGTTTAAGTCTAGTTTGTGCTAGCAAAGGTCCTTTAACCAAATAACCAAACTGAAATTAGGGGATGAAAGCAAAGATTTAACTACACCAGTATCAAACCTCAGCATATCAAGTGAAAAGTATCATCCTACCAGTACTGTTAGCTGGTTCTGGTAGGAGGTATGAATAATCCAACTTGCTCTCCATTCTTAATTTCATATTTTGAAGCCCATTACCAACAGAAAACTTTTGCCTGCCTGAATACCAGTAGTACCTTTCTTCTGAACAAAACATCTTTTTTTTCTACATTTTTTTCTACATTATGTGTACCTAATGGTCCCGAACATAACTAAACAGGGAAAAAACACCTGTGTGCAGGGTATTCTTTTTCTGGTGTACGCATTTTCTAAATGACACAGTGGAAAAAATACTGCCTGTAACACACGCTGCGTATCTGCAAACTACACTAACAAACACAAAGCTGAAGCAATTGCTGCTCGCAAGTCTTAAAAACACTCTGAAAGACTACAGTCTTCATACAGACTTTTTTTATTACTTTAATAAACTATCTTAAATAGCTCCTGCATGCTCTTGGTTGCTGAGTTTACACTACTAATTGCAATAATACAGTTGCAATGAAGAGTTAAGTCTTCAGTGAATGTTTTCTTGTGAAGAGTGAAGAAAACCTTCAGAGACTGAATATGAATCTTAGGGCAAGCTTGTAAAAGGCAAGTTTTAGTTACGCCAAGGACATAAGTAACCACAGAATAGACAAATCACTTGCTTATGGTCTTCCAGTGTAGCCAACCCCAACTGTTAGAAGTCACAAGTCAGTCTCCCTTTTGCCTACCTTTCCTACTCAGCCTTAAACGAAACTCAACTGTCAGTCATCACTAAAACCTTTATTTAACCCTAAGTTAAATGAAGTTGTGTCCCTAGTTTTGCCCTGGCACCCAAACTGCAGCATGCTTCTGTGCAGGACTCAGAACATACCTTAAGATCCACAAGTTGTTCTTATTATACGGGCCGAAACAAAAGTACCTTTACATTGCATTATAGCATGAAAACAAGTTGTGCCTATCCTCCTCAGCAAGCAGTAGACAACTAATGTGACTTTCCCAAACAATGCTTGCTACCTAGGTAGAAAGAAGATTATGGACCCATTTCCCTTATTCAGCAAATCTTTAATCTGATGAGCATTCCTGTAAACCGTAGTTAACCACACTGCCATAGAATACGCTGCACAGGTGTTTTCCCTGCCAGAAAACTCAAAGGCCCATTTGCATTTTAGTTGCTTTTTGATAAATGGAAAATATAACAACATAACCCACTTTAAAATGACTAATTCCTGCAAGGAAAGGCTAAGGTTGCGTGCTTTACTTAACAGTAAGTTTAAAAACCCTTTTAGATGGCGAGGCAGAGAGATTACTTTCTTGTTGCCAAGTTTATAACAAGCCAGATTCAATCGAAAGTTTCAGAAGTAATAAGGAAGAAACAATCTCACTAAGCTAAAAAATCATTCTCTATAAAGAAAACTCAGATGAAATAACTGCTAGGCAACCTTCTGCTGTTCCAGTATGCTTTGCAGTGCCTAAGCCTGCACCTATTTAAACGTAACACTGGTAGCACATACACCCCTTCTCAATTTTAGAACAGAATTCTTTATAGCAGGTCCCTTTCGTTTGGAGCAAGAAGGGTCCTAGCTCCTCAATTAACAATGTAAAGGTTCACAGACAACACAGGTCTGACAAATTTTGGCAGACTCTTAAATGTAACTACCTGAGAACTATTCAAACAGGCAGTAACAATTAGGCAATTAATTTTTTTTTAGTGTTAAGGTAGATTTGAGTTAGAAAGAAATCTAGTGTTTCTGTGTAATGATTTACACAGTCTGTATTTGTGAAGAAGCAGAATAAAGAAACATTAATCTCATTTTAAGAACAGTTTTGACACTCAGGTTTTAGGAATGTAAAAGAAAAACATACACCAACGCTCTGCACTTACTTTCTTCATCTATTTTCAACTCTTCATTATTTTTGATCTTCTCTGCAATCTCTTTTTCATTAAAGCCTTTGCTTGCCAAAAATTTAATTTTATATTCATCCCAGGACACATGGCCTGTAAGAAAGAGCCATATCTCAGATACGGTATCACATGCTTAACAACAAACTTTCTTATCACTTAAAATAGTAGGTGCTAAATTCTTTTGGCTCACCTCTATAACCATCACATTAAGCTTTATGAATGGCAATATGAAAATTATCACCTAATTTATGTTTCTTTAGGCCACACAGGCCTTGTGCAAATAAGCCATTTTTGTCACCATCCTTACCCCATCCCTGGCAGAGCCATAATTTCCTATGACCACAAGTGAAATAACACAACAGACAACACAGAACTACCACTCTGACTGGAGCACGTTACTTCTTTGCTTTATTGTCTTGTGTAGGGATCAAATCTCATGATTACATGCAGACCAAAAGAACTTGCATTTTGTCACAGCACATTTGAAGAGCAGGTTTGGCTACTGGCAAGAGACTGAAGACATCATCAGGAGATGGAGGAAATCATTCATCTTACCATCACCATCAGGGTCCACAGCTCGGAAGTGCATTTTATTCTCTTCCACAGCTTCCTGGAAGTGTTCATCTGTCTTTTCCATGATCCAGCGCTGCATCTCTTTGGCACCTATCTTTTTATCATTATTTATATCCACCCTGCGGATGAACAGCAAACAAGAATTAGATTTGGAGACTGACGGGGGCAAAGATGTAACGTATTTTTAGATTGTAACTTATATGCTTTATTCAACAGTAATATAGGTTGCTACAGAAAAGAGTATTTATAACCCTCTCTGAGAAGGTGTTTATAGTTCAAAGAATGCACAAGTAGCAAGTTAGTCCTTTATTTCATAATTAAACTTAAGTAATTACAACACCTAGGTTACTACCCAGTGAAAAGCATTCAGCCATACTTCACTTTGGTGTAAGTTAACTCATTTCAATATTAGGTTTTTCAGTAAATTTTTGAAGTACAGGAAACCAGAAATACATCAAAATTATTTTATTTCATATTAGTTCAGAATTGCCAACTGCCAGCTGCTGCAGACTGTCGTGACTGAAAAATTTCTTCTCTAACATTATCTCAATTTATCTTTCTAAGTCCTTTTTACCTTTATCTTCCAAGAGCTGCCTCCGTGTGCCTGCCTAGGTGTCAACTGCCACAACCATTAAAAACAAGCAAAATGGTACTTCTGCCAAGAAAGGATGGACCAGGCAATCCTTAAGGTCCCTTCCAACCTGGTATTCTGTGATTCTATGAAAATATAGAGCAAGGACTTCCAAACTGTTTAATACTTTGAGCTACAGAACTAAACTTTTTCTACCTGACTGACCGCTTGGCTTTGCAAGCGAAGATTTGGGAAGGGCTTTAACCACGAATACTACAAGCACGACGACCAAGGGCATGTGGGGTATCCAAATCTGGTAGGAAAAAAAGGCTGCTTAGGCAATCAGGAAGTGTCTGACCACGACTGTCAACTCCTGAGCTAACTCCAGCTACCCATGTGCTGGTCCGCCCACATAAAACGTTGGATCTGCAGCTTCCCATGCGCTTTGTCACCTACCGCTTGGACCCTCACCTGTCCATACAGACAAGTGAGAATAAGCCCTTCCAGCCTGCACAGTGGATTTAGGTGAAACACAGCTAAATTATCAGTAAACATACTATCTGACAACCCATTTTATTCCTTAATGGACTACCAATACTGCTTTATTGTACTCAGATGCACTGCCACACCAGCAATTCCATTAATGGGTATTTCATTAAAATTAAATAATACACAAATTACAGTTGAAGACCAAACACAAAACCATAACGTGCCACTTCAAAGGTTTGTTTTTTCTGAGGATATCATTAAGTATTTATTCTGAAACAATACATTATTTAAAATCAAAAAGCCATCACTAACACTCAGGAGGCAAGATTCTATTTAGAGCACACCAAAAACACTCTTGTTCAATTAGAACAACAAACCACCATAAACACACACACAAAAGAAGAGGGGGGAAAAAAAAAAGCCAAACACACACACAAAAAAAACAGCTTAACTTTGGCTTTTTTATCTGTTTGTGTTGCTGTCTTAGCAGTACTTAAGTGTTATCATTGAAATTCAAGTTATTAAATGTGATTTCCTTTTAAATGTCAACTAAATGTTAAAAGCTTAAGCCAAATAACTCTAATCTTCTACAATACTTAGCTCTAAGAATAAATACAGAAAGAGTGGGTTTAAATATTGTATCACATCTTTCCTCACACATACGAGCACGTTCATTATTAGTAACTTTTCAGTATGACAAGACCAGTAAAATGGCCACACTCCACTCCCACCACCCTGCACGTACACGTGAATAAATGTGGAGCGTGATATGGAACGGGTACCGTCAAAAATGAGCAGGGAAAACAAAGCATTTCTCCCTCAACATTTACCATCCTAGTTTCCTTAGATCAAAGCTATCAAACTCACTAGTCTCTAACTGTACTTTCCATATAAATGACATTGTAACTGGGGACAAAGGTAAGAAACATCCCATTTATTGCTCTTGTAGGTCATGAAAGTATACCTCTGTTCTGCTACCAGAGAGCACAAGAAGTCTCCAGTGACTCAGATTTTCATGAACTAAAAGACATTCACTGTGCAAGGGGAGCTGAAATCCTTCTGCTGGCCATAAACAGCACTTCTGCTTCCAAGAGTCATAAATAACTGTATGAAATAGCAGATGTGGTCCTGCTGTGAGGTTACCACCTAAGGCAATAAAAACAAAAGACTGGCCATGCTTCCTCAGGTAACCATCTCATACAGAACAGGCTACTGAAAACGTTTCCACTAGTAATGGCAAGCTTAGATAATTACACGTGGCTGAACAATCTCATACTGGGAAGTAATGGAAAACTGATTTTAACACTGAGATGGGCAATCAGTTTTCTAAGGCAGACAGGCCTGAGCACACAAAGGATGCGAGTAAAGAGTGGTACCTTCTAACATGCTCCTTAAAAAAAAAGGCCAAAGAACAAGTACTGGTAAGAAAGAATTTAAGATCAAGAAAACAAGAGGAATCCAAGCAAGGGTATCTTGCCAATTTACAACATACTGGGGGGAGCAGGAAAGCAGTGTTCTTACCCAGAGGACTAACGATAACTATTTCCTTGAGTATCTAATGTGTATCACTTTAGAATTGGTTTGTTTCATCCAAATAATGAAACAGAGATCCAGGATTTTTTTAAGAACAGAAAACAAAGCAAAGCTCTACTTTAGATGGTAGGTTGCAAAATGCATTGGATGTACATTTAAATGTGTGGGTTAGGAAAAACACAAATCAGGATGCACACGTCTTTTAAAAGCTTCCAATGGCATAAAGCACAAACAGGTTTTTAACTGATTAACACAAATCTGTAATCTAAACCAAAGATATTGAAACAGGAATACTTAAAATGTCACTTCATTCTTTATTCTACCTGCTATTGTCCAACATTGGCTGTCATTACCAGCACCTTCCCACCACAGACAGAATGCATACCAGTAGAAATAAATGCTGTGGTAGACTACAAGGCAAACTGAAATTAAGAAAGGGGGCATGGATATTACCCAAACCACTCTCCCCTTGTAGTCCAAAGACAAAGAGTCCCAGCTGTGGAGTCTATCAGAGCTACACTTACAAGCACTGGGGGATTCAGGAGTTCTGCTTTAGGAAAGACTAAGTTTATGACTTTTAAACAAGGGGAATGAAAACCAAAAAGCCTCTGTACACCACAGGAGCAAGCAGAAGGCTATTTAAGCCTGCGTCCTGATGAATGACCATCAGAGTAAGGCACTTGGCTAACACAAAGCTTTCCATTTTTAAATCGCCACTAGGACAGCTACCCAATAGCTGAAAACATCAGCAAAATGCAACTGATAGAAGGCTATGCAACTTTCAAACTCACAGAGGTAACTCCATCACCACAAACACACACTGTCAGAAAGTACACACATTACAGACTTCTTCACTTTATCAGTTTTGTTCAGTACATGCAATTTAATTTACAAGTTGTGACCCTCAGAAGCACCAAACTGAAGCCTAGTACCCAATGCCATTGATTTAGCAAAATCAGCATTACCATAAACACACCTGATTGCTTTCAATATCCTTCCACCTCCCCTGCTATCAACACCCACCTTCACAAGCCAAACTACACCATACAGTAACACAATAGAGAACCCACAGATTCCAGGCTGATTTAAACTATATCAGTGAAGACAAATTTAGACTTACTAGCTTTCCACAGACGTTCATACTATTTCTCTTTTCAGCCTTTAAGAGTGTGTCTAGAAAGCAAGTGAATTCCTCAGAGTGCTCTTCTACATTTCTAATCTGATCATCTGATGGAATGTAATTATATCCGAGTGAAGTTGATCTTGAATCCAACTGCTTTTAAGCTGCTTAAGACTTTCATCACAAAGAGGCAGAAATGGAGTTTGCAATTTGTGAATGACAATCACTAACCACCCGTTAAGTGTTTCCAATAAACATACAGCAATAAAGAAAATGAAATCTTTTGAGCACAATCTTAATTTTTGGATATATCCTACCAATGAAGTGAGTGGTCTGAAGCGCAGACACAGTAATAAACGATTCTGCTCTATATGAGAAAGGCACTCTGGTTTGCCTGCTTGATTTACCAACTTTATTCAGGAGAACACCAACGTTATTATTGATATTTTTTCCCTGTTAATGAAAAGTTTGCATTCAAGTGCATCCCCACACCATCATGGGCATTAAAAGCACCGATGTAATCAAAACTGTTCTAATAAAATTAATCCTCCATTGCAAAAAGGCAAACAAAGCAAATTCTGCCACCTATTGCCTAAAATATGCACTGACTTCGATTTCCAATTCCATTACTTTAAGTGACCTCCAAGCACCTGACAGTTCATCAGCTCACACAAACCTTACCTAGCACAAGAAACGCTTTAAAAAAAAAAAAATGCTTGAATGTCTAGAATTCAATATTTTTACACCAAGATAGGGACACAGGCTTTGAAAAGGCTACAAAAAGAAAAAACTAATCTTTCTATTCTCATGCTTCATTCTCTTTTCTAAATTCTAAACAATTAAATGTTAACAACGCTTCATACAGAAAACTGTCACATGGATTTCCACATTCTTGGTATATGCAGTTAGGCACAAGTATTTTTACCCTTCATGTACTTCATTCAAACACTGACACTTTAGACACTCAGCATCTACTAGGAAGTTTTATGAACAGAAAGTAACTGTTAAGTTTATTTACCACACTCTCACCCGTATATCAGTATGTTTTATCATACCATTCCATTCTCACTCCTGAGGACGATTTACACAGATACGTTAATACCTTAGTAACAAGAACACAGTGCTTACAGTATGCTGCTTTCCCCCTCATCATCACAGGTTTTGAGCACTACAGAAAAACTTGCAAATTTTACTTGAAATCAGAGAAAGAGGCTGCACTGCTCATGGCAACGTACATAAACTTACTTGGAAAAGATGACCATGAGCTTCTTCCTATTTCTTCTGGGTTCTGAGTCTTCCTCAAACTCTTCCATCTCTTTTCCTAGGAAAACTTCTTGATGAAATTCCTTGTTAAGGTGTCCATCCATCTCCATTTTGACCCCGTTCAAGTGATCTGGGGGCAAGATCTCATTCTCATCTTTACTGTCAGCAGGCTTTTCTTTGAGGGCTGAATTATTTGCAGGCCTTGCATAAACATCCATGAGGAGAAATACAAACAGAAGGGACAAATACAGAGATCCCAAACTGCAGAGAAAGGCCTGTCTTGACATCATTTTTTTTTTCCTTTTAATTCAAAGTATTGGCTGCTTAAATCTCTCTGAATGGATTAAATGATCTAAAAACAAAAAGGAAAAAGCAGAGGCAAATTCAACTCCAGAACATTATGTCATTAATAAAACTTATAAAATCCAGAATCTATACACACATTTCCTATGAAAGAATTAAAAAGCCTGTTAAATAATAAATATGCAACAAGTGATTAATTGTGCTTGTTTTCAGCCTGGACAACTGTAACCTCTGTCAGAGGACTACAAGAAAGATGGAGGGGGACTTTTGACAAGGGCCTGTAGGGATAGGCCAAGCGGGCTTTAAACTGATAGAGGGGAGATGTGGATTAAACATTAGGAAGGAATTCTTCCCTGTTCAAGGCCAGGTTGGACACAGGGGCTTGGAGCAAACTGCTCTAGTGGAAGGTGGCAGGGGGGTGGAACTGGATGAGCTTTAAGCTCTCTCCCAACACAAAATATTCCATGAATTTGGAAAGTCTGAGAGACACAGGGTTATAAAAGCCACCACAGAAAGGGGAGCTGGAAACACGCAGGAAACAGCCGGCAGGAAAAAGCAACCAAAGGGGCGGACCTGTCATGCCCTGCCTGCCGGCGTCTGAAACCCTCTGCCACAGAGGAGTTCGCACACACACACAGGACCCCGTTAGAGCGCTGAGGAGCACAAAACCCCCCACAGCCGCGAGGCCCAGCCCCGGGACAGGGAAAACCCACCCGGCCCGCGGGCAGGAGCCACAGATGGAGAAGGGGAGCCTGGCACGCACTCACCGAGAGCTCCGGGTGCCCTTTTCCTGCAGGAGGGGGAAGCAGCCTCCGAGAAGCGAGACGGAACGGGCCCGGCCTCGCTGCCCCGGCGGCTCCGCTCGGAACGACCCCGAGCCCGCTCCCGCCCGACGAGCGCGGCCTGAGGGAGCGGGAGGGGGGCGAGGGCGCTGCGCGGGAACTGCGTCAGGACGCCGCGCGTGCGTGAGGGGCGGCCAGCGGCCATCTTGGAGCAGGGCAGAAAGCGCCCTGAGGCGAGGCAGCCGCCATTTTCCTTCGCGGCGGGCCCGGTGAGGAGAGCGGGCAGAACTCGCTCAGTGCTGAAGAGCTGAACGTCCTTCCTCACATGGAACAAAATGGGTTGGAAAAGACCTTGGAGATCATCAAGCCCAACCGTTTGCAGCACTGCCAAGGCCACCGCTAACCCATGGCACTGAGGATCTCATCTATACAGTGTGTGAACACTTGAGGGTCAGTGACTCCAGCACTGCCCTGAGCACCCTTTGGGGAAGGAATTGTTCCTCAGCTCCATCTAAACCTCCCCTGGTGCAGCTTGAAGCCATTTTTTCTCGTCTATTACTTGTTACTGGAGAGAAAAGACCAACCTCACGTCACTACAACCTCCTTTCAGGCAATTGAGGAAAGCAGTAAGATCCTCCCTGAGCCTTCTCCAGCCTAAACTCCCCAATTCCCTCAGCCGCTCCTCATCGTTGTGCTCCAGGCCCTTCACCAGCTTTGTTGCCCTTCTCTGGACCTGCTCCAGTGCTGAAGACAGCCTCTCCAAAGCTACCTCAGCAAACCATGCTCCTTTTTACCTCAGTTAACAATAAAGCAGAACTCCAGGCGTTATAATTCCCTGTCAGGACGCTTTTCCCTGGCCATACGTCCATCTCCAGCTTTGCGCTTACTTCCCACCTATTTTCCTTGGGAGCCCTTAAATTACTGTTTTCTCTACATAATGCGGTATTGGCAGTCCTTATGGAATCAGGACGTTACCTAACACGCAACTCCTTTCACAAGACTACGTGTTAACCATGCCACAAGGACGAGCAACCGCCACGCACCACAGGGTAGCCACCTTTGCTCCCCTGCCCTCCACAGCGCGCCCGGAGCCACAATGGCACCGCCTTGGCTTCACATGCCCTGCTCCAAGATGGCCGCCGCAAGGCGCCGCCGTCTACGGTCAGGTGGTGCGGGGCGCGGCCACGCCTCCTGCTCCTTCCCGTACCAGGCCAGCGGCGAGCGGAGCGGCGGCGGCGGCTGCACACAGAGAGCCCCGGCGGGAGGCCCAGCAGGTACGCGGGAGCCGAACTGGTCCTGTCCCGGCGCTTTCCCGAGGAGAAGCAGGCCGGAGGCATGAAACCACCTCTGAGGCACGGCGAAGCGCGGTGAGGCTTCCCGCAGGAAGCTTGTCCCCTCTCGGCGGCCGTACGCGGCTCGGCCTTCTGCCGTTCCCGCCTAAACCTTGGTGACGGGGCCTGGAAGGAAGATCGAGGCCCCGCGGCCATGAAGCCGCTGCGGCTGCTGTGCCGCCACAAGACGGCCCTGGGCCTAGGTGGTCTCTCGCTCTTCGCCGTGGTCCTGCTCTACCTGGCCAAGTGCACCTCCGAGGGCCTCCGTCCTCTGGCAGCCCCCCGCGGGCTCCCGCACAACCAGCCCGCGGCCCTGCCTCCGCGGGGTGCCCGGGGCCCGCACCCCCCCGCAGCCCTGCCGCCCTCCCCTCAGGAGTCTGCCTTCGTGGCCGTGCTCATCACCAGTGGCCCCAAGTACAGCGAGCGGCGCAGCATCATCCGCAGCACGTGGCTCTCGGGCACAGGGCGCCCACCTCACGATGATGTCTGGAGCCGCTTCGTCATCGGCACAGCGGGGCTCGGAGCAGAAGAGCTCCGTAGCCTAGAGCTGGAGCAGAGCCGGCACAGAGACCTCCTCCTCCTGCCGGAGCTGCGGGATTCCTATGAGAACCTGACTGCTAAAGTCCTGGCCACGTATGTGTGGCTGGATCTGCACCTGGACTTTCAGTTTGCGCTAAAGGCCGATGACGATACCTTTGTCCGCTTGGATGTGCTCGTGGAAGAGCTGAGAGCCAAGGAGCCACGTCGTCTCTACTGGGGCTTCTTTTCCGGCCGCGGTCGAGTGAAATCTGGTGGCAAATGGAAGGAGAGTGCCTGGGTGCTCTGTGACTACTACCTACCCTATGCTCTGGGTGGTGGTTACGTGATTTCTGCCGATCTGGTGCACTACTTGCGTATTAGTAGGGACTACCTGAACATGTGGCAGAGTGAAGATGTCTCCCTGGGCGTGTGGCTGGCTCCCATTGACGTGAAGAGAGTGCACGACCCTCGCTTTGACACTGAGTATAAGTCACGAGGTTGCAACAATAAGTATATAGTAACTCATAAGCAAAGCATCGAGGACATGCTGGAAAAGCACCAGACCCTGGCTAAAGAAGGAAAGCTCTGTAAGGAGGAGGTTAAGCTCAGGCTTTCCTACATGTATGACTGGGGAGTGCCTCCTTCACAGTGTTGCCAAAGGAAGGATGGCATCCCTTGAAAGGCTGAGGAAGGAGAAGGCAGAATGGTGGTGGACTCTTGGTTACTGTTGGGGAGAATCCCAGTAACTAGGGTTTAAAGATTACTCTAAAGATTTTGCACGTTTCATTATGTCACAATCAATGAAACCCTGAAACTCCTAAGAGCTACTGATGTGGGATGATGCAGAGATGCTTAAAAGAAAAAAAGAAATAGATGACAAAAAGCATGGAAAGGCTCAGATGACAGGATTGAAGGCAAGTAACAGGTTGCAAAATTTGGATAGTACAGAAAGTTTGGGGGGGGGATAACTTCAATGAAAAGTCGCTGGAAAATTTATTTGTTAAAGATCATGACTGGCCTTTATGCTGGCTATAAGATTATCAAACTAGCATCTGCTGTTTATTTCTTGGCAAGGACAAGTGGCAGCTTGGCAAGGTTTGAAGGTTCTAGTGGGGCTGCAAATCAGCTGCTAATGCCAGTGGGAGCAGGTGGCTGGTTACTGACACAAGCAGTCAAGTGAAGGGAACAGTTTTATGGAGGATATTTGTGTCAGGGGAGGGAGAAAGCCTCTTTCTCTGGCCAGTGCTCCAGTTTACAAGAATGGCATTATTAGACCTGTATAACTTGTCTTTAAGCTTTTTGTTTTAAAGAAATAATGTATATAAATTACCTGGCAGCTACAGGGTAAGTCAATATTTAAGAAGGTGGATGACTTACGGTATTTGGCAGATATAGAACATATTATCTCATTTTGGGGGCAAATAATTATGCTATGAAGCTAGCCTTGTTAGGCATAGGTGTTTTTTTGCTTATCCTCCTGTATATGAAGAAACATTTCCTCTCCCACCAGTAAGTAATCTCACTGCTGACTACAAGGTCAGACACTGTAAAGTGTAAATTAGCAGGATTAGATCGGTGGAAGCTATTCCCTGACATGGGTACTTCAGCTAAGAAAGTAAACTCTGAGTGTAGTCAAGAGAAATTGGTTCCCCCACCACTCAAATTCCTGTTTGGGGAGAGCCTTGTCTCTCTTTTTGGGAGATACATTGCAATCTAAGGAAAATAATCCAACAGCACCAGCAACAGTCACCTGTAGATGCTCAAAGCTCAACTCTATGAATTCCCTCCTTCTCTCCAACAGAACTTTTAGTGGAACTAAAAATAATAGCACACAAGGTCTAAGTGCTCAATTGACTCATCAATAAGTGGGATCATGACCCTTAGTCCTGTCTACGCTACACGTAATTCTTGTACTGACAGAGCTGGACAGTAAATGCAGACAGGACAATCACACAATCTCACCATGTTACTTATCTGCAAACCCTGTTTATCATTCAAACACTTTTGAAAGGTGGGTGTTCCAATACACAGAAATCCTTTCTTTCCCAGCACTAGTACAGAGCAACTGACTTCCAGTAACCTTTGTCAGCATCAGATCTTTCAGTGTAAGCAGAGTTTTCACTTTTATGCCTTAAGGGCATTCTTAATGATCAGTTTTACTGTTTGTTGCACACTGCACTTTGACACAATTCCATTTCCTCCTCCCCCAAGGTCAGTGTCTGCAGGAGGACACTAACTGCAGAATAATTAAAAGGAAAAGGGTGCTAATATCTCTCTAACAAATTAGTAAGTTAGCAACTCATACCAAAGGAATCAAGTATGAGGGGGGTTTGTTACTCTTCTCTTGGTATAATCCAATTATTGACAATTAAGGAAAGTTTTCTGCAGAGGATAATTCTCTATGTTGAAAATTGGAATGATTCTTTGACTTCCTTCCAAAACAAGATACCGAAGAAAAAGTTATTTTAGCATGTGTCCATTCTAATGCATGCTTATGTACTGAACTAAGCAGATGTGCTTTGCAGCAAGGTATGCTATTCCAAAACAAGAATTTAACAAGATTACAGGAAACTTCAATTGATTTTTAGCATTAAGAACAAAATACCTATTTGCCATTTGGGGTTCACTAGTATTGTGTGTGTATATATGTGATTAAATGCTTGTGAGTATTTATTTATAATTATTGAAAATGTATTCTGTATAGGAAAAATAGGATAGATAGACGTAATTTTAAATTTAAGGAGGTACTGTTACGTCCAGGGGTTTTACATATCAAGCAGTGCTTGAATTTATTGGTGTACAAGCCATTATTTAAAGTACTGGGCTCTGAACTGCAGATCAGAATCTGCTGCATGTCTCTGGAGCTAGTGGAGTGTATCATTTCTCCATTTCCATCAAGAACTGTGCTCACAGAAGCTGTTTACATTGTTGGCTTTGACTCCCCCAACTCACAACTCCCATCTTCACTCAGAGAAATAGTGGTTTTCATAGCTAGCAGAATTAATGGGAGAGAAGTGCTGGATCTCCAGCTGATATTTGACCCCATGGAAAACACTGTGCATATAAATACCTACTAGTTAAGAAATCCTCTTGCATCAGAACTGGTGTGCACCCTAAAATACATAGCTGATCTTAACAGCAGCACAGCATATTGCTTCCCCAGTGTACAGCTTAAGTGATGGGGACCACTCTTACATCTTGGTTTGACACAGCTGTCTTATACCATTTTCTGTTTAAGGTTACCCGTGTTTTGCTCTAACTGTAGAACCCTAAACTCATGGAATGGTTTGTGTTGGAAGGGAGCTTAGAGCTCATATAGTTCCAATCCCTGCCACAGGCAGGGACACCTTCCATTGGACCAGGTTGCTCCAAGCCCCTGTGTCCAACCTGGCCTTGAACACTGCCAAGGATGGGGCAGCCACAGCTTCTCTGGGCACCTCATGCCAGCCCCTCACAGGGAAGAACTGTGCCTAAGAGCTCATCTCAATCTCCCCTCGGGCAGCTTAAAGCCACTCCCCTTGTCCTGTCACTATTTCCTCTTATAAAGAGTTGCAAAACATATTAATGTGGAAAACACCTCCGTTTCTACAAATAAAGCACTTAGATTTCAATCCCACTCAACTGAAAAAAGTAAAAAGTTTTTAGACTTTTTTCCTATGTTAAAAATAAGTTGAAACGTTTGGAAGAGAGCAGACACCCCACATGTTCTGTGGGAAAACCCTGAAAAACAGTAACTACTACAGTATTATTATTTTATACATATTTTACTAGCAAGTATTTGCATGTGAAAGACCTGTGAGTGTTAGTTTGCGTAATGAAGAAACATCTGCATTGCATGAGTGATTCACTAAAGTTTGAAAACAAGGTTTCAGTCCAAACTTTATTTCTGAGCCCATTTTGCCTAAAGCAAAATCTGAAGCACATTTTGAACTACATATATATAGTGTGTTTTAAACGTAGTAATTAAAGGCTGTGTTCATACCTGCTCAGTACTAGATTCCATGATAGCATCTCAGAAGTTTAATATGTGATGTTTTTATACTTGAAAACTATCTTTATCTCTCTTGAAAGTCAGAAGGAGGAGTCTGACTTCAGTGAGCGCAGCATCTAAAAAGATGTTTTAATGCTGCTGAGAAATAAGCAGGGTTTGGTCTTTATAGCAGCTATATTAGCTTGGAAAGTTGTCTTGTTGGCCTTAGTGAAACAAGGTTATCCAGGAACAGATTTACCTTTTTTCTTGTAGCCATTCTCAGTGGCAAGAGGTTAGTGATATGTTGGGCTTATTATTTCTTTAAATAGTATTTTTTCTGGTTTCCAAGTTTTTTCTTCAGAAATACTTTGCATTTTTAATATTAATATGGGGAAAATTATCACTTTGGCTTTTCTAGAGGTTAATGTGTTACATGTTATAAGTTAAGCTTATATAGACTTGAAACAGTTGCCTGTGTTGGCATCCCTTCAGGGCTACCAGTGAGTTGATCTGTGACTCACCTAAGTCTTTTGTTATCATTACAGACTCATTCTGCAAAGCTGGTAGGTACTATAGAGAAGTTAATGGTTCATGACATGCCTTTGCTGTGATCATACCTAAGAGACTTGATGCTGGAATATTTAAAGCTGACAATGGCATAAACTCAACTAGAAAGTTGATTTCCCAGTGATTTTAATGTTATGTGTGTAAAAATAAGCAGCTAAACCATGAATTGCCATAGTAAATAGACAAACAGTTCCGCTTAAACCCTCAAGCTTCCAAGAATTCCTATGGTCAGCTAAAGACTTAAAAAACAAACCCAACTTAGAAATGACTATTCCTGTAAGCAAACACTTTCCTTTCTGAATGTCTAGCCTTGTTCATTGGAAGTTTGCTAAAATACAGCTTCTGTGTGTCATACTTTTAACAAACATTCCACTTTCTGGAGCTGAAATGCCTCATTTTTGAGCATTTCAGTTTGTATTTCATGCCTGTTAACGCCAGTATTTTGAGGACCATAAAATAAAAGCCCGGCAGCATGGGAAGGCCATTTAAGACTTGCTTTTCTAATAGTTTCTGTTCAGCTCAGCTCCAGCATCAGAGTCAAAATATGGTTTTGATATTGCTGTGTGCTTGACAAGATGTCAACACTTTCACTACTGAATGCACTGCCCATTGCTACAAATTGACTTGTGTAAGATGCTTTTATCTTGGAACTGGAACTACTTTATGCCAACATAATACACCAGTTATTTCTTTCTATTACTACTTAGTTAATGTCTAGTAAAACTTGGGAACAGATTCATTTGCTACTTGTAGCCTGTTTGCAGCTGAAGGATACTACATCCGTGTGCCTTTATGAACAAGAAGTAGCGTGGGATACTGTGCTGAGTATGTTTTAAGCAGTTGAATGAAATTGCACATGTTTTGCAGCCACAACTTTCCCATTTGGGGGTGGAGTGTGGCACACAGCTTGTTTGTTGAGCATTTCTATAGGAAATAAACTGCCCGAAACCTGAAGCTCTCTGTGATGATGAAAACTCTTGGTTATTGCCTAAGCGTGTTGTATATGTATTTATGTCCTTTCATGTATGCCTTTATTGGCTAAAGGATGTGTGCTGTGAGTTTTAATAAACGACTTTTGCTGTATAGGTGATGGCTTGTGCTGTGTAGGAAAAGAGACAAGTGTGGTTATTTTCAGTTTGTTATGCCACTGGGAGGCACAGAGCATTGGCTCCGTCTTAAGCAACTGCCCAAAAATGCTTCAGTCAAGGTCAGTAATAATGATGAATCAGCATGCCAGAGCCCTGCAGAAGCTGCTGGCCCAGAAGTGATGCCATGGTCACATATACACAGAAATAAATGTCCCTGATCATCCAGATTTTACATTAGTTGCAGTACAGAGGCATGACTTAAATTGTAACGCACTCAGAAAAAGGGTTTCTCTAGCTAAAAAGCACATTGATTCTGGTCTTAGCCAAGAAGTATTTTAAGCAGTTGGACATCCATTAACACCATTGGCTATAGTCCCATTTGATGTAAAACAAAAACCCCAAATACTAGCAATATTCTGACAGAGAACTGAAAATATTTTCAATGTAACATCTGCTCAAATCATGTCAACACTTCAGGCAGTTTGAACAGCGCTAGCTTTCTGCTGGTTAAGTAGGTAGTCCATTCTCTTTAATGTGTGTTCTTGCTGCTTCTGCCAAACTCTTGGAAGCATATTTTGGGCTCCGGCCCAGATAAACACCTCTGGTTTTAGCTAAACAAACTGATCTGTTTGAACCCAGGAGCACAAGATGGCACTGAGCAAGAGCAAGTTATTACTTTGCTTCAGAAGCGTTCTGGTTTTCACCAGCAGTTCTTCAATTACCTGTTGTGATTTTTCTTGGAGATGTCTGTAGTAAAGTGCACTCTGACCAAAAAAACAAACTAATTCTCCCTTTTAGTGCTATGATCTCAAAGTATCACAGTCGCCTCTGACACGTGGGAGAGACTGGAACTAGATGAGCTTTAAGGTCCCTTCCAACCCAAACCATTCTATGATCTCAGGATCTAGATACTTAGCAATTCACAGTAACGATGCATCAAGCTTCTAAAATTGGCACATCTTAAGCAGCTTGTGATCTGTATTTTTCCACAGTGTGGAAGCCTATGAGAAGCACAAGCCTTTTTCAAGTGCCCAGGTATCATACCTGACACTCCTTCTGCAGAAGGCAGGAGATTTGGCATACCTGGGAAGCCACATCCAAGCAGTGCAAGTGAAGGGAAGAGTCCAGAGTAGCATTCCCTTGAAAGAGAGCTCTGGAGATGCAGGCAGTAGGTTGCTCATTCAGAGTAACAGGTATTTTACGTACACGGTATGATTCAGAACCATGGCAAGCCAAATAGTAAGATTTGTGACTCATTTATAGATGCATTGCTAAGTAAACACGTGCCTGTTCATTTTGAGAAGTGCAAGTCTGAAATTCTTTGTCTACAGAAGCTGTAACAAGGAAGTATTTCAATGCTCTGGAATTTTTAAGGCAAGCCAAGTGACCACACAGAATGGGGGGTTTGGATTCCACACTTGCATCTTGGCCCACAGGCCATGATTAAATTCAGAATTCCACACTCACCTCCTTCCAGCAGCAGTGGTATTGAGCTCTAGTTGAAATTCATAAAGCACTAGATTGCCAAAGAATACATGGGAACTCTTGTACCGAAATAGTAAGTCCAAAGGTAAATCAAGTTAAATCCCGTCAGTTACAAATAGTGTATTCAAACATTAAGAACACACTTGAACAGCAGTCTAACCTGTGCTCAGTAGTAACCTTGGCTACGCTGTGTAGACTTGGGGACCAGCAAATCTTAGCAGATCCCTTATTACTTTATTCACATGTCAATCTTGTATGGGAGTTTCAGTCATTTCGTGCTCCAAGCCCCTGTGTCCAACCTGCCCTTGAACACTGCCAGGATGGGGCAGCCACAGCTTCTCTGGGCACCCTGTGTCAGCGCCTCAGCACCCTCACAGGGAAGAGCTTCTGCCTAAGAGCTCATCTCAGTCTCCCCTTGGGCAGGTTCAAGCCATTCCCCTTGCCCTGTCCCTACATCCCTTGTCCAAAGCCCCTCTCCGGGTTTCCTGTAGCCCCTTTAGGCACTGGAGCTGCTCTAAGGTCTCCCCTTAAAGGAGCCTTCTCCAGGCTGACCCACCCCAGCTCTCTCAGCCTGGCTCCAGAGCTCCACCCCTCGTATCATCTTCATGGCCCTTCCCTGATAACCTTTAATTATCAGTCTCCATCAATTTCTACAACCTTTGGAGAAAATCAGGAGCAAGTGGATTGAACCAGATTTGGTGGATTTGCTCTTCCACCCCAAGCTTGGTGGGAACCACCACAAATTGTGCTTTATCTGCTCTACTTAGGACCTACCCACCCTGTAGTTTTAACTTACTGTCTCTGAGACACAAGAAGTTTTCACTGCTCAAAGCTTGCTTCAGACTTGGCCATCCAATTCCAAAGAAAGCTCACTCCTGTTATTCCAAGGCCAAGCAATCCAAGGCACAAATATAAAACCTTGACTCTAGAATGAGTTATTTTGCTACATGATGTTAGAGGTTTTAGTTCCAGCACAAATGATCAAGTTGCTGTTGAAGTGAACGTAAGGTGGACAAATAATGCAAGTCAAGGGAGCCAATTCAAAACAGGCTGTCCCCATCACCAATCAAAGAAGAGATTTATTAAGATTTCTGCCACTAAGAAAGGTGCCTAACACTAGAATTCATGGATTATAGAAAAACATAGGGACAATCAGTGTCTTTCACACAGCATTTCAGTTCTACAGTGAAAACAAGTCAGCTGAGGTGAAGTTGTCCTAGATCACATAGGAAGCTAGAAACTAGTTCTTTGTGCCATTGGGCTAATAATGCTGTCTTCTTAAGGAGGCTGGTGCTAGCCTTCCAAGTCTTACTCACAAGCTGATCATAAGCCTTTCCTTTCCAAAGGAACATTCCAGAACTGTACAAATCCAACAGGTTTTCATCCTGTTTGTGACAACAGAACTAAGCCATCAGACCATCATCTGAGCACAATAGTCAGGTTTGCTTCCACCTGTAACTTCCCCAAGTCATGGATATGTAGGCACTTCTAGCAGCTTCTCAGTGAGTTACAGTGGTATTTTTCAGCCTTTGAGGCTGAAAGGATTAGCCCTTCAGAGTGCTTTTCATCAGGTGCTGGGGTTATTAACCCCAAAACATGTTCCTACATGGTAAAAGAGAAGCGAGCAAGATGGGGCTAAGCTGGTTCATGCACAACACCAGAGACTGAGTGTAAGTTTTCAGAGCAGTGTCAAAGTTGCTTTTCTTCTTCCCCACCCCATAACACAGAACAAACAGCATCACCTCTTCTAAATTCAAACCCACCCTCCTTTGCAGCAGCCCGACCAATCTTAGATCAGCACTATTCAACAGCCATCCACCTGAGAGCCAAAACAAGCCTTTCACTTCATCTGCCTTACCTTTCAGCCAGGAAGACTGCAAAGAAAAGCTGTTTGCCCAACATGACTTCCACAGGATGATGCCCATTACCACAGCCCAAGCACTCCACACCAAAAAGAAAAAAGCCCCTTAGCTCTCTTCTTGCTGCTTTTATAAAGACCTCACCTTATTACAGACCTCAGAGAATCAGCTGGGAAGCAGCAAATCAGCTACAGATGAGGGTTAGATTCAACTATTTTAAAGGGACATCCCCTGGTTGGTTTTGCCCATCAGTTTTGCCTGCTACCATTAAAATGTTTAGTCCAATTTGTTTAAAATGCATTTTTATCCATATATATAAAATCTTTTCACATGCATATCATGAACCCGCTGCTTTTTGCATCCTTGCCACAAAAATTTACAATAAGACTTTTCTTCCTTTATTTTTCCCCATAATTAATTCAAAATAACTTTGGTATTTGTTATTAGAAGGCACCTTTGAAGCAAGGGGATCTATTGGAACTCCAGTTTTCCCGTTTCCTTGCCCTGTCCAATTCAGTCACTAGATGTCACCGTGTGCCTTTTAACAGCACGTCATGGGCTGTGTTCCGTGCTGAAAAGCAGGAACCCAGGCAGTGTCACAACACGGTTGTTTATGACTAAAATCTAGCTATGTTCTCTAATAAGTATCTGCTGTTTAACATAGACTCGAATGAATGATCGGGGAGAAAAGGAACAAAGGTTTTCCAATTCAGAGATGGAATTTTGAAGGAATTGCTGAGGTTGAAGCCAACATACTGTTCCATGCGATTGATGATTGCTTTTAAGGCCAAACCTTTGCAGAAGCCCCCGAAATGGAGAAAGCAAAGTAACTAAAACTGATTTGGTCAGTGTGACAGTGACGTTTAGACACCATTTGGGAGCTGCAATAACTCGGGATTATGGAAAGACAACTAAATGTGTCTGTTATGGGGAAAAAAACACAGCTGTGATTTGCCAAAATCTTTGGATGACTTTTGCATGTCTGTGGATGTTTGTGGTTAAACTGGCCCCAAATTCCACATCAAAGGACTCTGTTGGTCTTGGGGGAGGGCTGGCAGGTGAAGAGAAATAGCTTTTGAGTGAGGTGGACATTTCTTATAGAACAAACCAAAACCCCCAGTTCTCCCCTACCCCTCCCCTTCAGTCAAGTCTTTCCATGGTTCCATCAGCTGAAAATACCATTGGTTTGAGTTGTCAAATTTAGCTTTATAAGGGAAACCCTCCCCCAGAATATCCAAAGAAGAATCCAGTTCCAAACAGGGTCTATGCATGACTCCTTGAACTTTTGGGTTGATTAAAGAATATGTATTGAGAATTATCAACACGCTGATTGAACCTTGGAGCTTCTCAGGTGAGCATTTTCTGGGATAGGGAACTAATTCCTCATTATCTTTAATGGAAATATTTCCTTGGCATTTGATGCCAAAATGAGTTATCAATACTTCACATGTTATAGCAAGGGAAATAAGTACTTATTGATCCTTATTGATTTGGAACAGCGCCCACTGAGCAGAGCAATTCCCCTGTGAGTACACCAGCACTTCCAGGGAAATACAGGGCAGCTCTGAGAACCAGGCCAGGTCCCTGGATTTGCCTGTAATGCTGCTTGGAAATGGGAACTTCAGGGCATGCCAGGCCAAGCGAGCCATGGTGAGGTTCTACACCAGTGTCCCAGTGTGGTTGTCCCTGCATAGTATCCTGCTCACGTCAGCCGGGGTTTCTGTTTCTGTTCATGCAGGCAGGGATGCAGGGATGCTTCTTTGTGCCTTAGTGGGTATGGAGTGGTACAGCTCTACTCTTGTTCCAGCACTATTATCAAGCTGTCATAGCCTTGTGCTTTTATACCCAGGTCACAAACATTGCATAAAATCCAAGCTTCAGCCATACTTCCCACATCCTGTCCTCTTTCTCTTTTTGCATTATTGGTTTCAATGAAAAACATGGAAAGAATGTGGAAAAATCTAGACACTGATTCATGCTTTGATGAAAACTCAAAAAGCCACAAGCCCGCACATCCATCCCTTTCTGCCCACTATTTGATGATCACTCTGGCCCTGATTCCTGGAGATGCCAAGGCAATCCCTGATCATGGCAGGGGATTGGAACCGGATGATCTTTAAGGTGCCTTCCAACCCAAACCATTCTGTGATTCTATGAGATCTCTGCATAGGAGCCTGCTTTAGCAAGTCGGCAGAGAGGCTGCACAACATTTAAGGCCACAAGCCCCACCTTCTGGTGGTCCATGTCATTCCCTGCTGTGCTTGACAGCCAAGATCCAGGGAATGTGAGTCCTGTGACAGCATGTGTTTATTTTCCAGGCAGCAGGCTGATGTGCAGCATTGGAGGCTAAAGTGTTGCACAAGTAGAGAAGCTCCACACAGAGCCTCTAGTGCAGAGTACACCCCATGTCAGCGACAGAGGGGCTGGAGAATTAATAACACTGCCTTCTTTAAATAAAGGAAAAGGTTGTTGTTGTTGCTAATGATCAATTGATTTGGGATAGTGCCAAATGGCTCCAGTTGGCTTTGAAGCATCGTAGCACAAACCACTGCAAAAACATTTATCCAGAGCAGACCCGAGCCACAAGAGTTACAAATATTTACTTTCTGTATTTACTTTAGGGAAGGATTCAAGCCAGAGGTAGTAGGTCTTGATTGCAAACATACCAGCAATGGAGGTGCTAAGAACTGGAGTTTTGGGGCTAAGCTTTCTGATCTTATCTTGTCTAATATATTTGTCTTTCTTTCCTTGCCTTGACCTCAATAAAACAAGCACTGGAAAACCAGCCCTCTAAATGTGCTGTGGATCCAGGCCTGAATCTGTGGCTCTGCTGAGGTTAAGGAGGCCAGGAGCTAACCCAGGCTTGGATTGATTTTGGTATCTTTTGTCATTCCTTCCACCTCTGTGTAGACATTTACACACTGCACACACTGTGTGTGCAGCTTCCTCAGCTGGTTCTGCCCTGGTTTGCAGCTAGTCTCTCATGGTCCCTAGAAAGTGGCTTCTCTATGAGTGCTACGCTGTCCCTTTCTAAAACCACCTTGCATCTTAAGTTTGGATGCCGGGAATGTTAGGGAAGCCTTCAGCCATACAGGGATTTTCCCAACTATGGCGTGCTGTGGACAAGAAGTTAGAAAAGTTACAGCTTTCTATCTTTCTTTACTATTCCTAGTCCCTGATTTCACAGGGACTGCTGCAATACCCCAATCTTAATGTGTAGTGAATCCATTATTCCAACGGAATCCAGTGGCAATAGTTCTTAAAATGAAACTAGTAACTACTTTGTGCCTCAGTTTCTCCCTCAGTAAGTTGATAACAACATAACCTCTTCTAAGGGCACTGTGAAGCAAAGCTATCAAAGGCTGTGGGATCCAGGCATGGCTGGGCTTAGGGAAGCGCCTGATCATCTTACACTTTGTCAAAGTCCAATCTGGCTCCTGAAAACCTTCATCAAAGCAAAACCCATAGCTGGAAGCTTTACAAGGACTGGGAGAAGGGTAAGAAAACAATAACCAAGATCTAATTTCTTAGGAGTAACAGATAGTCCTGGGAGGATATAATTGGAGTCTCTAATAGCTGCAGATAAGATCAGACTGAGTTACTATTTTCAGCCAGTCTCAGACATCGGGACTGGAGTCACCAAAATAAATTCTAAAACCTGAGACAAATGAAATGCACTGATCAGAAAGCTGCAGGGTCCCAAGGAGCGAGAGATAGCGAGAGATGCATAAATATTGCAACGGGGTGGAATCAGGCACCAGGGATGGCCTGTCCTAAGCACTGGGGTCACTAAAGAAGAGACAGATGCCTGTTTGGGGAAGGGCTGAGATGAAAAGGAAGAACTTGAAGGGGTAAAATGACCTTGATTTTAATGCCAGCTGTGACAAGGGGAACTTTATCCTCATTACAGTGCACCAGCAACAGCTTTCTGCTCCATTGGCCTTTGGAAAAGATCAGGGTGCAACCACAAAAGACCCTGAGCCTTGTTTTAGCCCAGGGAGTTGCTCTGGGGTGATGGGTATGGGCAATCCCTGAGGGAAGGCAGTGGGGACCTGATCACCAAGCAGTGATACATCCCTTGGGAAGGAAAAGGAAGGCTGGTGATTAAAGGCAATGTGATCTCAGAAGCCCATTTGCTATGTTACAGGCTCTGCAATTCCTGGGTGCTACGCAGCACCCAGACACCTGCAGGTAGTGCAGATGGGTACCCTGGTTTGAGAATCCTTCCTCTTCTTTTCTGGTGTGTTGCTCACCCACTGTAGCTGCCTTAACCTGCTCATAGGCCTATAAATCCTTCCCTGAGGACTGCAGAACACACCCCCTGCGCTACCAAGGACGTGGGTGCCTTCAGCTGCCTCTTTTCCAGACACAGGCTACTAAGAAGCTACATGGTCAAGGGCCCACGGCTCGTGTAGCCTGGAGAAGAAAAGGGCTGTGCTAATAGCAAGCTTACAATGCCTGTGAGAAGTTAGCAAGAAGATCCAGGCTCTTCACAGTGGTGTACGGCAGGAGGACAAGTGACAATGGGCAGGTTGAAATGAGAGAGGTTCAAACTGGATAAAAAGACATGTATTTTCATCATGCAAACAGTCAATCATTAGGAAAGCTTCCTAACTATGAAAGCTTTCAAAACCCAAGTGGTTAAAGCCCAGAGTATCCTGGTCTGCCCCCAAATCTGACCCCACTTTGGATGGTTGGACCATAGGTTGGACCATAGACCTCCAGAGGTCTGTTCCAATGTTAATTATCCCAGGATTGACAGCAAGTCTGCCTCCACTCATCCTTGGCATGTGTGGAAATCAGCCCTAGCCAGGGCACATGACAAATGAGAGATTACATCAGCAGGCAGGGGAACGCTTGGGAAACATCCCATCACTTGCATCGGTTCCATGTCGGCTCGTGCACAGAGCACCCCACCCAATCCATGTGGATCTGTTCACTCCCTACCTCTGACAGCTTGTTTATTCAAAAGCATTTGGCTCTCAATGCCTTCCAGATGAAATAAGAGATCAAAGGCGCTAATTTCCTCCCACTGCATTCTCCTTCCACATTCAGGCTTGGGTTCATATTGACCAAGGATTTCTTCATGGCATGGGAAGTGTGCTTTTGCAAAAGAACAGGCACAAGCCAGGAGCAGGTTGGAAGTGCTGCACGTTCCTTGGTTGGGGAATTGTAAGAGGCTGAGTTAGCAGCAGCTGGGAATAGGGTTGTGCAGAGTAAAGAATAAAGGCAGGTTCAGAGCTATTACCAAACAGGCACAAAGCTAGTTGGAAGGTTCTGCCCTTGAAAACAGGATGGGAAGTGCTAGGTCAGTTCTATGAACAGTCAGAGCTGAAGGGACCTACTTCCACTTAATGCTCCCATTACCAGATAACTCATCCCATCCTCATAGTAGCTCTACTAAAATGGTTAGTGCTAAGGAATCATTGCAATGGGGAGCTGAGGCACTGGGATGAGATGACAGCTATACATCATGCCTTGGATATGAGCTTCGTCTCCTACTCTACAAGCTTGACACAAGCCAGCTGTCTCAGGAGCACATTATAACCACGTTAGCGTGATGCTGAACTGGAGCTAATCAAGCCCCAAAAGTTAACAGAACACAAGGAACTTGCTGACATTGAGGCTCAGGAGCAAATTCAAAGCCCTGAGCCACGTTTTCCTGGTCCCATCCAGGCTGCTGTGGCATCACTCCTTGCTCTCCAAATGCCTCAGTGTCCCTATGCCTTGAATTACTCAGAATGTGTTCTTTCTGCTGTCTGAAAACAACCTGTGATTCACTGATTTCTTCCTAAGCAAACACGCAACCTCTTCCATGTAATCAGAGTTTGTTTACTTCACTGCTTCCCCTTTCATGTGAGGCCTGTGGCTTTCCATTTCTTTTCAGGCATCAAATGCTAATTTCACTTGGCCTTTGTCAGTGAAATGGGCTGGAACAGAGACTCATAAACAACTGGATCAGTGACACTGATGTTTATTTAAAAGGCGGTTATGATTATTTCTTTCTTTACTGTTGTATTTAACTCTTGAAATCCAGCATCTCTCTGCAGCTGGGTGGCTTCCCTCTGCCTTTACACAGCAAGAAACTGAAGGTGGAGGAAACAAAAGGTGTAAAATGAGCATTGAGCAGTTGTTGATCTTTGGGAGTCAGTCCTGCAGGAGCCAACCCTGCAGTGTCCTTAGTAAGGAGTGCACATACCTTTGTTTGCAGGATCGAGCCCTTATGTGTGAATGACAGGTAGATTAGAGGGAAGGAAATGTGAGGAATTCTTTTCCCCCTGCTTTTTTCCCTGGGTAAATCTAGAACTAGTGAAATGAGGATGAGCAAACAGCATTTTAATGCAGCTGCACTGGGTAGCAATCACAAACTGAAGATGGTAGCACAAGTTTGGCAGGGACTAGAGCCCACAAGAGCACAACCAGAAACACACACGCACTTACAGTCTGAACTGGAGAAACTGTTTTAATATCCCTTGAGCATTTCATGACTACAAAACCTGTGTTTTAGATCTTTCTTCTTTTAATTTGCACAAAGCAGGTGGAAATACAGAAGGAGTCCCTGTATCTGGAGGCTTGAAGTGATGCTGAAGCAATACAGGCTTCTGCTGGGCAAACGTATCCTGATTTAGGCCTGTCTTCTACTTCCTCAGCTCTGCTACTTGCAAGCGAGAGACCAACTAATGCCACTTGCCACAATGCCCCTCTCAGATAGTGGATTAGGGCTGTTCAATCTATTTTACTTTGGCTGCTTAAGCAAGCTAATGTGCTACCTCTGCCCAGCCCCAAAGCAGCTCTAAGATCCGTATGTTAAAACCTGCAGCATCCTACTGAGGAATGCCTCCTCTTCCTGAAGCTTTCAGATTCACACAGAACATTTGCTTGTCCTTGAGGAATGTTGGAAAGAAAACAGTGTTGTTGATAACTGTGAATTGCACTAATTGGGATATTTAATACTTAGTTGCAATTGCACTGGTGCTGAAACCATCATACCCTGGCTATAAAAGACCCTAGTGTCAGAAATACAGTAGGGTTTTTCATGCCAGCTGCTGTTCTGGGTTATGGCTCCAGTCTGGCTGCATTGCTCGGTGAAATATGTTATTAGAAAATTAAACCAACAAAGACAACGTTACAGCAATGTTCAGTCTGAGCCCAACCCACAGAGGGCTGGGACATTCAGCACAGAGCAGGGAATTGCATCCTAGATGCTGCCTCACCCTGCGATGGGCTGAGCTCTCCCCAGGCCTAAAGACTTCAGTGAACACAGTGATGGTTAGGATCTTACCCTGCTCCTTACAGGACTGAGCTCCCACCAAGCACCACGACCCCCACATCACATTGCCAGCCTTAATAGCATGGCTTAGCACTTGCTGAGCACCTATGGTAAACTCACCCATCGCTTTGTTTCTCAGGGGATTGAGGATCATAGAATCCCAGACTGGTTTGGGTTGGAAAGGACCTTAAAGCTCATCCAGTTCCAACCCCCCAACCTGGGTTGTGTCCTGGCCCACGGCACAGATGCCATTTGCTTTCTCTCCTGTGCTGAGATGTGGCACCCTTCAAAGCTCTTTCTGCGTGCCCTGTTCTCCATGTAGGGCCAGAGGGGCCCCTTGCAAGAATGCTGAGATAATCCACTGCTTAAAGCCCGCTCAAAACAGGGTAGCTTTGCCAAGGCCACCAGCAAGCAAAAACATCGGCTCTTTGCAAATGCTGCATGGACTGAACCCGCTCACTCCCTTCCCATTGGCTTCCCGGTACTCCTGTACTGGATCTGAACTCACTACTTAGTGGTAGGAGAGGTTTCATGGTCTATTAGATTGCATGCCATTTAATCACACTCATGCCATGCTCACTCCACTCCCTAGAACTGACATGTGGAGCTTTCTTAGCTGAGCCAAAGCCTACTGGAGATGCATGAATATTCATAATCAGGAGTCAAAGAAGAGAGAAATTCTATCAGTCCATATGCTGGATGAAAATTGACTTTGCAGCCATGGGTGTGCTTAGTCCAGGGGCTATCTTTGATAAAAAATAATTTGCTAACAGGGAGTTTGGGTGCTGAGGGAATAGATCAGTGTTTGATTCAGTATTGCCTTTGCCAAGAAGCAGAAGTGATTGATCCCCTTTGTGGTCTGACTGATTTTTCTGAGAAGCTCCACTATATTCAATGAAAACAATTGATTATTTTCATCCTGCTTACTTGCAAGAGCTGTAAACCAACAGTGAGCATGAACGGGTATCATCTTGCAGCCATCAAACCTGGTGTGCTTTTTCCCCTCTCCAGTTCTCCTTTGCTGCTCAGCCAAACCTTCTGCAGAGGTGGACTCAGAGGCCAAACCAGAGAACCTTCCAGCAGTAATCTCAGCCCCTTCCGCTGGGGTTTATGGGTGAGACAACAACAGGCAGTGTCCCCTGTCTGGTGTGGCACTGCTGGCAGGCGCCGTGGTAATGCTCCCATTTATACATTCATTTCCTACTCTCATCTGTGGTTTTGAGTCCCCAGCTCTGCAGCAGCACGCTCAGCACGGGGACACTGGTTTGCAGAGGAAGAATGAAATAACACTTAATGTGTGCAAGCTGATTTGTAAGAGCCCACAGAAACAGAAAGGAAACCAAACCCACAAGAAGACACACAACTCGAGAACAAGCACTTTTGCTGTGTTGCTGCTCTTACAAAAGTTATAAGCAAAGGGGGGACAAGATAACATCTGCCCAACCACAGCAAAGCACTGGAAGCCCATGGTTGATGAAGAGTTTCCTAAACTTAAACCATAAAGGACCATGAGTCCTTTTTGTCAGAACTCTTCTTGGCCATGAGCACAGACATAAACTCCTCTCATTTCAAAATGTAAGAGAAAGAGGAATGTAAGGGACAGCAATTTGGGCACTGAACAAGAAGCCTGAACAATCAGGTCATGCTGAGAGAGAAGACCCCATCAAATCCCGCAGGTTTCCCCATGCAGTAGTGCCCACTTCTCACGTTTGAGGGCACTAGTGTGTTTTTAATTGGGAAGAGGTTTACTCTCAGGTCAGCTCATAAGCAGATGTGAAGGAATAAGAAATACAGAAGTTTAAATCTGGCCACAGAACAAAAACTCTGCTTGCAAAGACATCCCTTAGTGAGCCCCCACTAGAGATGAGAGAAAAGCTCTTCGGAAGGGAAGGATTGTGATTGAACACCAAGGAGGAGCTATGCTACATTGGGATTTCGGTCTCTGCTATGTCTACCTGGAGTCAGACTTGCACATTCAGGGGTGTTATTTCAGAGCTCACCCCAAGGTTGTTGAGAACTGAATGTAGGTCACTGGACTAAGCAGAAATTGGCCAGAAAATACGTTCCTCTTGACCAAGAGCCAGGCAGATTCTGAGGTTAGTTTCAGGCTTTGGGATAGTGTTCAAATCTGGTTCAGAGTCCAAGCCTAAGGGCTGAAATCTTACAGACCTCATACCAAAGGGGGATTTCAGTGTTTTGAGACTTCTGCCATGCTGAATGGCCTAAAACTAGGACATGTGGAACATCCCAGTATCCCAGGTCTGGCTGCCCATGTCCAACAGAATAGAACCTCCAGATCCATTAGTTTTCTCATCCTTCAGCAGAATTATTTCCTTGGCTTTTCAAAGCCAAGATGCAGAACTAATCCCAGCAATGACCATAAAGAGGTTAACTAAGCACACACAGAGGCCAGTGTATGTATCTCCACATATCCTTGCTGAAGCAATCTGGATTACTGTTCCTGTGTAAATAAAGCACAGGGAGGGTGGGTGGTCAGCTCCCATCCAATCTGCTAGGAAGATTGGATTCTGGGCCTGGAAAATCTCCAGCCACGTGGGCCTGATGTGAGACCTGCTCACTGTGCAGCTCACGCAGAACTGCCACCCCACATTCCTGCTTCCCACAGATTCCTCTCAGCATTTATTGTCACCTGCTACTGCGTCAATAATTAATGAAACTGATCACTCATTACTTGAGCTGAAGCCCGTTAATGGAAGGTGGCACCTATTGAATGCAGCTTAGGATGGGGTCCTGGAGAGCTGATGCAGAAGAAAGGGTCATATGGAGATAGACTATAAATAGCTACATTTCATCTCACAATTGCATTAGTTCCTTTAACTTGGTCACTCTTTCCTTCACTATTGTTACTATTATTACTTTGGCCACTGGTGTGTTAGGTGCTGAACAGATCCAGCACATGCTGCCCTGTGCACACACCTGAGCTGCTCTGGAGTTCGGACAGAAGCCAGACTCTGCTCTCTGTAGTAGCTGTTGGTAGTAGCCCTCTCAAAGCCAACATACAACAATACAGTATAAGGGTGTCTGCAGTCAAAAATAAAGTCATTGAGGAGGCTATAAATAACATAGGGCTTGGTAAATCCAAGCCTGAGAGAGAAATCACTTTACCGCCTACAGACATTCAGCCATTTGAATCAAAAGATTAATCCAAAGGGAGTAAAGAATGTGAAATAAACCATAATGTAGCCAGGATACAAAAACTAGCACCTGAGTTCAGCAGGATTTATTTCCTTCCATAATTCCTTTGCTTTCTACCTGAACCTTGACTTTCCCCAACCACTCCCATTTACTTTTAATCTGATTTTAAAAGCCATTTATTAAGCAGTGTTCTTTGCTCTTACCAGAGCTTTTCAAATGTTCTCTTGCTCCAGAGGTTAACACGCTCATCAGCTGGAACTAGATGATCTTTATGGTCCCTTCCAACCCAGCTGTTCTGTGATTCTGATTATAAAGCTCTATCTGGAAGCTCAGAAAGCTGAGGAGAAAGAGATGTTTGAAGAGGTGCTCATCTCCTGCGGCATTTGCACACTTCAAAAACGTGCTTCACTGCTCCTAGTGAATTCACTGTCCTCTGTCCCTCCTCTTTACACTATTCCATACTACTGTGAGTGCAAAGATGATGCTACAGACATTACAGGGACTAATACAGGGTACTGGATCACCCTCTATATATGTAATGTTTCCTTTACGATAGTTTCCATCTCTCATGTACTAAGTCTGTTCACCTTGGATGATGTTACAGCCATTCACAGGACCCTGTTGCACACACTGCAGGGCACTATACTTGAAAATGTTGCTTTAGCTACAAGAAGAAGAGCTCTTCTGGGTTAGCCTGGCTTTCCTGGACAGTATACTGAGCTGTTTTCTGCCATCTGGTGTCCAGAGACTAAAGGCAGATGTTACCGCTAATCAGAGTCTTCCAGATGGTCACCAGCCTCAGGATGTTTGTCTTACACAACTCTGTAGCCAAGAACCAAAGAGCTCTCCTCATAGCCAAAATCCAACAGTATTACCCAGGGAAATACCATCTGTGTGCTCTCACAGGGATTGAGTTAGACCTAACTCATCTGGAAAGAGCACTGTTTGGCATTTGGGAAGCTTCTTATCCTATCAAAGATCTCCAAGTGCTTTGATAGCATTAATCAAGCCTCATTAAACCTCGCATGCACATCTGTAAGGCAAGAAAGGGTTTCTTCTGCCTCAGTTACAGAAGAAAACACTGAGGCATTGGAAAGCAAAGAGACTTGCCATGGACAGGGTTGTTGAGCCTTATGGTATTAGCTTGACTGTTGTGGTATCTCAAGGTTCTTTCCAACCCTAACTATTCTATGATTCTGTGATACATTATTAGACCCTTTGGGGTCTCAGGCCTTAATTTTGGAAGGGTTATAGTAGGCAATGGGGTATTTGGGGGGCCAGGAAAAGAAAGGAGGAACCGAGTCTTTGTAAAGTAAATTAATTCAAATCTTTTTATAAAGAAAGACTCAAAATAAGCAGTTTCCTGTGTAGCAAGTTGCACTCTGCAGCATCCTCAGATCTCCACTGCCTGCTCATTGTGTGGGCCTGGCCCATTTGCTAGCCAAGGAATACCTGCTTTCAAACAGGAAGAGGCACCAAGTGATCTTAAGGTCTTCTCCAACCTAGTTGATTCTGTGATTCTCTGTTCCTAAGGGATTGTCCAGGGAAATCACTAGTGCAGGATGTGCTCAGCGAGTGTGTGCTTGTGAGGAGATGCAGGCACCCCGCTGATGGGAGATGCTTTTTTACCTTCTTTTCAAGTTTGAATCAACTTTGTCCATCTTTGTTATTCTCCTTGTAACTCAGATGATCTAAAAATTGCCTGGGCCTCCAGTGTTTACTTTGAAAACAATAGAAGATGACTGGCTCTCAGTCACATGGAGCCCAAGAGGGTTTTTTCTGCAGCGTAATTAGAGTTCCTTCCATGGCTAATTAAATTCTCCAGTGAATAAAAACAAATTTCCTGGAATGAATATCAGCTTGATTCACTTTGGGCAAAGCCAGCCTTACGTGCTTCTCCCACTCTGTTCTCGGAGGGTGTTGGCTGCATTGCTGAAATCTTCTTGTCAACACATGACAATGCAGGGAAATCATCTCATCCTGGGGTCTGCATGCTCCTTTGCCAGAGATTACAGGGAATTGTGTCTATCTTATTCCTTTTCTATGCTGTATAGACTTTTATCATCTCCTTCACTAACCTTTTTTCCAAGCTGAACAGTCATAGTCTATTTAACCTCTCTATATACCATATGGCTCCATACTTCTGACTATACCTCTTGGTCTGGACCTTTCCCATTTCTGCTGTATGCTTTTAAACCCAAGATACTGGTTGACTAGATCAGTTATGAGAGTACACTGGGATATATATGGTAGAAATAGGAACCCTTTTCCTATTTACAGGATTCAGGATGTCAGCTCACAGCCCAACAAATTGTCCTTAGTGCCCCAGTTCCTCCCAATAACTGCTCAAGAAAATGGCACTGGTTTACCTTCAAATGTTGCTCTAAGCTCCCGGTGATGGAAGGATGCAGCCTTTTGCATGATGACACTCATTGGTTTTGAGAGCAGCTTGCTCATAGCTTGCCGAAGACCGCCAAGTTGACAAACCACTTTGGACTGAAGAGAGGCAGATTCTTCCTAGGATCTGTACCTGGCCAAATCACCTCCTTTCCTATGCTTATTCCCAGCTGTCATCTCCCCTCTGAGCTTGCATTTTGTACTGTGTGTTCCCTGGGGCAAGGCAGGCCTATACTCTGCATTTGGCAGTAAACTGAAGTTAAAGTCAGCCCAAAGGAGACAATAAATCATTATCATGGTTAGACTGAGAGCAGATGGCTTTGGAGGCCATCCATTTTGAAGGCAAATTCCTTCCCTCTCTGACGTTTGCTTTCCTGTTTATTCCTTTCAAAGCCTCCATAAATGGTGCTCAGTTCGCCATCTTTTGACACTGAACTCTGTGTCCAACAGGCCTCCAATCGTCTCTTGATGGTAAACACCATCCCATTCTCTCATGTGCTGGAGACCTTCATCCTCCAAACTTGCAGTTTATCATTTTATCACCCAATTTCCATTGTCCTCTCAGAAAGGAGATTTGGACCATGCACTGAATAGCAAGACAAAGCAAGGTGACACTTCATAGTTGAACAGAAGCAAGGTTTTCAAGGATGTGGCCTCTGAGGTCTGCTTTCTCTACATCTACATGATGTCTACTATGACTGTTAGCTTGGGGATGTGAACTCAGACAGCTGTGTTAGCACAGCACTGTTTTACCTGGATGTTCAGGCTGTGATCAGCTAGTTCAGTGGAATGAGGTATCATTCCTCTTCCGTGCTGCAGTGACTGATGGTTGTTAGCACTGCAGTTCCACATCATTTCTGCTTTGAAGATAAAACCAATTCTTAGGCCTTATGCACAATCTTAGTTTATTATGGATAATTCCAATAGGTTTTTGGTTTAAGTTTTAGGATTAACCCCCTTGACTTTGTCTTTTGGAAACATCTAACTTATAAACAGAGTGCTGGTTATTCCCAGCTCCTTGCTAAAATGGTGTAAACCAAGTAGGCTGTTTTCATCTACCTGTCAGGCCAGTAGAGAACAGAAAAGCTGTGTTAGGAATGGGATGGACATGATCTCATCCTGTAGGAGCTGCCGTTCCTGAATCCCTGTTGTTTGCCTAGGTATGTGTGAGTTGTTACGTGTGAAATTGCAGCTCTACTGTGTCAATTCACTTCGTTATGCCATGAAATACCAGCGAATCTGACAGTAAACGGCTGATTTCAGACACAGCCTTCTGTTGCCAAGAAGTGAGCTTGTGTGTGTGCTCAGATGAGCCTTGGAGGCCACAGCTTGTGATTCAGTTTATGTCTGCCACAAATACCTTGTCAACTGAGATTCTCAGGAGCCATAAAGCAGCAGCATGGCAGTGACTCCAGCCACCCTCCATAGCTGTGCTGTTCTAAACCTTAGCAAATTCCCTGGGTGAGATGGTTCCTAAAACACGCCGACACAAGACCTAAACTCACCTGGGTCATCTGCTCTCCTCTTTCTCCCGGCATCCCTCCCTCTCCCCACGTTGCCTCCCAGACACAATGACACAGTGTGTGTTGATCTTTCTTAGCTCTCAGAGAAGCAGTCATAAAGGACCTATGCCAAGAATAATCTATCAACAGGAAAGCATAGTCTACTTGGATTGGATATGCCACCCATGTTGTGATGAGTGGAGCCAGGGGAGTTAAGGAGAGGGTAACACTGAAGGCTGTGCACTCAAAACAATGCTGCAGCTTGGTATTGATATGGGATTGTCCAGGGAAACAGCTATGAGCTCTTGGTCTCTTCCACTCAACAAGACGACCTGTGTAAAGCTCCTTCATTCTAAGACCACCATATGCAACCACAACTTGCTCACCTCCTGTGACAAGCCAGTGGGATGACATCTCTGCATTAACTTCATCACAAACCAACATTCCACTCCTTGGCTACACTTCTCATGCAGGGCAGGGTTTGAATACAGTAGCAGCTTTATTTACTGTGAGGAAAGCAGGGTTTGCCCCACTCATACCTGCAGTGACTGCCCCATGACAAGATTTCTCTCAACAGCATACAGGTAGAACTCCTGTCAGAAAGGGATTCAAATGGTTCAGCCAGTAAGGGAAGCTGCCTTCAACCCAGCCAGGCTGTTCCCCTCATAACTCCCCCATCAGAAGGCAAGGAGGAGGACTCAGCTGTGTGAAGCATCAAGAATATTGTGCAAGGTGAGGTAGGGATTGTGTCCATGATAACAGGATAAAGGGAAAGCCTTTTCCTCCCTGCTGCCCGCCTTCCCTTTCACCAACTTTAGCAGCCTCTAGTGTCAGCTCTGACTGAGGCCCTGACTGAAACAGAAACACATCTGCAGGAATTTTCCAAGCTGCAACACACAAATAAACACATTAACCGTCTTCTCCTCAGCAACCACAGAGCATCCTCCCAAAAGCAACACAGCAAGTCACTTATTAGGGACTTAATGAGCTGTGGAAAAACAACACTATTCATTCGCAGCTACTTATTCGCTGTCCTGTCTGAAGTCATAGCTCAGGCCACCACAGAACCACACAGGCAGAACGCAAACTCATGGGCAAAGGCACAAGCTCATTTCAGCACACAAGCTTCCAAACAGCATTTGTTGGCTCCTAGCTTTGACTCTGACCTGGTTTGACTCCAGCCTCAGTTGTATTAGCCCTAAATCCAAATTGGATTGAGTTATGAAAGCTGTAAATTACTACCAGAAGAATGGTAGGAAGAGTTATCCCTTCTAGCAGTTGATAAGGTATGTACTTCATCTTTACTTTGTCAGAGCTGCAGATACCTCTATGGTACCCTGGTTCCCAGGATCTCAAAGCACATCATGAAGTGAGGGTTACTCATAGCTCGTTTTCTGTGTTCTGAGGTACAAGGAAATAATGTGACTTGACCACATAAAACAGCGGCAGGATAGAAACCGTGTCTAATGTGCTTAGACTGGAACACTAAGGCCTCAAGCACAGTGCCTCCTCCAACAAGCTTCTACCAAGGTGGAAGGGTGATTTCATTCCTATGCTCTTTGCCTTCCTGGTGTGGTTGGTGCTGCATCCCTGCCCTCACACTTTCTTTTCCTCACAGTTTAACTTGGAAATGTGTAATGAGCTTCAGAAAGACATTCAAGGCTTTCTGCCTCTTATGCAAACCAGATTTGGAGCTGGGGGAAGGAGTTATCTGCTATTCCATTGAAAATTCACATTCTTCACACAGTTCAGGTGATGGACTGAGTGAAGTTGGTTGCATTCACATCTCAGAACTTAACCAGAATTGCTTCCTAACCTGCTTGTTTCAAAGAGCAGTCACAATCTAACAGGAATATCAACTATTTACTTTCTGCAAAAGGTCTGCCAAAGAAAACTTGTATAAAACCACAAGTTTGTTCAAAATGTGGTCATATTCCATCCGTGCTGTTTGCAAAGCTGAGAGCACCTGTGGACTAGTAAAGAACTGCCACAAATAGAGCTGCTACAGGCACATCTCTTTCCTCATGATTTGCCTCTTAGTCCTGTATAAATGAGATCCAGAGATCATTCACAAAGGCTCTGTTGATTCCCTGGAGACAGTTTTATAGATGGTATTTGAGCTAGGAATAGCATGCATCATTCATTTTCTTTCATGACTGGAAAAAGACCACTAAACAGAAGCAACCCATTGGTGTTTACAAAGAAGAAATTATCTGCTTGTCTGGGATTTAGCTTCAAGCATCTCAAAATCCAATGAAGACCTCTGCTTGTACTAAAACCTCACAGAAGTCTCAGGAGGAAAAGAGCCTGTACAGGTCCCAGGGGCAGTGAGAAGTTTGAAACAGCTACACAACGCACCTAGAAATTGAGTTAATATCTGGTTCACATTAGAACTGGGAAAATTATAGCCCAAAGCTTTGTCTCCTTCTCAATGAGTGAGACCAGTTCATCTTCTGCATCTCCTTTCTCCTCCATGATATAAAACCATTTCTGTTAGAAAGACAATCATGGCTTTAAAAGCCGTATCACTGCTGTATCAGCTTGCAAAAGAGGAATAGCCCCTGCCACAGGTCCTTGTGTTCCTCATAGCCACAGACTGTTTGAGGCTTTTCTGGTTTAAGAACAAAACCCAGCACATGATAAACCCATGGTTGCCACTGTGTGGTAATAGTCACACCTGCCTCCTCCTCTCATTTTCCCCACACAAGCAACAGTAGGGAATGCCATAGGGAAATGAAGGATGAGGCTGTAGTGGGTGACCAAACCTCTGCAGAGAGGTGCAGCTGCTAGCATTGAGCTTTTCTTTATGCCATAGAATCATAGAATAGTTCGGGTTGGAAAGGACCTGAAGATCATTCAGTTCCAACCCCCCTGCTATGGGCAGGGACACCTCACACTAAACCATGGCACCCAAGGCTCTGTCCAACCTGGCCTTGAACACTGCCAGGGATGGAGCATTCACAACCTCCCTGGACAACCCATTCCAGTGCCTCACCACCCTCACAGGAAAGAATTTCCTCCTTATATCCAACCTAAACTTCCCCTGTTTCAGTTTGAACCCATCACCCCTTGCCCTGTCACTACAGTCCCTAATGAAGAGTCCCTCCCCAGCATCCCTATAGGCCCCCTTCAGATACTGGAAGGCTGCTATGAGGTTTCCACACAGCCTTCTCTTCTCCAGGCTGAACAGCCCCAACTTTCTCAGCTTGTCTTCATACATATATGTATGTATCATCCTCGTGGACCTTCTCTGGACTTGTTCCAACAGTTCCATGTCCTTTTTATGTTGAGGACACCAGAACTGCACACAGTGCTCCAGGTGAGGTCTCACAAGAGCAGAGTAAAGGGGCAGGATCACCTCCTTCAACCTGCTGGTCACGCTCCTTTTGATGCAGCCCAGGTTACAGTTGCTTTCTGGGCTGTGAACGCACACTGAAGCCTGCTCATGTTCATTTTCTCATCCACCAACACCCCCAAGTCCTTCTCCGCAGGGCTGCTCTGAATCTCTTCTCTGCCCAACCTGTAGCTGTGCCTGGGATTGCTCTGACCCAGGTGTAGGACCTTGCACTTGGCATGGTTAAACTTCATGAGGTTGGCATCAGCCCACCTCACAAGCGTGTCAAGGTCCCTCTGGATGGCATTCCTTCCCTCCAGGATATCAACTGAACCACACAGCTTGGTGTCATCGGCAAACTTGCTGAGGGCGCACTCAATCCCACTGTCCATGTCAGCGACGAAGATGTTGAACAAGACCGGTCCCAACACCGATCCCTGAGGGACACCACTCGTTACTGGTCTCCAGCCGGACATTGAGCCACTGACCCCAACTCTTTGTGTGCGGCCATCCAGCCAGTTCTTTATCCACCCAGTGGTCCATCCATCAAATTGATGTCTCTCCAATTTAGAGACGAGGATGTCGTGTGGGACAGTGTCGAATGCTTTACACAAGTCCAGGTAGATGACATCAACTGCTGTACCCCTGTCCATCAGTTCTGTAGCTCCATCAGTTCTGTAGCCCCATCATAGAAGGCCACCAAATTGGTCAGGCAGGATTTCCCCTCAGTGAAGCCATGCTGGCTGTCACCAAGCACCTTGTTTTTCATGTGCCTTAGCATGCCTGCCAGGAGAATCTGCTCCAAGATTTTGCCAGGCACAGAGGTGAGACTGACTGGTCTGTAATTCCCCAGGTCATCCATTTTCCCCTTCTTGAAAATGGGGGTTATATTTCCCTTTTTTCAGTTGTTGGGAACCTCACCTGACTGCCATGATTTCTCAAATATGACGGACAGTGGCTTAGCAACTTCATTCGCCAGCTCCCTCAGGACCCATGGATGGATTTCATCAGGTCCCGTGGACTGGTGCACATTCAGGTTCCTAAGATGGTCTTGAACCAGCTCCCCTCCTACAGGGGCCTAAGGTCTTCACTCTGACAGCCCCTGCATCTGCCTTCCAAGATTCAGGTGATGTGGTCAGAGCATTTGCCAGTGAAGACTGAGGCAAAGAAGTCATTAAGAACCTCAGCCTTCTCCAGTATACACAATACAGTTCCTTACTTGTATAGCCCATCACTGTATTTGCCCCTTCTCCCCATTACATTTGTTTCCAGGCCTTCTATTCCCCCTCCCAGTCCAATTTTCCAGTGCAACTGCTTGCTCAGGGCATCTTAGCACAGAGAACTCCCTTTGCGCCGTCCAAGCTTGTGAGATGTGCGTGGATTTCGTAACAGATTTGTTTAGCAGGATCTGCTGACCAGTCTCCTTTGCCAATCACGAAATGCTTGTGAAAACCGAGAGCTGTGACACACTCATTCCACAACTTGGAGGATAAGGCCAACTGGATCCTTTCCAAACCAATTGCAGAGCCGGTGACTGGCTCTCTGCTCACACATCTAAACACCCTCCTATGCCAACGGATCATTTTCCTTGAAGACATCCCAATCAAGGCCGTTAAGACAGAACATGCATTTCATTTAGGGGTGGAAATGTCAGTAGAGAGGCTCCGACTGAACACTAAGCACATGTCACTGCACGGGATAGGAAGCATCAGAGCTGCCCATCAGGGTCCATAAGCCCTAAAATGCTGCTAGCTAAATTGGACAGTCCCTTAGCTCAAGTGAGAGCCTGTTTCTGAAGCAGAAGGCTGAACATATATCCAGCATATAGAAATCAGGAAAGTCTAGAAAGTGATTACAGCATCTAGCAGAATAAAAGCAGAAAAGTCTTATGTGGTCATTTGGTAATATAAAAACAGGTATGAGCTGAAAGTAATCTTAAAGATTACTTCAGGATGGTGCTGATTACAGAATCCACAGCCATGGGTCCTATCGGTTGGAGGCAAGGGTCTGCAATGTGCCATGACCAGCACAGGGTCCATCTCTCCTCCTTTCTCACTAGAAAAGCAAGACTTCAGCAGATGAGCCACAAAATCAACTGCAGAAGACTAGGAGTCAGAACCTGGATAATCCCAAAGCAGGGAGCTGGTCTGTAGGCCTGTCAACCTGAGTAGTAACCCCCAGACAAAAGAAATACCTATGAGGAAGTATTTATTTTAGTGCACATTCCAGACTATCAGATTTCTGGCAGTTTGACTGCAGCACTCTTGGAATCACAAGCCATGGGCCAACCATGACAATGTCTCTGTGTGCTCTTAATCTTATCGCACTGGGAATTGTGGCTTGCCCCAGGCAGTCTCCAAGGAATAAGCTCTCTTTCTGTCTCCTTCTCATGTCACCCCAGTGGTATCTGACATCCCAGGCACACTTTTCAGCTCAGTGTTGCACACTGGAGGGCTGAGCTTTGGAAATGTTCTTCCTAAGGTATTTACCTGGACCTGTCACAAGAAGCCTTCACAAGCTTTCTGGTTTACTTTGCAGACACATAGACCTCAGGGCAGAAAAGCCCCCAGGTTTGGGGGAGCTTCTCCAAACCCCAAGCACTAAACAGATTGCAGCCTTCCTATGGAGCTGCATTCATGTGTCTGCAAATGGCCTGAGGAAAGAACTGCCCTCCTCTGGAGCTCTAATCATTTGTTTGGGGAAGCATCAAACACATTTAAGTAAATGCCAAGGAGTCAGACCCAAGATTCTGCAGTGATAAAAGCAGGTAGACCTGGACCTCAAAGGGACCAGCTTTCCTTTATAGCAGCGCCAGCGCTGGCCTAAGTGCTTTCTTTAATGAGCAGTGAGTTGGCTGGCACTGCACAGCCCTTCCCAAATCATTTAAGTCACTTTTCCACAGCCAGATGGGCTTTGGAGAGGTGCTTGAGAGCTGAGCAGGGCTAATGGAAACCACCCCTGCAAAATCTGACCAAGGCCAATTAAGAAATGCATTAACAGTTGTCCTTCTGGAGCTCTGACAGAGCCTGTGGATGAATCCTCCCCGTACCCAAAGCTGTGCTGGAAGCTGGGGAAGCTGCTTTAGTACTCCAGTGCACTGAGAACAGCCAGCTTGGCACTTGGAGATGACCTTCAGTTTGGCTTTGTTCCCTAGGGAGAAGCTGGATAGCTCACCCACCTTATTTGCAAGGATGCACCCTGTCTGCCGAGACAAACAGAGGAGAAGAGCACGTGCAACAACAAAGCACAGGCTGTTTAAAGAAGCATTCATAATGCTGCCAGCCATGCTCTGCTGGCAGGCACCCAGTATTATGGATAGGGCTTAGCACTACTCATGTGATCATGCCAAAAGGCTGGGCAAGCAGACTCTGTCTTAACATCCCATGAATGGGACTAGTTAAGTGAGGCTGTAAAGATCAATAGGTAAGTGAGTGGAAACAAAGCCTGCCATTGTCACTCACCACCTGAGTGATGCTGAGCCTGTCACTCACCTCTAGGTTTCTCTCTTCATAGCAGGAGATTAGGAAGTGACTGTCTTATCTGAGAGGCCTCATCCAAGGATACTAATGTAAGGTTAAGAATGAAAAGCAGCAGGTATACACCTGGTTTTCCCCAGATGAAAAGCCAAAGCAGGTACCTTAGAGGGTGGTCCACAGAGAACCATAACCAAAACAGGCATCAAGTTGGGAACCTTTCTTTCCTGTAGTTTAGATGTACCCAAATGGCCGAAACGTCAAGGAAGATCAACTTTTCATTGCCCTGCTTAGGGCTGATTTGTACAACAGACTTTGATAAAGGCTGGTTTGGTGAATACCCCAGTGCTCTGCTTGCTGACCTTATAAACCAGATACATAAACCATATATAGGTTGTCTGACCCGTAGAAACACACAAGTTGTATTCAGAAGGGTTTCTTAGGCTCATAGTGAATTAGGAAGGAAGTGACTGTGAGGGGTCTTCTACTTCAACACATCACCAGGGCAAGGTAAACTCCTTGAAGCTAACCTAACTTCTTCCAAAGCCAAGGGTCACCTGTGAAGCACTGAACCCATCTTTTTTATCAGTCCTTTATCAGTCCTGCTTGAACCTGGACCAGTGCTTCTTTTGAAGGCTTCCTCCAAGGGTTTCTTTCCCAAGCTTTACCAGGAGAAAAATGTGAGCAAAGTGCTATAAAATAGAGAAAGTCGTGTTTGTTTCTGCAGTAGGTTAAGCAAAAGGATAGGGAGGCACTGCCAGACCACACAGCTCTGTGTTCAGGTGGTTTTGTATAGAAGAGAGACAACTCAGTTTTTGTTTCTTTGCTTCATAAATACAGCACAATGGGTGGTCTCTGGAGGAGCACACCAGCCTGGGCTTTCCTATCCCTAGTCTCTTCCCAGGCTGCTAATACCTGGTGGTAATGTCATTAGTGTGTTTGTGTGGGCAAGGAAAACACTTCACATGGAACAACAGAACAGACTCTCTTCTAAAGGGACAGCCCCAGCCTCTCTTTTCTGTTGTTGCCAGCATATTGCTTTGTGCCAGTGGTTTGGTGCCTGCAGTTCAACTGGCAATGGACGCTGGAAGGTCCAGCTCCCTGGCTGGTGAGATCTTAAGCCTGCTTGCTGGATGGTGGGAACAGTTAAAATAGAGCTTGTGCTTTATTACAGGCCTGGAAGAAGGCTATTGCTCTGGTTGCCTTTGCACAACAGAGCAAGGAGAGACCTTTTGCAATGGCCAGCAAGTGACGAAAGGTCCATGCTCAGGACAGCCTGAAATGAAGAACTGAGGCCCAGATGTTAGAAAGATGGGAGGCACTGAACACCAGTCACTTTCCCTGCAGTGTTCCTGTCATTTCAGTGTTGAGACTTATAACCTCGACAGATGTGGCACAGATGTGGCTCCTAGAGGTCTGGATGTAGGTAGCTGTTACTTGTACAATACATGTTACTGTTGAGGCACAACAGAGATGGCCAAGTGTAGAATTTCAGGCTTACCATTGGATTTCCTGCCTTTGCCTGGAAGAAAACGATAGCTGTGACACTCAGTGTATGGGAATTTCCCCTCTTAGATTATATAAATGTTATTTAAAGAGGTACTTGAGTAGATTTCAAAACATATTTTCACTTTGGGAAGGAATGTTTGCTATTGATTCATTCAAAATGCTGCATTTAGTGGTGATGCTTGGGTTAAAGATGTTTGAGTTACAAGGCCTTACCATTCTAATAGTTCTACAGCTCTTTTTTGCTGTTACTGTAATAGATTGAAGTTATAAATCAATAGATAACAAATATTAGTGTAATGTTATTGAATACAAACACCCTGATCCTGACAGAATCTAAATACTGACCTCATTATTTGTATTCCTCAGTATGCAATTACATATTCATTTGGTGTAAATCACCTCTGGTTGAAGTCAGTGGGGTTACTGCTGGTCTTTGGGGTCAAAGGTACAGGCGGTTTGATCCCCGTGTCACAGAACTGTCACCAAACTGGGTTTAACTGATGATATTTTGCACAAAACAAGCTCTCTCTTCCCCCGTTCGTGTTGCTTTTCCTAAGCAATGCTGTTAACATGCATTGCCACTGCTTTTGGACAAGTCTTGCTAGTCCCAAACCCCCTTCTGCTCTAATTTTCATACTTAATGCAAAGCAGAACAGGCTCTGGTCCTTCAGGCACGCCACGGGACCGTTCCCTCTTCCCCACCTCTTCAATATAAAAAGCATGCAGCATAATCTTCCCTTCAGTCCTGAAAAGTACAGCATAATCTTAAGTAAATATTAGTGTTCCACTTGCGTAAATACAAACTGCCATTGAGGGCTAAAGCACTGAGCCTGTCAAAGCCCACACTGAACAGATTTCCTTGGAAAGGACAGTAAGGGTCAGGATAAAAGATACTTTGGTGTTCACTGTGAGTTAGGGGAAGAGCTCTGCTGGAAGGCCAAATAAGAACTTCATCCTAGAGCTCTTGGGAAAGAGGGAAGAGAGACGCTGCTGGATTTCTTGATGTATTCCTGAACAAATAGCTCCTGCTGGCCATTCTACCCCATTTCTTGCTGCCTTCTGGTGACTGATGAGATGAGGATGGTGTCCTCCCCCTTTGCAGCCATTCCAGCTCAGAGAAGAGGGCAATGTCATAGTACCCACTGCCAAAACATCGTTCAGATTTCTATGTTATAGACAGCACTGCCTCCTGTACCTGAGCCAGGAGAGGTGGTTTTCATTCCCCATCCATTCTCTAGGAATATATCTCATCACATCTAAGGAAGTAGCAAGAAGAGACACTGTGCTGTTTATCAAACTACCATTGAGATCAGCTGCTGCTCACAGAACTTTTAATAGGACTAGATGTTCTGGGAATGCCAGATCTTAAGGTTTTTAAGGCACTTATGATTCATAATCATAAAAGATCTTCAGAGCATTCCATTTTTCATTAGGGAACACAAGGTTTCCAAACCCACCAGGCATATTAGGTCCCTTTTCAACCCAACAGTGACTACACTGCCTTTGCCTTCCTGTTTTCTTTCACTCTGGCCAAGGACAGCAGATTTCTACCTCCTGGGTGAGAAGAAGCATAAGGCACTTCCAAAGAGAGCTGGTATATGATAGATAGATCTCATTTTCCAGGCTATTTAACATAGTCTGGCCTTATTATCACACCTGCACTTTATCAGCTGCATATGGATGGTTCTGGTCAGTTTATCCATCACAGAGTTGGCTTTTCCTTTGTCAAGAAGTGGAGTGATAACTTGGATATCCCATTGCCCATCGCAGAGTGCATAATAAAATACAAAAGCACTGATTACTGATGATGACTTGAATCTGTAATCATGGGAACAACACACAACATCGTATTTCCAATTGAGTTAAGAGGCATGGCTAGCTGCGGGGGAACACTTGCCAGAATGGGATAACACAAACTGCTGACCAAAGCCAAACATCCCTTGGCTCAGAGGATTCCCATCTCCTAGCATGAGTAGCTAGTCCTTCACGGAGATCACAGCATTTCATCTGCACTAATGACCAAGTCCTAGTCTGAAGAGGCACTGTTATTCTTCCCATTGCATTCAGGAGACCCTGACTTGAAGGAAAACAAAGCAACATGCCTGAAGTCAGCCAAGGAGTCAGAGCTACAGGTAGAACCTGCACCTTCCAGTCCCTGGTCCTGTGCTTTCCTGTAATGCCCTTGTCCCCCAGCAGAGCAGGGCAGGAGGGAAGGCTGGATCCCGTTAGTGAAGAGATTCATCCTCTCAGGGTTTTATTAGGCCTTAAAGTATTAGAGCCATGCTGGCTACATTTGCCCCATCATTACTTTATCTGAGCATTCATTTCAGCCCCTTTTTGTGTCTCATGCCCTTTTAAATTGCCCTGCTCTGTGCCAAAACCCTGCTTGTTTCATAACTGCCATAAATTTGACATAGACATTAGATTTCAGAGCAAAGCTTTGTCAGAAGAAGGCTTCTGAATATTGCTGGTGACAAGAGAAGAAATCAGAGTGCATCTCTGCAGACAAGATTTGCCTTTCTATCGGGTGCTTGTATTATGGGATAGCACAGAAGTAATCAGCTGCTTACCCTTTGACAGAGCTCTTATCTTCTGACCCCTGTTGCCCACTACATGGGAGAATGGCAGTGAAACCCCCCTGGAAATACCAGAGGACAGAAAAAGCCAAGTCCTCCTTGGCAGGTACGTCCTTTTATATTGCTGCCCTTCTCAAAAGCCATGTGCTAACACAGTGCTGCAGCTGGTCAGCCTGTGCTTATGAGTTCATCATCCATGCACTGCTTGTAATGTGTGCTCAAACCTTTAGCAGCACGCACAGGTTGCCTGGCTCCATGCAGGGATACTGCTTCCATCTATTACATAGAATCATAGAATAGTTAGGGTTGGAAAGGACCTTAAGATCATCAAGTTCCAACCCCCCTGCCATGGGCAGGGACACCTCTCACTAAACCATATCACCCAAGGCCTCATCCAACCTGGTCTTGAGCACTGGCAGGGATGGAGCATTCACAACCTCCCTGGGCAACCCATTCCAGTGCCTCACCACCCTAACAGGAAAGAATTTCCTTCTTATATCCAATCTAAACTTCCTCTGTTAAAGTTTTAGCCTGTTACCCCTTGTCCTATCACTATGGAGGCCAATTTGTTATTTTGCTTCTAATGTTTCTCTTTTGCCCACTTTCTAGCACGATACCTTTGTGCATTTGTAAAGAGAACCTGAAACCCCATTTAAATGCCACATCCCCACCAGCCTCAGTGGGATTTAGAGCCTCAAATATCTTTGTGAATCCCCAAGTGGATAAAATGCCAGGAACCAGTGATAGCAAAAAGACAGAGAGGAGGGGGAAATAGATGAGCCCAAACTCCCAGCCTTGCAGTCAGACTAAACGAAGCCTGCTTCTTCCCCCAGCTTGCCATCCTTAGTACATACAACAGTGAGCACTGGAGAATAATCACCTACATCCAGTTCCTCCCCCCCCCCCCAGCTCTGCTTTATGACACTGCAAGCACGCACAGCCCATTTTAACATTTTCCAGCCCGAGAGCTCCAGTCCAAGCAGGGTGGGCAAACAAACGTCTCGTCACCGCCAAGTATGGCCCAACATTGGCTCCAGCAAGAAATTTCCAGCCACTATGGAGCCAGACACATTTACATTCCTCTATTTGAAGTAAAACCCTAATCCTCTGGAAGATTTGCAGTCTGAGCATGAGCTGTGCTCTCACCCATGCCTTTAAGGTTTCTTGCTGTCATGCAGCAAGGGGCAGCAGCAGCCTTCCAAAGAAAGAAGGAGCTGGTAAAGAGAATGCATTGGAAGTGAAGGGGGCTTTTCTTTTGTTTCAATTCCTTGAGGGCTCTGAAGAGTCTCAATAACTTATCCTCACAGTCTTACCTCTAGGAAATGAATGAGTCTTTCTTCCTTATTCTATCAGCAAGAACACTAAAGTCTGTAGAAGGCAAGTGTCTTCTCTGATACCATCCAAAAGCTAAAGGTTTCACAGCAGAGCCAGCATGGGAACTCAGGACCCTTGGCTGCAGTAAGCCCAATAATAAACACTGACTTAAAACACAGGTTTGTCACAACGCTGATTCCTTGACAGCTTTGGCTTTCCTGCTGTTTGCACCCATAATTGTCACTCTCCCATTAGAGGATCAATTTTTACTGCATGCATGATGTTTTGCTCCTCACCCTCCATCTATTGGCAATGGGTGGAATTATTCTAACCATGGGAAGGAGGAAGTGCTAGTGCAGATGAGCATGTACAGAATTCCTTCTGGAGGTGCTGAAAGCACTCAACACCCCGCTGCTCTCTCCCATTCTCAGCTCAGAGCCTGACAACCCACTTCTCAGCACTCCATGGGGACCAAGACATCCCCAAATGGACAGAGGAGGTAGCTCATGCTTCACGTTGCCACACAACCAAGCCTACACCTTCCCTGTGACACCCAGCACCTCTCCTGTTCCACTGCAGAGGTGAGGCTGCATCAGTTGCAGCAGAGCTTTGGGGTGAGCACACAATGGTTCTTGCCCAGGCTGGGACTTCAGGATGTGGTTGTGGCCTGAATTTCAGCCCTGGCCCCCAGGCAAGATCACTGTGAGTGTAAGGACTCTCACTTCCTTCTTGATCAAGCCCAAGGATTAGAAGCAGTCTCAGAACGGGTCAGTGGATGCCTTTTCACTCCTGGAATTGGATACAGCTTACCTAGCAAACCATGAATTCTGGATTTCCAGTCAAGGGCTTGGCCTTGCTGACCTAGTCTCCTGCTTCTTTCAGCACAGACATTGTGAAACTCTGACTTTCCTGTTTTCTCGCGCCTTAAAAAAGAAATAGCAATATTTTAAGCAATCTTAAAAGAACCTAAAGATTCCTTTGCTGGCTGCTTTACGCAGCAACTTCCCAAGCATCATTACCACAATGGTTTCCCCTTTCAGAGGTCAGCCTAAAACACTCCTTATTTTGTGTCTGCAGACAGTTCATCTACTCTTGTCAGGAGGACAAGATGTAGGGAGCAAGGGTTAAAACTGGAGGAAAACACATTCATTCCATACTAAGGCATTATTCTCCCCACACTTGACTCAGATCACCTCACCACTGTTAAGGTAGCTATGAAATAGAGTAGATAAACCTGCTGCAAAGCTCACACAGGCAGTGTTCTAATTGTTTTAGCTTTGGCCTGCTATAAGAGCATGGCAAGACACTGCCTTCCAGACAGTAATGCAGGTCTTCTCTAGCCATGCTCTTCAGTGCCTTTTGATCACCTTCTAACATTCACAGTAAGTGACTGAGTGGTGGCAGTGGTGCTTTTACATGTTGGCCTTTGGTTCTGTGGGCTACTGAAGTCCTCCTGTTGGAACACGGGCTGAAATCATGGTGTGTTTATCCACACAGCAAAGAGGAAGAGACAGTGGGAAAGATAAATGTTTCTTTGTAGGAAGTCTCCAGTTCATGCCAAAGATGTGGATTCTCCCATCGCAATGTAGATAAAGATCAATATGCAAAAGCCCACTCTGTAGGCAGTACTGACCATGCCTGTGGTCATATCCTGACTATAAACAACATATGCCTCCAGCTTCCGTTTGCTGGCTCAGGCACATTGCAAAAGCATCACAGTTCCCTACAGCTTTCTCACTGCGCTTCATATCACTGGATAAATATAGCAGTATGCAATGAGAAATTAATTACTGCCATTTCAGATCCTGTTGCTTGTGAGAAAAGTAGCTCAGAAACAGAGACTTTCCAAGGATTAGAGTGAAGTGGTCAATAAGCTCCTATGAGGATCAGCAGAATCTGGAAGGAAAAACCAACCAGAGGAAGGGGAAAATCAAGCTGGCTCTAGTTCCACAGTGCTATGGCATCTGCTGCTGAACAGCTCTAGCACTCAACCAATTGTAATGCCATAGAAGTCCTTCCAGCTCTATGCCTTTTTGTTATACTTATTTCAGGCTAATATTACAACTCCAAACCTTTTCCTTAGTATAGTGCTTAAATCACACCCAGAAGAGAAAATTAATCCAGTTATACCACCTCAGTTATACTATCAGTTAACTGAGCAAAGACAACCTCTGCCCACTTGAGAGGGTCAGGCGTGATTGTGTTAGACAAATAGTCTCATCACAAGTTGATCAAAAATGACCACATTTTCCAGTTCTAGTAAGTCTGTGGCAGAATCAAGACCACTGCAGCATAACCTCCTTCTGCCCTGTATGCCCCTGCTCCCAGCTCTGGTTAGAACATTGCTCCTTACAGCAACGTGTCTGGTTGACATCAGGTCCAGGGATTATTCTGTGTGGGATCATTCTATGACTCTCAGAATAGCTCCATGCAGTCTTCCTGAGAAGGCTCCATGGATTCTGGCTGGGTGGAATAGTCTGAACACGAAATGGTGCAGGGAAGCACTCAGCTCTTCTTGATCCTTTATGTTCCTTTAGGTTTTCTTAATATGCTCAGAAAAGGGCACAAGTGATTTTGACAGCTTCTTTATGTCATTTTCCAGAAGCCTGAAATGGGATTCAAGTGACAAACCTCTAAATTCCTGCAAAGTTCCTCTGGATGCCATGGCAAATTAGGAATTTGCTGTCCAAACCACACATATTGAACTGGCGCTGATCCTGCTGCATTGACAGTCTGATGTGTTTTCCTTTCCCTCCGTTTCAGTCCCTTTGGCCAACTGCAATTGTTACACATCTGTGAATCACTACTTCCTACTCAGCTAGGCTGACCCACTAATAACAGCATTATTTGCAGTAGAGTCAGCTTCTTTCGCTAGAGATTGCACAAAACCCTAGAAAATGACAGCCCTTGTCTCAGAGTCCTCAATAGAATTGGACATGTTTGTTCCTTCTACACAGACAAGTGGGAGGTCCTTGAATTCACTTACGTGTGTGTTCAGTGGCTGTCTGAAAATGGTACTTTGAGCGGTCCCTTGACTGACCAGTGTGCACCATGCCAAAAGACCACCCTTCCTAACCAGATTTGCCTCTTATCATCAGAAAGCTCATGGAAGCAATCTCTTGCTTCAAGGCAATTTGATAAGGAACATGCTTTGCTGGTGGTTTTGCTCTATCTTAATTGTGCCTGACCTAACTAGTGCTCCTCATTTGTTTGTATGTTACCCAGATCATCTTTATGATGGCCACTTCGTTCTAGAGTGAGTGATGGTTTTAAGAGCTGACAAGGAACATTCCTGCAATGCTCCTTAGTGCACAAATGATGGATGATCTGTCTGTCTTTCCCTCGCCACTCATCCCATCCTCACTGATACCTGTATGTGAATCTACATGGCCCAAAATCACGTAGGCTACAAGAACCCCAGTGAAGTGAACTGCCTGAAACAGGCATGGAAGTTCTCTGAGGTTTAGCAACATCAGGCTGAGCACAGGAGGTATTTGGTCATCTCTTCCACTTGGGAAGCACAAATATGGTAGTGCAGGTAGTCCTGAAATGCTAACACATCAGTTCACTGGGTGCCATCTACAACCAAAGATACTCGGTTTCCTTTGCCTCCTCGTTATTTCCTGACTGATACATCCCATGGGTTAGATGTTACTGCCTCTTGTCCCAGACTGAATTAACATTTAAACATGCAGATTCACCACTGGTTTTCCATATCACGAATCAACAGGAAGACAAGAGTTTGCGTGGTGAAATTGAAATGGATGCTAACAGACATTAATGTCAACGCTCCAGAGATATTCTGTGCCCCTATTTTAAGCAAAATCAAACATGTGCAGAAATAAAAGCTATTGGGACTACTGAGAAGTGTTTCAATCCCTAACTACACAAGAAGGGTCACGTCAGCAAAGAAGATGTAACTGTCATGCTCTGACATCTGCTCTGGGAAAAGGGCTTAAATATTTACTGTCCACACTCATCAGCTAAAAGTGTTTTGGAGCAAGGTGCAAGGGGAGAGGATAGAAACCCTCAAGGCTGTTGGCTCAAGAGAATGTGAGTTCTGTGGCGCATGCACTCCAGTCAGATCTGGAACTAACTTGGGAAGGGGAAAACTTGGTCTGTTTAATGCAAAGAGTCAAAACAAATGGTCTCATTTCCAGCCTTCATGATTTCCAGTGAAGCTTTATATCCGAGACTGTTTCTACATTAGGCTGCTTCAGAGCCCCAAACACTTCTGTTAAAACTCCTCACTCCCGGCCTCTTCCCATCACTGCCACTTCCAGCTGCCCAGGCCACGTTCCATCTCCTTTCCCCCTGTTTTTCTTTGCCTCCACGGAAGCCATCTCTCCCTCTGCAACAACTTTCCTATATTAGGAAAAACCAGCCTCAAAACCGGGTGCTGAGTGTTCGCAACCCTCAAAGAAGCATCTTGCAGCCGATCAGTTACCACTGCCTACATCATTGAACCGAGAGGGATATGCTTCTTGCTGGCAGACTCTGGAGACTTGCTGAACCCGAGCCAAGAAAATAGATGAGGCAAGGGGTGTTAAAAGCTACCGTCTCGCCTCTTGTACGCATTACACGCCTGAGTGCCTTCAGCACCCAGGGCCCGGAGCCCAGACAATTCGCTGAAAGTCTAATGCATTTCAGATAAGGCCTTTGACTATTACCTGGATTGACAGGCAGAGAATGGGAGGAAAAACCCAGGCTCCGGCCTACCCAGCCAGGCAGAAAGCAGCCCAGCTCCCAGGCTAACCTAGGTCAAGTGATTTGGCGCCTGCGGTGTATTAAAGCTATTTACAAGAGAGGAGAGGGAGGGATTTACACAGTTTGAAGGGAACCAACTCTCCCAGTGAAAATTGGGTTTATTATTTTAATTCATGCTATGTCCTGGCTCTGTGCCCACGGTCAGGGTTGGGAAGCCACTGGCTTTAGTGGAAACAATGGGAAAAATGAACAATATTTCTTGAAGCCGTCCGTTTCACAACTACCCAGCTCCCATGCTTTGCTTTTATTCTATGGACCGTGACCAGAAAGCTGTTCCTTCAGGCTGGAGGTGGAAAGAATCAACTCTCTCAAGTTCCCAAGAGCCTTGTGCCAGATTGCTGAAAGATAACAAGACATTTGGGGCTGATAGAGTTGACTCTTTCATAGAACTCGTGAGTGGTTTGGGTTGGAAGGGACCTTACACTTTCCACTAGAGCAGCTTGCTCCAAGCCCCTGTGTCCAACCTGGCCTTGAACACTGCCAGGGATGGGGCAGCCACAGCTTCTCTGGGCACCCTGTGCCAGCGCCTCAGCACCCTCACAGTACCTTGAACTGTCTTGACAGCCCAAAGGCAGGGATAGGCACGGTTACTCTGGGTGGCAAAGGTGGGCTCACAGTAGCCAGTGCACCATATCAGTGTAAAGCTTCTGTGTTCTCCAGTTTATCCAGAAGGAAAACCAAAGGGGGAATTGCTCCTGAAGGAACTGGGCATTCATCCTCTTTTGGAGTCTTAGGAAGCTGCCTTTCCCACCACTTTTTGTCTTTCAGTTATCTTGTGCCATCCCTGGCTGTAAAGTAGCCGGTGCTTCTGCCAAGTCTGTTCACCACAGCTGAGAAGCAGATCTTGCCTCAGGGCTCTCTGAGGGACCCGTGTGTCTCGTGCTGCCTGCCATGTGAGTGACAGCAGCCCTGTGTGGGACAGGTCTGGCACCCTCCTGTGGTCTCGATGTGAGCACGCAGGGCTGGGAGGCTCTGTATGGACTGGAACCCACACCAGTTCAGTGCCTGTGTTAGTCCTCATGGTTTGATCTGAGCCCAGACATACCACATCGGGACAATGAGCACAACCATTCTCTAGAACATCGTGACTTTCCCCTCTGCTTCTGTTTTCTCTTTTCCTCCTTTTTTCCTCCTGGGTTGTTTGTTGGGAAATCTAATATTCTGTGACCAATTTGCCCCTAACCTGCACACACACCCCCCCCCATCCCCTTTGCTCTTTGATCTGAAGATCAAAGTGAGGCAAAAGCACAAGCTGGGGACAGTAAGAAAATCAACACACACACGGAGAGAAAGAAACCACCTACTTATAACAAGGAGTAGTAATATCTGCTCCTCCTCTTGTGATGGCCCCATATGCAGCTCTGTTCCTTGATTCTCAGGTAAAAGACTGACAGATACCCCAAGCTAACTATGATATTCAGTCTCACTGGAATAAATCTGCTATTAAACACCCAGAAGTCTAACAAAGCTAAAGCATTGTCCAATGACAGCGTGTCCAAAGCAGTACCCCTGAGGTTTCTTTGGAATGCTCCTATCACGCATCCATGTTTTAGCAACGAGGACTAACACAGCATGGCAATGTGGACATCTGCATGGTGTCATAACGCTTCCCAAGACTATGCACAGCAGACTCCAGAGGATTAGAACAGGATCACAGCACTTGTGCTATGGGCTCTGAGCGGTGACTATTAATATACCAAGCACATCCTTTGTAAAACATTGAAGATCCTGGCTTTTACAGCAACCCTGCATTGAGCTCTGCCCTTGCTGCTCATCGTGCTGCTGGCGGGGGGCCAGGGCTGTCACTCAGCAGCAAGGCAGATTCGCTGTCAGCGTGCTCTTTAGCCATCACAACACTGTCAGCCCTGGCGCCTAGGCAACTGGGGGAGGATGCTTAATGAGGTCCAATTTGTCTGGCTGTAAGGGAGGAGAAGCCAGGGACGTGTTGCAGGATGTGTCCTCAAAAAGAACTAATCGAGGCAGAAGCTGCGGGGCCCAAGGAGAAAGAGACAGAAACTAATGCAGCAAATAGCCTCTTCTTCCCCTGTGCTCTGGGAATCTTAGGGGTTGAACAGGCCTCTCTGCCTCCATGTGCAGCAATGTCTCTCTCTGAACTCCTTAATCTCTTCTTGCAACTCCAGGCTTTGCAGTGTCCTTTATAAACACGCTTCTGCTCAGCATGGCTAAATGCATCTTTATCTAGCACACACTTAGAGTGAGGCACTTCTATCCTGCTTCCGACCAGCAGCATGGAACTCCACATAGCTCTTCTATGCGCATATAACTGTGACTCCCTGCTTCCTTAATCCCTCCAGCCAAACCTTACTGCAGTGCAACAATTCACCTGTCTCCTTGTAAGTCCTGCAGCGTTCCCCCCGCCATCCTCATGCCTTTCTGCCAAGCTACATCCTGCTCTTTTTAATATAGGTGACTAATTCTCCACACTTCTCTGCATCACATTAAAAGGTTTCACTTGGGGCTGTGTCTGCTTAAAACAAACCAAAGCACAGCAGAAAAATTGCTTCTAGCTAAAAGAAACATTCTTTCACTATTATATCACCATTCCTTTCCATCACATCTCACATTAGCAGTTCCAAGGCACTCAATGAAAGCACATTTTACCTGTAAGCAGAAGATGGGTAATCCTGATTTCCCCTGAGTTCATAGACAGCCACGGTAGGAAGGGGGGTGGATTTCCACTTTAATCAAGACAGGAAAGATGAGTTCAGGTGGAAATGCAGAAGCTTCCCCTTGATACGTTGGCCCACCACTGCAGATCACCAAATGAGAATGGTTGCTTCATTGGGCTTCAGTCAGAAAAGCACCAGTTTAGAGTCAGGCTATTCGTGCAGGATTTAGGTAATGAAACATAGCTGCCTCTGCTAGAAATCAAACCAACAGCAGTTCTGTTGCTCACTGGGATTTGTTAACCTGGAACAAGAACAGGCTAGAGCAATTACAAAGGTGAGAGAATCCAGGAGATTTGGGGATGGAAGAGAAGGGCAAATTGTGGAGTGCTTCCTTTTACTGCATCCAGACAAATATGACAACAAACCCAGGGTCTGAAGAAAGCTCATCTGGTACACTCGATTTCTGCTTAGCTTGGAAATGAGCATCTGAATACCTTTTGCCATTGAGAACTAGCAGAGACCAAGGTACAAACCAGCACAGCAGCTAGCACACTGTGGGTTTTAAGGCACAGACTCTGCCTGAATAAGATACTGCATGGAATGATGGAATGGTTTGGGTTGGCTCATCCGGTTCCAACCCCTTGCCATAGGCAGGGACACCTTCCACTAGAGCAGCTTGCTCCAAGCCTCATGCAACCTGGCCTTGAACACTGCCAGGGATGGGGTACAGGAGACAGGAGCAGCCAACCTTCCTGCAACCCCCCTTTGTAGCTGTGGCTGCGGGCACAGTGGCAGGACACAGTCCCACCGGGAGGCAGTGGCACGTTGTGCAAGACGAGAGCTGTGGGTAGCAGAGCTCAGCCCCGTGTCTGTGCTGTGCCCATGTGCCTCAGGTCATCTCGGGAAGCACCTGCTGTGGAGGTGCCAGACAGAGATGGTATCAAATGAAAGTTTGGCACCAAAATTGACATACTTCTGCAAAGCCAATTTACATTCCTTGCTCTGGGCTTCGGGAGCCAAAGAGGGAAAAAAAGGGGGGGGGGGGGGAAGAAAGCACTTTGGATCCAGACTTGACTCCGTGGCTCCGCTTTGCCGAGCATATTTTCCCTGGTATAATGCTAAAATGAGGTTCTGGCTCACAGTGCTGTGTCCTAGAAGAGTCCCCAGTGGGTATTGCAAAGTCTATCACAAGAGCTGACTGGGAACAAGACAGCAGTTATGAGATTGTGATGAAAAACGGTCTGTTTGTTGCATTGCCCAACCCTGTTCCCATCTTTGTCCTCAAGGGCTTCTTTGCAGACACTGTGATTTGCTTTTCTGCTCAACGATGTTGGTTTGGAAAAGAGGCTCCTTTTTTTCCACCCTCCTGACACATAATCCATGTGATCCCTCCTCCCCTGCGTGCTTCTCCCTGCAGCAGCCAGGATTCTCAGCAAGGGAGATGAGCAGATTCACAGCCGTAGAGACCCTACCCCAGAGATGAAGCAGCACCAAATACTTGCATGTTTATTGATACCAAACCGCCCCTGTTGGCTCCTGGTAGAAAATAGAGTTGGGTAATCTGCGTTTTCTACTCTTGAATCTCTTACTTTATACTATGAGTTATTGCTTTACAAAGGTGGTTCTGTTGCAAGGCCTTCAACAGCTTGCTACATGCACCTTATCTAGGGATACAGCCTGGATTTTGTCTTACCTTCAAGTCTCAGACAAGTATGTGGCTTGAGCATCCAAAATCCATTTTCTTACACCAATAGCTAACAGATTGGTGCCCCTCAGCTTCATTCCCAATGTAAAGCATGAATTAATAACCCAGCTTGTTCTCATACAACATAATACTGATGGAATAGTATAACATACAATATTACCCATATATTATAAGGCAAGATATTCATTCGTCCACTTGTTTCTTTCATGAAGGCACCACATTAATATAACTCTATTAACACAAGAGTTATTTTAACAACACATATATTTCATGTTTAGGCTTCTCACTCAGACCTGGCAAATACTTCTGCCCATGTTCAACAAGTCACTACTGGCTCACTGCAGTGTAAGACAAGGACTTTGGTTTCCCAGTTTTGCCTGTTCACTCTGCCTGCCTTCTGCAGCATCCCTCCACGCCAGCAGCCATCACCAGGAGCACACAGGTGCTTTCTGCTTCTGAGCTCACATTCTGCCCAAATGCCTGTACTTAGTTCTTCCCAGACTTCAACACTGTGTCTGACACATTCTTGCTGCTTCCTTTCTGCCTCTGTGGTCCTTCTGACCATCTTTTCTCCTTTGCTTTCTCTCTCCCACAACTCCATAACCCCATCCTTCTGCATCTGAACTCTGTGGATACAGCTCTGCTCTGGCATATCTCACACAATCCCTGGGATCTGATACCTCCTACACTTCCAGTGGTGCGATTTCCTAAAGGAGCCTTGTAGCACCTTCCATTTCTCCTGAATGAAGAGCAGGTCTTACAGCTTCTTACAGCCCACACCATTGTAATATTAACCTGTTATGCTCTCTGAGAGTAGCGCAAGCTTTTAAATAAGGCACTTAAGAAACCAGAACTTCTGTTTTTATTGGAGCAAGTGGAAGCCAAAAGCAGCCAGAATTATATGAACTTCAAGTTTTCAGAAACACCCCCTTGGCCTCTGCAGTTTCGACCCAAAGCAAATACGCTCAGGCTATAAGGCTTGGCTGAAATGAAGGTACTACTCATTAGAGTATAAAAACTTCACCTTTATGAGTAAGGCAACATTAAAATACCACTGAACTGATTATTGAAAGACATATATTTCATGCAGCCTTTATTGATTCTCTTCTCTGAGGTGCTGATTTGGCAAATACTTATACAGGTGCGGAGCTGCAGCCCTGAGGAGTGCCAGGCAGGGAATATTTGCAGGCATGAAGAGGCTTTTGTGCCAGCTAACTAATGAAATGTACCTTTGCAAACCTGTCAGTGAATAAGCTGGTCTCCTTTCTCTGAGTGTTGCTCCATCTTTGTGCTGGGGTTGTGTTAGGCAGCATTCCCTGGCAATGAAAAACCAGTGATTGAGAAATTTCCCAGTCTGTTCCCAGTTGGATATAAATGTCACTGGGGGCAGCATTTTGTTTTCACTGTTCTCTTGTGATCTTCTTTCCTGGGCAGGAATGTTTCAAGTGAGGGTTTGTGATTAAAACTGATCTTGTTAATGCTCCTCAATATAAAACCAACTCATCTACATCCAGATAGCTTTTCTCAAGGCAGTCCTGCTTCACGCACGAGAGGCACGAGCCCTTCTGGATATACACCCGTTGGATATACATCCAAGACAAACAGCTAATGGGAGGGATTCAGACTGTTTCTTTCTAGTAGGGATGTGTATGCAGGAAACCAGCAGCCAGCCCCTAGGAAACAACCAAAGCAAGCATAGCTAAGAGTAAAAACAGGCTTATACTTGGAAGTATAAGATCAGATTTGGAACTTTGCTCCCTCCTACCAGGGAGAGTCTTGCTCCAGTGAAAGAAGTTGTCCTCAAATTCCCTGACTCCTCAGTGCATGCCCAGCCATCAGTGCCCATGGCCTGACCTTTCAGGGGAGGTGCAATATCTTGTTTCAAGCCTTTTTGTCTTTACTGTGGGAGATGAGCTGTCAACCTGCCCAGACCTCACTGACATTCACGCTGGTGAGTTCAGAGATCAAGGAAGGTGCAATAATGCCCTTGGGCTGAGAGCTGCTTGAATGATGGCATTTTGTTTCCTCACTCAATGCTCTCCATGCCCTCCCTGGCTGCCACTTTGCCACCATCACTGTAGCACTGCATCACCCACTGGGAAAGAACACATTTCAGAGGGACCCACAGAACCAGCCCAGCTCTGTTCTTCCCTTTGCCTGCAAAGGGCTCTGCAGTGGTGTCTGACCCTAGTTTGTGGTGTGTTCTCTTCTTGCTCTTCCTCATTTGATGTCCTGTTAATGACATTGTCCCACCCAAGTTCTTGGTCACTCCTTATGCTAACAGTCAGCAGTGCCTCAAAAAAGGGCTACAGAGAGAAGAGAAGGAGATAAAGGGCACATGCAGAGGATGGCCTTGTCTTCATCTGCACAGCATTTCCATGTGACATCTAGGCATGTTCCCAGTGCTTTCTGGCTAGTGTCACTCAGGTCTTCACAGGTGGGATGTTTTACACAAGACACCCCAGATCCTGAAAGATGGGTGCTCTTATCTGTGTCTTGTCCTCCCTTCAGAATCTTACAACCATTTTCCACTGACACTCTCTACTCTTACACAGGTTGTTGGGGGCTTTTCCCGCTAATCCTCAGGGCTAGAATTCCAGCACATCTTAAATTGCTCACAAATAAGAAAAATAAATAAATAAAGGATTTGTATGTGTTGCTATAATCTTAGTGGAGGAAAAGATAGAGCCCGAGGGCAAACGCCAAGTGCTCAATACATGTACTAAAAATGAAGTATCCAATTATGTTACAGACAGCTCCTTAAGGGAAGGTGTTTATCTCCTCTTAGACTCACACAAAAACACCTCTATGTGTAAGCACAAGTCATTTGAAGCACATGGCAGTGTCTGATTCATACCAGCACCTCTTGTACTCACCCATCACCAACCCCGCGGCTAATCCAGCCTGTTCTTCCGCACACCTAACCTTAGGCATGGCTGGAAAGGGAGTTCTGGAGTCTGGGGAGACAGAAAGGCAAATCCTTTCCACATGGTGTTTACACCCAGAGTTATTTCATTTACATTCTGGTTTGTCTCATCTCTAATACAACTGACAACCTCTGCGGAAAACTTGGCTCTAAAGGAGTTGAGAGCCCAGATTTGCTCCTTGTAGTAAGCTGCATAGCTTCAATAAAGCCAGTTAGAAGCTGATCTGCATTGCAGGAGTTGGACATTTGTCCCGCAGTAATGCAAGCAGTGCTAGTAATAACTCCTAACTCAATAACTAATATCAAGGTAAAATAAAACAAAGCCATTCCAGCACAGCTCTACCAAGCCCATAGCAAAACCAGAACAGCAATGCCAGGGCAGAGCAAACTGTGGCCCCACCAGTGACCAAAAGCAGATGCACAGAACAAGGACAGTGTGCAGTGACTCCCATCCAGGGGCTCACAACAAGAGGGAGGACACAACAGCTCCTTTTTGCCACTGAAGAGGGGAACCAGTGGCTCATCAGCAGTGCAGAGCCTGTGACATAGAACAAGGCAGCCTCAAAGCAGGACTCCCTGCCACACAGGGCTGTTCCATTGGGGTCATTAAGCAGGCCCTGAGCAGGACCAGGACACATGGAGCAGGAACACAGCTGCACTTGGAAGCAGGAGCTTTTTCCATTCCCCCCACACCTCCTTTTCTTTGGTCCCGTTACAACTCCACTGCGCCTTCAGCGAATGCTCCCACTGAGTTTTCAGAGTCAAAACAGCACATTCCTTATGACCCCAAATGCCTGTGTGATTCCAATGGGCATGAGAGGAGGGGGGGAAGCAAGAGCAATCCTTGAGGCCAGCTGGAAGGAGGAAGGTGGTCTCAGTGGTCCACTGGAGACAGAGCTCGTTTGGAACTGCCCTTTCTGGAGATGAGCACCACAGCGGTTCCAAGCCCTCAGGGCTGGAAACAGGCTCCTCAGCCCAGCTTCTTCTGCACAGTGCATAGAGGTCAAGCCTCACTGTACCACAGCAGCTCCACAGGCAGCCCTGGTGAATGAGAAGACTGGGACATGGATATCCATAGCTCGGAAGCAATGCTGCTAAGTGATGTACAGAGGGGGACTGGCTTTGGATGGCACCTTGTCTTCGCACGGCTGGAGTTCATCACTTAAACAGCAATTCTTAACTCTTCCTGTTTTTACTCCAAGCAACAAAAGCTAATGTCAAAACACATTTAGATAACTTTAACATCATTAATGATGGCTTGGGGGAAGCATCAGAGGAAGAACTGGGTTCTCTGGACACGTAGCTGTAATTTCATGATAAGATCTAACGGACACGCATGTGTGCACCTATAGCTGATTTCTCCCACACCCCATGCAGACTGCATGGAACAGCAACATAGGCAGCAGTTCCCTTTTTCAGCCCCGAGGCAGTCACTGTGGCTGGGGATGGGGAGCACAGTTACCTGGCACAGTTGCCAACAGTCTTCCTCTCCCCTTCATCCACCTCCTCTGTTATCAGATCCTGTTCACAGTGAGTTTTAAGCTAATGGCTTCCTCAGGTATAGCCCAGAGTGGTTTTATCAGTGAAGATCCCTATCACTCTCTAATATACCCTAAGGCTCCAGCTCCTATTTGTTTAAAACAGGGGGGAAAGCAAGAAGAATGTAACCCATTGAGCCCTCGCAAGGCAAGGGGCAGTGGCTGCAGATCCAGTGCTGAGATGTCTAGCACCGCTGTCTGACATTCCCTCTTTCCTTGGCATTTCTCTTTAAAGGGAAGAGTAAATGGCTGAGTTCAGACCAATTCCACAAATACCAGATCTGCAGGAGCCAGGCTGACTGCAGTTTGCTCCCTTGCCTGTTGCTCTTGGCTACAGAGAACACTCCAATTGCTGCCAATGGTCTTCTCTGAAAGGGGGACATTTGTCCTGGTCCAGAGACCCAAAGAGACAGGAGTGAACACCTTCTGAGCAGGCTGTACAGCCCCTGGTCACTCATGGTGCGAAGAAGCCTGTTAGAACACATGCAGCAGGGGTACAGCCATCACTGCAGTGACAAGATGTGCTGCACGGACACGGGGACACTTGCTATCAGGTATGTTATTGCAAGAGGAACAGCCTCCAGATCAGTAACCTGATCTGATTTATTATTACAGAATGGCATTTTTAAGTGCACAATTTGGATGTCGCACACGTACTTCAGCTTCTTTTTGTGACCAGGAAAGTTATGCAGTTAATCGATAAAAATGAAGTTGCTTTTAATAGAGCGGAGCATATTAACCCCCTTCTTGCTCCAGGCACTCCAAAGCTTTGGCAGGCTGAAGTGGAAAATAAACTCTTCTCCTATCACTTAGCAGGTCTGCAATGGGAGGAAATGAGGAGCTCTGCACACCCCTCAGATCACATGAGTCAGACACTGCAGCATTTTTAACATAGTCTGTCATTAATCATGACAACACAAGAGAGTGAGAGGGAGATCAAAGAGGTACAAGTCTGAAATTCCAGGTTTGGATTCCCTGCAGTTAAAGGCAATGACAAGGTTAGGAACCAGCAAGTGGTCACCAAGTGTTTGACTCTAGCTGGGCATCCACTGAACTTCTCTGTGGCCCCTGACTTTACTGGTTTAGCCCAGGTGAAGATGTAGTTGCATGGGTTTATGCAAACCACAGCATAGGGAAACTGGAACCTTCCAAGGGATGGTATTTCCAGTAGCTCCTGCCTGTGGTTGAAACTGGGGAGATGATCTTCTGGGGTCAGCATTTCCTCACCTCTGACTGCAGAAACCCCCTGGCAATGCAAAGGCAGCAGCATAACAGGGGTGGGATGGTACCCAGAAAGGTTTCAGAGAAGATGCTCCCCTACTCCCAGGGAATTCCCATTTAACTTTCATCAGGAGCTTTCAAGAAAGCTGATGACCCCTGAGTGGAAGAAAGATACAGTCCTTCAGTGCTAGTACCCTTATGCAGAAGCCCTGAATTCACTTAATACCCCATCCTCTTCCTCAGCAGTAGGAGGAAGGTGATGCTCTCACAACTTGTGGCAGTGTGAACACTTACTCACCCTTCCCAAAGACAATGTTCTTACTGGTCAGGACGAGTCCAGGTGATATCTAAAGTCAGTGTAAGAGAACTCAAGCACCCATTAACTTTGGGTGAGCCTAACACAGGGCTGCTGTAGCGTACCAAAGACCCTTTCCTGCAGAGCTGGTGCCTGGACTAGATAAGACACAGAAGGAACAAGGGAATGTGCCCAATGGAAGTGCTGGAAACAGAACGCAGGTTTTCCATTCTCATGCTCTGAGGCATATTTGCTCCCAACAGACAGGTACATATCCCCTCAGGATACAACAGCCATAGTCTCAAACAATTCCATCCAGCAGGCAGGCTTCAACCCTCAGGGCACCACCACAATAACCCCTGTGAGCTGCCCTATTCCTCATGGAAAAACACCCCCAGAATCTCTATCACTTCATAAACCTTTAAAACCCAAACCTGGTTGGAGATACTTGCCCTGGTTGAGATCATTTCCCCCAGGCTGCCTGTCAGTCCTGGTTTGTACATTACTGGCAGCTCCCAGCACCCTTTGCTGGGAAAAAGGAGGGTTGAGAATTACAACAGCCCTGGAGAACTTGGCTTTAAACAAAGAAACAAACCCCAGCTTCATCATCCTGTAAAGTTCTATTGTGATTCCAAGTGTAACACAGAGCAAACAGTCAGTGCCCTGTCAGAGGAGACACCTGAGATAGTTCAGCTCATTTCAAGTGGCTGAAAACTGTCCTTAAAGCTTTTTGCTACTTGCAACTAGAACTGCACTAAAGAACATTCTCCCATCCACTGAAGCTTGGTTTCCTGTCCATGCAGACATCCCATCTGTTAGTATTGCAGCTAGAACTGCCAAGAACTACCTTTAAGCCCAGCTTGTGCTAAATGGGCTCCCTTTACCTGTGAGTCCCATGGAGGCATGCTCTGTCTTAGCAATGTGTCTTACTAATGGCTTTAACCTGAAGGGAGATTGAGACGAGCTCTTAGGCAGAAGCTCTTCCCTGTGAGGGTGCCCAGGGAAGCTGTGGCTGCCTCATCCCTGGCAGTGTTCAAGGCCAGGTTGGACACAGGGGCTTGGAGCAAGCTGCTCTAGTGGGAGGTGTCCCTGTTCATGGCAATGGGTTGGAACTGGATGAGCTTTAAGGTCCCTTCCAACACAAACCGTTCCATGATCTCCATTAAAAGATCCCCAATATTTTGCCTAAAGAAAAAGCCTAGGAAAAGTTGCCAGGCATTTATAAATAAGCACTGAGGGCCTGAGTGAGACATCAAGAACAGCCAGGATGCAGCCTTGCTCCTTTTCCACCCAAGCTCTGAGCACTTTGTTTTCTACCAGCACTGATCCAGCTCCATGCGCCAGCCTGGCCTTAACACCTCTTCTCACAGCTCCTGCAGGAAAATAAGCTCTGCAGAAGCCCCTGGGGAAGAGGAGCACTCCTTAAACACAGCAAGACAACAAACTCTCATCCAGTTGCCTCCTGCCAGCTCCAGCTCTCCACCCCATCAACCAGGGCCACTCACAAAGAGGCTCCTTTCCGGAGGGCTGTGAAAGCTGCATTGCTCTTCCAGTGCTCTGCTGGCCAGGCACAGCTAGAGGGAGAGCAAACAGCGAGCAGGAAAAGCAATAAACACTGAAACAGCAAGGGGAAAACATGCAGACAGTGTTTATGCCAAGCAAACAGCAAACACAACACTTTCCTTGCTAGAAAGCCAAGCTGCAGTAAAGAACCAGAGTAGAGAGTGCATCTAACAAAGAGGCAAGGGCTTTAAATGAGATTGAAGAACCTGACCTTAAAATTAAACACAAAATCTGGGGAGAGGTTATGGCCTGAGCTCTATTCTCAGGCCTACCCGGGAGCCTAGAGGCTGTTTGAAATCAGAACTGCTTGCCACAGGGGGAATAAAACCACTCTACCCTTTGTGAGCCTGGGAATAGAGGTTATTAAAGTAGTAATAAAGAAACACTCACTCCCTCCCTCCCCCCAAGCATCGCATAAACAGTAGACTTACCTGAATAACAGATACAGCTTCTCCACTCCACAGGGACCCAATACCTGCTCATCAGTACTAATACTATAAGCACCTTCCTATCCTTTCACCTCTGGCTATTTATCAGGGGAACACTGAGTCCTAGGAACTCTGCAGGGAGGCAGCCATCCTGCAGGATATTTGCTGCACCTGGGCCCCTGTCATGGCCTTTTAGCCTTCATTGACACCAGCCTAACCCGAGCATCACCCGAGTGAGAATCAGCTCTGTAATAAATGGGAGTTTGAGACTTCCTTTGCATGGGTATGAGCCAGGACACAAAGCAGTAAAGGCTCACGGTCGTCTTGGTACTTGGATCTGTTGTTGCAGGTTTACCAGCTCTTTGGAGTCTGATGTTAGGGCTCTCTCCATCACTGTAGTTACAATGCCGAAGTATGTGGTACTGATTTCTGAATCTCACTACTATTAGTGCTATATAGGACTTATTTTACTCTGCTTTTTAATACAGTCATCAACTCAGAACAGTTTTCAAACTACCCTTGAGTTTTCCTTGCAGACTAAACATTTAACTCACGTTCCGTTGCTCACTTCTATTTGCAGGCCTCTCTCAAAGAGGCTTAGAAAGGGTTTCTCTCTCTGTTTGATTTCATCACTGTCCTCGGCACTGATTTATAACCTGCACCTATTTATAACGACGAGTTTTATATGACAAACTACTCATTTTGCTTGAAGGTTAATAGCTCACCATCGGAGGGGAGTTTATATGTGAGGAAAGGCAGGGAATCTGCTGCTAATCCAACATAAATACCCCTGGAGTCAGTCTGGAGCATGGCATCGAAATCATTTACAAAACCTGAAATCTGAATAGAACTTAAACCCTCATAACCTGTCAGCTCCCAGCCAGGGAAAACAGCCCCAGAGTGCCTGCAACTGGAATATCCCTGCCTGGGAGATGGCTTTTATTTGTCTGGAGCAGTCAGCACAGAGAGCAAGGGTTGAACTGGACAGCCCTGGCAATGGGATGTGGCTCTCCTCAGCTCCTAATGATAACACGGCCTGTCAAGGGCTACTTTAAGGCTCTGTGTGAATTCACTGCAGATTCCATGTGTGAAGGGCTGGTCCAGCACTGCACTGAGCCAGTCAGCTTGGTGATAAATACAAGAGTAGTGAAAAGCAGCAAGATGGGGACAACCCAGCAGGTTTTAGTTACTATAGCTCCATAGGGCAAAATTAGAATCATAGAATAGTTCGGGTTGGAAAGGACCTTAAGATCATCAAGTTCCACCCCCCCTGCCATGGGCAGGGACACCTCACACTAAACCATATCACCCAAGGCCTTGTCCAAAATTCATAGTGGCCACATCAGCAGAAACCCTTCTGGAGTTAAGCCCTGGACTAGATACATCCCTACACTCTGGGATGAATCCCTAACATCTTTACCAGATATTCCACCAGCCTCAGTGGCCTCTGTCAGGCTCATAAATCAATTACAAGGTGTTTTGTAAGGGCACCCACCGTGGGAGCTAAATCCTCCTCCTAGTGATACTACCCAGCCTAGAGCTTTGAGACAGACGTCTTCCAGAGGCACAAGGGTGTGATATTTACCAGCCTTGCTAAGCACGTAACTTCAGCTTGCAGCTGGAAACTTAGAGCTGGAATCTGTTTAGAAGGAGGAAATATGAGTGAAGATGATGCTTTTATAGACACTGAAATTAGCAGTCAGTGCTCATCGAGGATGGTTTGATTTACTGGGCCTGAAATACACCCGAAGCCACAAAGCAGCTTGTTCACATCACAGCCTGTGTAAGAGGGAGGTGTAGCAACCAGAGTAATGTGGTGTATAATGAGTATTGAGCTCAGAGGGTCATATGGGGCCACAGCATCAAACTCAGTGCCAGTATCTTAAAAGCAAGAAGCTCTCGGGTAGGAAAAATTCATGTGAGAGATCCCTGGATAGGGAACACATCTCCCTCATCTGAGAGCTGCACGGAGCATTGACCCTAAGAAAACCAGGCTGATTTGCATTAGTTTTGTCTAAATCTGAACTATATACACAACAAAAAGCCCAGTGCAGATGGCTGCAAAGATGGGTTGAGGCTTTTGTAGAGGAAGGGCATAAAAAATGCAGCAACTAGTTGTGTTTGCTGTTCTGCTAACACCTCAATAGTGAGATGTCCCCATCATATCCTTCTGCCACAGCACATAGATAGAGCCCTGGGCATGCTGGAAGCATCCAGGAAACAAAAAAAGGGCATTTAATTTGTCCCCTCTTTTAGACTTCTCCCCTTGCGTGCCACAGAGAGCCACTGCCACTGAGTGGGATTAACATCCTTGGCCATTAAACCATCAGCTCGAGTACATGGGGTTTATTCTGTTATAAACAACTTCTTCAGCCTGAACTCAGTCCTCTTGAGCTCGTAGTTTCTTGGCCTATAAATGTAATGCCTAGAGAGGAGCAGCCTCGCACACCATTAATCTCCTCACTCCAAACAGCACAGAAGCTTTGCACAGTGTTTGTCCCAGGCACAGCCCAGCCAGGAGCCAAGTGTCCACATCAGTCACGGGGTTGGAGGCCCAGCCTCAGCTCCCTGCAGGGCTCTTTCCACCCCTCTGACCCATCTGACTGCTGGTCAGACCTTCTCATACTTACACTAAGTGCTGCTGAAGAGCCAAGGTACAAGAGAACTGAGGCCTGGGAGCATTCAGAGCTAAAAGACTCTTTTAAGAAAGGGGGGTGGGGTGGAATAAAGGAAAAAATTAGGGGAAAAAGGAAAAAATAGGGGGGGAAATAGGGGAGGGAATAGGAGGGAGAAAACGGGGGGGGGAGGGGAAAGAATGGGGAAAGAAGAGGGAAAAGAAGGGAGAAATAGGAGTCTTTTGGCTAAAAGACTTTGGTGATGCAGAAGAAAGCTCCTTAAGGGACAGCAGGCATTCCAGCAGCTCCTAGTACACTGGGGAAGCACCCATGGGGACAGCGCTTCTTATATACATAAGGGAGAAGAGGTACAAAGGCAGAACAGTTAGTCTCCTACTAAGGAGATGGTGAGAGTAAAACACAGCAAAGAAGGGGGGAGAAATAAGTCACAAATCCCAAACCAAAGTGTGACAAACAGCTTTAGTTCTACAGCAAAATAAATATTATAACTCTGGTTTACTCAACAGTGAGACTTGGCTCAAACCCACCTATAGATACACAACATATGCTGCATGTCACACCACTTGGATTCTGTCGCTGCAAGTCGTGCAGGAAACAGCCCCATTTATTACAGATACACAGTACAACATACAGTAATACATGCTGGGATAGGGGCTGTGTGCCCTTACTCCACTTACTCCATCAAAGCCAATCTTTATTGCTAGGGTTTAGTGATGAATTCATGTGTTACATTGCTTCCTGAAGCTCCAGAAATGATGACTCTTACTACTTGCTGTGCCTCTAAATAGCATGTTCTCCCCAAAGTGTACCACAAAAAAATCCATAGGAATTCCGGCATGTATTGTGGAGCAGGAATGAATATATGGACATTGATAGCTGCTGTATTTTAGACAGTCATACAGGTCCAGTTAGGACAGCCACATCCCTTTGATTAGAAAGCGAATTCACCCGTGTGTACTTGTGTAACAGCACTACTTGATTACTCCCTGTACCCTGATCATACCCTCTCCCTTCCTCTTCCTGTAGGCATCACTTGAATGTTCTTCCTAAAGGACAAAAAAATACCATTTAGCACCCTTAAAGATCTGTCTCAAGGTATTTATAATGGAGATGAAAAAGCCAGTTTCATGCCTGGTTTACAGCTCTTGAACTAAGACATCTTTGCTTACCACCAACTCCATCAGCAGTGTTACTGGAGCTTGTAGGGACATCACGGGTTGGTTGATCAACCTGAACAGCAGACCCAGCAATAGATGACATTGTTTCCACACCTCCTGCTGGCCCCAGCAGTGTGTGTTTTCATTGCACAAAGATATTGTAGTTGATCAAAAATGGAGCACAGTGATCAAAGGGATGTGCTCCATTCCCTGCAGACATTCCAGAACAAGTATCTGGACTCCAATTTGGGCTTTGCTACCACCTATTTATGACACTGTGGCACAAAACCATGCTAAGTTGGATCAATACAAGGGCCAGCGGTCTGTTGGATAGGAAAGCTACAGAGGTTCATTACATGACTGGGTTTTTGAACAACAAGGATGTTACCGCATCTTGGGTAACACCTTGAAACATCAACACCCTTTTACTCTCTTTAAAGGACTTTATATCCTGGAGCTGTATGCAGAACACTTTGGGGCTGGATCTCACATGCTTACATCCAGAAACATTCACCGGATGGTCTTTTAGATGGTCTTTGTGAGCACTTTAACCCAAGCAGAGCTCAGAAAGACTCCCTGTAATCCCGGCCACTGTTTCCCTGCAGTTGAACAAGCACCAAGCAGATGACATATCTGATCCAAGGCTGCTCTCCCCACTGCCTTTGCCAGGCTTTGACAACCAGTGTGATGCATTTGACACATTAACAAACCCACACGTGTATCTTACTAAAACATAAGAACACAAGTAGGGGAGTTCCTGCTAGAACTGGTGCCATTGGCCTTACCTTTTCATAAAGCCAAAATTTACAGGCAGCGAGGTATTCACTCCATCAATCGCATCAAGGCAATACTTAGATGTAAAGAACCGCAATTAAAGAGTTCAGCCCTTGGATTCCCATTTCTGAAGCAGGCATTGTCTGAGAATTCAACATACTACTTGTCAATATATCCAATTCTGAACATGAGAGAGGGCTTGTACCATTTACAGCTGAGTGTAAAAAGCGGTTTTGCTGGCAAACCCTTGTCTCCTTCCTCCCAACACATAGAATATAGTCACTGTTTTACTTCCCCTCTCAATCCTTCATTTACAAACTCAAGCACCGCACAGTCAATCCCAAAAGACACACTGATTACAAGTGCTATTGTGTTCTAACGTAACAAATGCCAAACCTCAGCCTATTGTTCAGTGAGCACTGGTGAAGCACAAATTCAATATCACAGAGTTCATTTCTGAATGATAAAAGTGTATTCTTTATGATGAATGAACTGGTGTGGACCTTGAAAAGCAGTAGCCTCCGAAAGCAAGCTGAAGTAGCTGTGAAGGGAAAGGCGTTTTGCCTGGTTAAAAAGATGCCAACAGGAAGCAGTCTTCAAGAGGCAAAGTAAAGGTTTCTTCAGTCAAATATACACTGCAAGGCTCTAATCCATATCCTTCCCTGCTGCAGACGATGCTATGCACCCATTAACATGCCCATGAAATCAGATCCATTCTGGATGGTGATGGGGGCTCCAGCGCTGTTGTCGACAAATATGGAGGTGTACTGGCCAGCCTGCAGAGGGAATGAGAGGGAAAGGAAAGTATCTGACAGTTCATCCCAGTGTAAAAAGGTAGAGGGGGAAAGCATTTCACTACTATGGACTAAGCACAGGGGTCTCCTGCACTTTTCTGTGGCTCTGGGAACAGGATCTGACCTGTTCATTTAGTGCAGCTTTGACCTGGGGGAAGATGTGCAATTGTGTTATAGGTTTATTACTTAGATCCTTACTGCACCTGCATCTTTTTGGGTGACGAGCCAAGTAAGTCATCCATGCTTCAGACTCCTTTCTATGTAATGGGAAGTAGAATTGTACCTTGACAATGCTAGGGGAGATGTGAGCAATGGAATACTGTCATTTCTTAGAGGGAAGGTTACCTCTGTAGCTTGAAATCAGAACATTTAACACAGGTCTGGCTTTTGTTCCTGTTGCTGCCCCAGATTCTCTCTAATCACCCCAGGTAAGGCTTTTAACTTCTTTAACCTTAGAAAGAAGGTTAATAAAGTCTTCCCCATCTCCAGGTGGGAATTCAGCCTTGCCACTAAAGAGCGACACAGCCTGCCAAGCAAATTAGCACAGTGATTCCCAGCTTCCATAGGCTTACCTGCAGCTGCAGTAAGCCATGGACATAGATAGTGAAGATCTTGCTGTTGCTTTCCAGACCAGCAATGACTTCCAAAGACCTAAACAGTAGCAAAGGAAAACAACAGGTTAAACGCCTCAGGAAGTCACAACAGATGTATGTGGAGTGACTACAGTCTCATGAGCTCCCTAGAAATAGGGCCTGGTGGTTCTAGTGCCCATCTCTACTAAGCAGGTGGAATGTTGACCTGATTCTAGCTGTGATAACTGCCTTGAAGAGAGAACAGTAGAACCTTGTCCTCATGGTAGGTCTAATGGAAGACCTACAGAGGGTTCAGGATTGTGAATGCAGAACTCAGCTGGAGCCACCTTCTCTCACAGAGGCCTTTCTGGAGGTCCTATAGTCTCCATCCCCTACCCCTGAAGAGGTGCTGCACACCCCCTTTAGATTTCCCTGTGTACCAGTTATCCCAGTTTGTTGACTGCCACAATAGCTCCAAAGCAATATGAAAGCGCAGAGCTCCATGCCTGCTTCCTCTGAAATCTGCCCAGCCAACGGCAGCAGATCTAGTTGTTTTCCCAAGAAATCCAACGCCTTTCCTCACTTTTTTCCATGAAGTGATGGTGACAAAACCTAGCAAGTGCAAACGTGCTGTTTCCAGCCCCCTTGCAAGGAAATAAGATGCATGAGAGGTAGGGGAATTTGGCCCAAAGAGAGCAAGTCACTTGGCACCACCTTGACTGTAGAGCACAATCCGTGTGTCCTATCCTGCCAAAAGCCTGGCTTGGGTGGGAACTTCCCACCATTAATCTCTTTTACTCCAACTGTCTCCTTGCCTCCCAGTTTCCATCTCTCTCAGCCGAAAGCCCTCAGGGCTCTTTCAGCTCCCTCAATGAATGACTGTGTGTGCTGACATCCCCAGGAAATTCTACAAGCCTCAGTGGCAGGCAGCTCAGCCTCTGCCAGCAGTGTCTGTCCAGACAGGTTCCCATCCCTCAACCCATCTTCCTTCCATGCCACAGACCAGTCACACTCTCACCCACCACATGAGAGGTGTCTCAGAGACGATGAATCTGCTGATGCTAAGAGCAGATTCTAAGAGCTTTCAGCTCCTGCAATGAGGAAGGCACAGGAGTTTCCATGGCCCCACAAGGAATCTTGCTATTCAGGTAACTCTTGTGCTCACATTCACCAGAACAAGGAAGCAAAACTAAAGTCATTCACCTCTATTTTCCCCCTATTCGTTCTCCTCATCACTGCAGCACTTCCATGGCAACATGAGTGAGATGCTGTGGTGCATACAGGATGCAGCTGAAATCATCAAAATTGAACCTCTGGCACTAATCTGAAGTGTTTCTCTCATTCTGTTTGTGATGATAGCTGAGCATTCAGCATCTTCAGCTACATCCAGTTTCATTCACACTTCTCTCAAGATGTGCAGTATTCAGCTATTTAGAACAATTGGCACTGAAAAGTTACAAACCAGCATAAAAAAAAAGCATTTAAAAGCTAAGGGCCAGATGGAATCTCTCCTCAGAGAAGTTCTACAGGCATTTATCATATCAAATTCACTGCTGGTGAACCCGATTTCCACACTTGATTGGATCATTGGCCCATCTGAGGAAACCAGTTGCCACGGCAGCGTTGTTGTAACTCACGTGTATCGGTGGCACAAGGATTCGATGCAGATCAGCACTCGGACGTTGTCTCTGGCTCGGAGCTGGACTTTACTCTTCAGCTCACTGTGATCTGAAGGAAGCAGTAGAAGCAATATAAGCACATCACAGAGCACCAGTTGCTGGTGTCTGGCTTAGCAGAGACACCAGGAATCTTATGGCTCGTGGTTGGGTTTGCATGGCATTGTTTGGGGAGGGGGCTTCTGTAAGAAGGTGCTAGAAACTTCTATGTGTCTGATAGAGCCAATGCCAGCTGGCTCAATGCATACCCACCACTGGCCAAAGCCAAGTAAATCAGCAATGGTGGTAGCACCTTTGGGATAACACGCTTAGAATCAGAATAGTTTGGGTTGGAAAGGACCTTTAAAGGTCATTTAGTCATCTAGTCCAACCCCCTGCAGCCCATGGTGAAGACCATGATGAGGCAGGCTGTCCCCTTGTAGTCCATTGAAGCTGTAACTTCCACACATGAATATCACCCATAGGGAGTGTTATGTGCTTGGCTTGCATGGAGCAGCCTGCTGTGGCATTCAGTCTGTGAAAGTACCCAGCTCTAAGGACAGGGGTTTGGGCCATGGTACCAAAGGGAGAGCTCGCTGCAAAATACTGCCATGACCCATGCTTCAAATCAGACAGGACCCAGAGAGTTCTGCAGGGCTCCATCCTGCACCTCTCAAGCAGTACAGGATTGGTTTCTGTGGGCACCACTCACCAATGTGGATGTTGGCTGAAAACTGGTAGATGCCGGACACGGGTGCTGTGAAACGCCCTGTGGCCAGGTTCAGTCCTGTCCCCCGGAGGAAAGCGCCTTTGGCCAGAGGCTGTAAGACGGGAAAAGCAGACCTTGAACAAGTGCTCAGCACCCCAACAATCACCTCTGCCCGTGACAAAGAACAAGCTTACGTGCATGAGAACAAAGCTACTGCCTTGTCTCCCCAGAGCACACCTTCCAGATGGGTTCTCTCTCAGCATCTGGAACCCACAGGAGGCAAAATGATCAATATGAGACATGAAGATGCTCTTTTTGCTCACTGCTGAGCTCTTCTAACCCATCTTGACTCACTGTGCTCACTGCATCCCTAATGCTTTGCTGGTCCTGTTGGCTTCTAGCCTCCACTGATGTTCTGATACACAAGATCATAGAATCATAGAATAGTTCGGGTTGGAAAGGACCTTAAGATCATCCAGTTCCAACCCCTGCCATGGGCAGGGACATCTCCCACTAAACCATGTCACCCAAGGCTCTGTCCAACCTGGCCTTGAGCACCGCCAGGGATGGAGCATTATATGATCTCCCATTACATGAGTCAAAAGATCCCTACTGCTCCCAAACACTTCCTAGATGGGGCCAAGCAGTGTCCCCAGGCTTAAAAATGGGACCTTATGCATTGTTTTGTGACACAAGTACAGAGGAAACACTCCTATGGGGCTCTACCCACTTGAGGTCTAAGTCAGGCAGCTTTGATACTGTTGAAGAACAACCGCTTGGATCCTTACACATCCCATACTCAGTTTCATTTCGTTCTAGCTTTGGGTTCTCCAGAATAAGCAAAACCCCGCAGCATCTCCTCCTGTCCAGGAAGCAGCTCTAAGTCAAACTCACAGCCCACGATCTGACTCAGGCTAAAACAAACTCGAGGAGAAATGTTTATTGTTTGCTTTGGCCTCAGATTCAGATTCAGCCTGAAGCTGGAGCTGGTGGAGAAGCAGCTTCACTGGGCCAAGGCAGCACATTAGGCAGCCTCTGCTTCCACCACAAGGGCATTCTGTGCAGTGTGAGTGTTGTCCTGAGAGGTGTGCTCTGCACTAGGCTTAAGGCACAGAAGAGCTGTTCAAACCTGGTTCAAATACCCCAAAACCATGCACAACACATAATAACCCAGCATTTGAGTATGGTTTGCGCTATTAGGTGGTGAAAGGGGCCTGAGACATGGGTGAAGTTTGTAGCAGTGTTGCCATGGGTGCTGTTAGGCTAAAAATATAGTGGAACACCTTTGTTCAAGTACTAGAAGGAAGTTGTTTGCTATTCTAGTTCATCACAGCCAGGAATTGAGAGCTTTCACAGTGCAGGGTAGGATTAACACCCTTAGCTTTCTCTTTGATGGGAAGTAAAGCTGCACATATTTGGGTCTGGTGGTGTTTGTTATAGAGTTACCACATGGTAGAAGGAGTGCAATGACTAATCTGCCTTGAGTCAGCAAATCCCAGGCAAGGCTCAAAGAGAAATTCCTTCTTCACTCGATCTAGCTGAAGCCTTAATATTTCATAGGGCTAGAAATGATTTATGTATGCAGATGGTGGGGAAAATATATCCATGTTTGCAACAGCAGGGACACCTCCCATAAGTATAATGGCAAAACAGTGATAATGAGCTGCAGAACAGCTACATTTCATATGTTTATATACTTTTTTATATATTTATCAATGTGCACTGATGTATAGAATCATAGAATGGTTTGGGTTGGAAAGGACCTTAAGATCATCTAGTTCCAACCCTCTGCAATGGGCAGGGATGCCTCACACTAGACTATGTGTATGCCCATGTGCATATATACATACACACAAAAGGAGCTCTGTTTTCTTTGCATATACATATGGTCAATGTATCATCTAACCTAACAACGAAGACTATGGAAGGAGCTTGATTCTGTTCTTATGCTATCACTACACCATCATTTTTGGCAATGGTATTTTGGATTTATCTCACTGAAAGAGCAGATCCAAGCCCTGTATGTGTAAAGCTGCCCTGCATAGTTAATTCATTCCTTTCTTGTTACAGCTATTAGCAGAATCAGCAGCATAATTCCAAACCCACTGGCTGGGCATGGAAGGCAATTTTAGGCACCAGTAAATTATCACTGATAAAACATTCCTGTTTCTTCATGCCCTCTGTGGCTTTGTTATTCTTTTTGCTCAGAGAAATAGACAAGGCAGGGTGAGGTTCTCTGGGCAAAAGATTCCATTAAAGCCCATGCCAATGAGAGCTCCTGCTGCATTTGCTGCCTCGAACACTGCAGGGATTTCTAGCTGCGAGCTAACCACTTGCACACAGTCATTTCAGTGAGCAGACCAACAGCAAACTAACGACTTATGTACAGCCATTCTGTACAAGGCCAGCTTCTCTTCCTCAGTTCATCTTCCTCGTGCACTCCGTAGTTTATTTCTGGGCGGAAAACGGGAACCATGCACAGAGGATTGAGATGTTTCACTTCTCAGTAATAAACAACATGGAAAGCAATGCATTGACTTAGCTGGTATATAAGGAAACAGCTCAGTTGTGCCTGCACAGCAGCCACAATGTGCAGAGGATGCTCCACTCTCCTGAAGCAGCAATAACATTCAGGTGCCAGAGGCAGACATTTAGCTGGACCTTAAGGCACTAGAGAAACCAGGACTGCAAAGCACATGGACCACTTTAATCTTAAATGGTGTGATTCCAGTAACATTCCTGGGCTCCAGATAAACCCCACTTCCATGGCATGTCAGAGGCTGCAGTTACTTCAATCCTGGCTGGGTAAAGTACCATCCTGAAAGCCTTTCAAGAGGCAATCGTTAGAAACCTCAAACAATGAGATACAGGAGGAAGAAGTGTGGGGAATTTCATTCCAGATACCAAGGAATTTGTGAGAGCAAGAGGAAAAGAAGGAGGGAATATTCTTGGAGGAAATTTAGCATGGGAGGATGAGAAAACCATGATGCACTCGTACTCAAGGTCGGAGTGACTTAGACACCATCCTCAAATGACAGTGTAGAAGTGATATCCTGACACAGGGTCTTTCCACTATCTCAGAATGCTTTGGGTAAGGTCCAAATCCAGGAATTAGAGTCAATCCTTATCATTGCACTGAGAAGTAGCAAACTGTTGGCTTCTTCACCCTATTAAACTGACACAATGGAGGCAAAGGAATTATCTCTCTCTCTCCCCCTTGGACTGTTCAAAGCCAATGTTTTCATATTTGCAAGAACATCCACTGTCTCCCTCCCTGCAAATTCCCCTATATCAGAGCACAAGCTAAAACCAGACACTTCTTGTCCCAAAGCTGAAATGAAAGGCTGGCATCCAGAGCCCTGCCAGCCCTCCCACAGCAGCTTCAGGGCCAGGAGCAATTAGAAAGTAGCTAGGCATGGGATAACAAAGCATGGGAAGCATCAGCCTACACACTGATTGCTGAGATATCTTTATTCACATTTTCCCTCCTCATTAATGAGGCAGCAGATCTCTTTAGCCCTGCCCACACTTCAAGTACAATCTTGCCTCCGTGCCAGCACCCACAGTGCTGTCAAACCAGGCTTCCATAAGTATATCTGGGAAAGGTCCAGGAAAGCACCTTGTTTAGAACATAACCACTGCCTCTAGTCCTGCAGCTGGGAGAGGTCCTAGCAGCAAAACTGCTCCATAGGAAAGGATCTGCTGGGCAAGTTTATTCCAAAATGGGACTCAGGGCAGCTGGGAAGCTCAGCACCTTCCTACATGGGCACTGTTACAAACCCTGCTGAGGAAAGCCATATTTCCTGTTCATAGTCTTCAAACGCTTCTTAGCACATCACAAAAGCAACCACATACCTGAAGGCCTTTCGCTATTAGACAGTCTTTGTGACTCCAGAGTCTGGAGTAATTCCCCTCAATTACCAAGGAACTATTTGGTTGTAGCTATTACATTGCTTAACATCTGTACTTCAGATTCAGGCCCTATTTGCAGCTGGTTAGTAGAGTTTTAATAGCAGATTCAACAGCTTGCTTGTAACCGTGATTATGCTGACCTACAGCATCCCCTGGTAGTGTGCTCATCATTATAACATGATTGTAATGAAATTATAGAGGTAATATTTGCTAGTCTTCTATAAGATATGAAGTAAAGAATTTGAGCATCAGGACTGGTCTATCTAAAAAAATGATGTCTGGGCTCTTATTTGGCCTCACAAATCCATAACCAATGGCTTCTGTCTGCCTCTGCCATTTTTCTACATCTAAACATTACTTTGGAATTAAACAGGGTGTGCACTGAAACAAGAAACAGCTCCTTCACACTAATGGCAGACATGGACAAGTCTTTCTCCATCATTAACTGAAACAAAACCTGACTGTTGTTTGGACCTGTGAGACAGCCCTCTCTTGCACAGACCTGTTAGAACTTCAGTAAGAACTGTAATGAGGTTCAGCTAGAGGCGGGGAAAGGCTGCCTCTTGGGTTTGTCAGGAAGCTAAATGTCCATCTAACTGCAGTGAGCTTCAGCACTGAAATCATAGAATCAACTACGTGGGAAAACACCTTTAAGATCATCACGTCCAACCTTTACCCCAGGACTGCCAAGGCCATCACTAATAAACCATGTCACATCACCATATGAGATCCTACTTCTGTCAATCACAGAAAAGGCAGCACTGTATTCATAGTATCCAAGCCTGAGGGATTAGTCTGCCCTTTCAGGAAGCACCTTTATCCACAGAGCCACCCAGCAGCTTTGCAGACGAGGGGGACTACAGCTGATCTACACATAGTGGCTGCTGTGGAGTTGCACAGGTTCAGTCTGTAATCCCTTCTCACCGACTGGAAATTCTGAAGTTCTACCAGGGTCTTCTTGTCTACAACGACTTGTCCTTTTAGCTTGCAGTGGAATGCCTCCTCGACACGTCTGTGGGCTGAAACTTCCTCCAAGGAGAGCAGGAGGGGAGGCAGCTGGCTAGGGTGGGCTGAAATAGCCAGGGATGCTCGGCGCTCAATGGCTTCTGGGGAAAGAAAAGGTATAGGAAAGGCTTAGTTTAAGAGCCTGGTCTGTGAAGCCATTAGTTCTGCATTTAACTCTGCAATTTGAACTAAGCAGCAATGGGGAAACATTTTGTCACATTTTTGATTCCCAGATAGGGGAATGCTTTCAAAGCCAGTTCTTCACTTGCCATGGTGCTCACCAAAAGAGGCAGCTCACAAAGGCACAAAACACAGTCTTTACCTTTCAGTATCTCCTTAAACTCCTGCAGAAGGACTTCCCGGGTGACTTCAGCACCAGGTGCTCCTGGAGGCCCCTGGGGACCAGGAGGTCCTGGGGGCCCAACAAGGCCACGCTAAGGAAGTAACCAAAGAAACACAGGTGAATTAGAAGCAGGCTGTTGCACTGATAGAACCAGAACACTCTCATCCATGAGCCAGTCCTACAGCCACGTGAGCAGCACCCAATACTCTCAGTTCAACTATAGATAGGCCTGATGCAGTAAATCTTAAGCCGGTCTCCAGCCAGCTGTGAATTCCAGCACTTGGAATTCACTCCCATCTTTATGTAGGAGGATAAACTTTGCTCAGGTAAACACCAACTGGTTCTTCAAGTACCTTTATACAGCGTGAAGCACAACAGGCACAACACTAAGTTTGCTGCTTCTGTATCTTCTTGTAGCACCAAATCATACTGGCCTTTAAGCTTCTTATTCTATTTTCTAACCAGAATAACCATCTAGCTACACTTTGGGTAGATACTAATATAACATATATTAATATCTTAGATAGATATTAATATAGATATTAATATATTTTGCTTACAGTGGTCACATACATGAATATTGGTGCAACAGTAGAGCTCTTGGGAAAAATGACACAGTTCATTCAAAGCTTTAAACTAGAGGCATGAACACAACAGTGTTATCAGGGCTATTTTGATGGATGAAGTTCCTGTTTCCTCAACGAAACTGCAGTAAGCCTGCATGGAAGCACTCCTGCCTATCAGCTCCCGCAGAAATAGAAGGAGATCATTAAAAGCAGCACTTTAAAAGTGCACATATGGTCAAGCAGCACCCAGGCAAAAGCTGAAGCACAGGAAAAACCTTGCACATCAGTGTAGGAAGGGAAGCTGCAGTGCACATGTATTAGCTGATGGCAGCAGAGCAATAACCCACTAGTTTCTTGTCTTTGCCTTTGCATTTCCTTTTAGAGGTGTTGCCATCATCTGGGCGGTGAACAAAGGAGATCCAGGTCCGCCGTGGGTCTGTGATTCGAGGATCTGGAGATTCTAGGACCTAGAGAGAAACAAGAACAAAGACCCACATCACTGTAGCTCCCTGTACCTCTGTATCCCATTGAATCGCATGGATTCAGAGAATGCAAAGTTTCCAGACCAGAAGGAACCAGTAAAAGCAAGGAGCTGGGAGCCGGTGTACATCAGGGACCTTTAGCTGCTGAGACTCTCAGCCCCCTGACAGTCCTCTTATGTACCACAGAAAACCTGCCCAGATGCCAAGGATTGTTCACCACTGGCATCCAGTACAAATCAGTTGGATCAATCAAGCAATACAGGAGATTAAAATGTACAGAAAACCTTGAAATGCTCCAGAACTTTCAAATCAGAGGCTGTGGAGTGACAAATGTGCACACAGAAAGAAAAGAGCTCACAATGACAACCAAAGTCCACGTCAGTGCCAGTTTGTCCATTGGCACATTTAACTCCCTTGGCCATTCCTGTGTTCTGGAAGTATACCATAGCCATACAGAAAGTATCTAGAGAAGCTTTGACATTACACTGCCTAGTTCTGGATCTCTTCTAAGCAGAGCCTGGGTAGAAGAGGGGGTCTGTCTATGAATTTGGGTCTACTTCCTATTGGACTTCCTCATTCCCATTACTCCCCTCCCAGAGACAACCAGAAGTGATCAAACAGTGCTCAAACTTAGTTAGAATGAACTTCTAACTTTAAACCTGAAAAAGGCACCAGAAATCACTGGTTACCAATGCCCTGCCATGCTCTTACCAAGGGCAATGAAATGCTAACTCTGCAGGCTCCAATCTGTTGACACATCAGCATCCCAGATGCCCATCACAGTGAGGATAAATGCACACAAGCCCCCCCTAGGGTTCCATGAACTATGCTGAAGTATTGAGAGCCATTAATGAAAGAGCCAGAGAGGAAAAGCTGCAATGAACACTTAAAATCCATAAAACAAACAAGCAACCAAACCCCCCCCCCCCCCCAACCTTATGCCTAGTGAAAACTCCTGGAATTCATTCCATAAACCTGGTTTTAATTCTCCTGGTGAAACAGAACAGGTAGAGAGGAGAATTCCAGCAGGAAAGCAGCACAAGAGTGACGTTTACAGTTATTCCTAGACCTTTACAAGTTTATGTAAGTCAATATTGATCTATCACCATCTGGGAGGAAGAAAACAAGGTGGTTGTGGGGAAAGCATAGAAGCAAAGGCACTTTCCAGGTCTAAAAGTGTTTGCCCTGAGTATTAAGCTCCTGCTAGGTCTGACAGCACCAGACAGTTCTGCCGCAGCTCGGACATCACAGCTCTATACTCAGTGGCCTTAACAGTCCCAGTGACCTTGCAAGGTGGTTCCAGTGCTGCCAGGTTAGCAAACACAGCTACGTTTGCTCACTGCCTGTCCCACTTGGCTCCCTAAAGCATTGCCACTTCTCAGAGTACCAGAGTGAGTTTTAGTAACGTTTCTAGTGCCACTTAGAAGCAGCAAAGGAGGAGGACTGCAAATGTGAGGTGGAAATAGCAGGGCTATAGCAGGAGAAAAGAGCCCAGGCTGTGTGATCTGCTATGAAAAAGCCATGCAGCTTGAATTGCTTTCAAGTTAAATCTGAAGTCTGCTGGAGTTGTGTCTGAGGTTATAAGGAATGTTGATGCTTCTGAGCCTGGAAAGCTCCCTCTCTCTGGCATGCGTCCAGGCACACGGGGTAGTACAAGGCACTTGTTCTGAGCTGATTTGATCACAACTAAAGAGCTTCAAACAGGCTGAACAAATGATTGACAAAGCAGCAGAAAAGGAGCAGCTCCCCAGGAAGCAGATGTGCTGTGAGCTGAGCAAGGGTATTCCTTAAGCACCCGCCTCAAACTCTGTGAAGCCAACTCGGACCTTCTCTATTCAGCAAATAGTCGTAGGTGATTTACTGCTCAGACACAACCCACAGCAAGATCTACTATTGAATTGCTCTATTCAGGCAGTCCCTTTATCCTCCCCTCCAGATATATGGCTGCAGAGTAGCTCATGTCTGTGCTCTAAGCCACAGCAAGGACATCCCAAGATACCTCATGATACTACGCATGCATTCTACTGTAGTTAATGAGAGACTGAGTTATGGTTGTGCACACTCCCCCTGCTCAAATGTAGCAAGACAAAGTATTCATAACAGCATAGTTCATTGTTTCTGTACCAGAATCAGTCTTGAACAGACCTTTTGTGTTTAGAAGCACACTTACAGACAGCCCTAATTCACACGTTTAGTCAAGGGGTTCTAGTACATTGTTTTAGCTAAATTATTATTTGCCTTTTATACTTACCACACCCAGGATTTAAATAGCTTTCCAAAATCCCATTGGAAAGTAATGTAAATGGAGCAGCATAGGAAATCCCAGGTATTGTGGGATTAGTCACCACAATAAAGCATTAGACTCTTGCCACAGATTGCTTGACTGCAGATCTGTGTGAAGCATAGGACAGGCTGAGAAGGCCCTTTCCTTTCCATCTACTGTAACACAGAAACATCAAGTCCACAGGCAAATGTTCACAAGGCTTGCACAAGTCCTTAGAAGAGCACACGAGGTGCAACTTATGTCTATAACAAACATGGAATATATGTATCAGTTCTGTGGAGGTTTAATGGTTTCTGATGGAAAAAGCTTGTTCTTTCCTACCCCACTTCATCTGAAAGCAGATGGGTGCAGCATCACCACACAGGGCATCACTATTTATGAGCACTGAAGTTAACAAAGCTCATAAATCTAAAGCAGGTAAAAGCCAGCCCATGCTTTACCCAAAGGAATCAGATGCCTTTTTATCCCAGTGACCGGGACTGACAGGTCTGTGGCGAAGCTGCAGTGCAGCACAGAAGGAAGCATCTTCTTACTGGAAGCACCCATCTCAGGCAGGATGGAGCATTCCCTCAGTGCTGGAGCGGAAACAGCAGAACAACGGCTGAGGAAAGGCAAGTAACATCAGTTTGTCCTTCAGAAAGGCCGGCCCATGTGGCAGGAACTCAGAACTGCAGTTTCCAGAGCACAGCAAGCACAAGACCAAGAGAGTCTTAGGCACGGGGATGCAGCATTTGCTGCGGATGTGGAATAGACCACTCAAATATTCCTGGTTTCCAGCAGGCTGCAAGTCAGGCATGAACTCCCCTCCACTAAAAAGCCAGGAACCAGGCCAGCTAGAAGCAGAAGCCAGCAATCACGGGCAAGCTCCGACCATTAGCTGTGAAGACAAACAGATGTCCTCAGCCTTTCTGGAGCTCCAGCTGTGAAGAAACAGGCCAGAGCAGACATCTTGTCAAGGAGGAAAAAGAAATCCAGATGGCACATCCCAGCAAAATCAATGGATAACCCCCCCCATCCCTCTCCAGTGGCTTGCTTGAATTACAAATCCCTCTAGAAGACAGTCATGGCACTCCCCGGTTTCTCCAGCCCGAGGATGATTGACAGTTAAAATGAATGTTCCATCCTTGTGGTGTTATTATTTAATTACTATGGCATGCATGAGCAATCCCAGCAATAAGCATGCAAGCCTCTATTTTTCTTGGCAGCAGCAGCCTCCAGCAGCCAGAGAGACCTCGCAGCCAACTCAGGTATCAGGGAGGGCTGAGAACAGCTTTGGAATCCCAGCAAAGGGGACTTGTCCCTCCTGGGCTGCTGGGTATTGTCTCCTACGGGAGGAATCCTCAGGTTAACCACGGTGAAATCAGGTTTAGCCCTTAACACTTGGAGCAGTTCCTCCAAAATCAACAGCAGCCTTGCCAGCAAGTTTTAATGAACTTTCAATCAGGCCTTTTGCCATCACTTGGGAATCACAATGGCATCTGTCCCTCCAGAACTGATGAGCCCCCTCTCTCCATAATTTCCTCCCAGTTAAAGACAAGTTGAGCTGGAATTTTGACTGCTATACACAAGCAGAACCTGTGGTTCTCACAGGCTCCAACTCCCAGAACAGCATGCACTGCCCAGAGACACACACAGGCTCTGGCCAGGATTCAGCCAGCATGGAAGGAACTACCAGCAGGAATCTACAGTCAAGAAACAGAGTTTGGATCCTGAGAAATTCCTGAACTGTAGCTGAACCTTCCTGAAATTCAGGGATACTGGGATCCAGTGTGCATCCCTGCTAAAACCCACAGTGAAGTGGACTGGGATCCAGTGTGCATCCCTGATAAAACCCACAGTGAAGTGGACTGGGATCCAGTGTGCATCCCTGCTAAAAGCCAGAGTGAAGTGGACTGGGATCCAGTGTGCATCCCTGCTAAAACCCACAGTGAAGTGGACTGGGATCCAGTGTGCATCCCTGCTAAAAACCACAGTGAAGTGGACTGGGATCCAGTGTGCATCCCTGATAAAACCCACAGTGAAGTGGACTGGGATCCAGTGTGTATCCCTGCTAAAACCCACAGTGAAGTGGACTGGGATCCAGTGTGCATCCCTGCTAAAAACCACAGTGAAGTGGACTGGGACCCAGTGTGTGTCCCTGCTAGAAACCACAGTGAAGTGGACTGGGATCCAGTGTGCATCCTTGCTAAAAGCCAGAGTGAAGTGGACTGGGATCCAGTGTGCATCCCTGCTAAAAACCACAGTGAAGTGGACTGGATCCAGTGTGCATCCCTGCTAAAACCCACAGTGAAGTGGACTGGGATCCAGTGTGCATCCCTGCTAAAACCCACAGTGAAGTGGACTGGGATCCAGTGTGCATCCCTGCTAAAAACCACAGTGAAGTGGACTGGGATCCAGTGTGCATCCCTGCTAAAAACCAAAGTGAAGTGGGTAAAACTCGTTTCAGAGTCTGGATAGATAAAAGAATGAAGACAGCGCTACCTGGGAGCAAGCCTGTACACCTAAAAGCATCACAAAATCACAGTCTTTATGCCTGCAGTTACTACCCTGCATGTTTAGCTCAGCTTTCTATGCATTTGTCCATCTGTGATGGAATTGCATTCAGTAATTATTTGCTCAATAGCAAAGCAGTTGCCAGACACAGAATGGACTTGACAAAGCATTTCAGTTCTCTTCATCCACAAGCTGTTACACCTGATGTACACCAGCAAGAGTCTTGTCAGCTGCGTGATGAAATTAGGAGCAGATTCTTTATTTCAGTTGTGTGTTTGACTTGGAACAGGTTAAAAAGCAACAGAGCACTTTTGGGTTTAGCAGTTGAAGTCCTATGGCAGCTGCTAATAACTTCTGTTACACACAGTCCTGGTTATTAATGAGATGTAAAACCAAGGTCCTGACCACTTGTGGTTTTTACAGCCCTCTCAAGGTTTTCCCCTGAGCAGAAGTGTTAGGTTTGGCATCTCAGCCAAATCCAAAATGGAATTCCCACCTGAATTCCCACTGTGGTTTTGGGGGTGAAAAAACAACCTTCCCTCCTCTAAATGGCTTTCTCAAACAGCTTCCCCCCTCCACTTAGACACAAACTGCTTTCAGTGGTCACATCCATAATGAATTTAATGGATCTAATGGAACATGTGAGCAAGTTTATGTGAGCAAGAGCTACTCTGGGTGAGGAAATGATGTGTCTGTAGATGCGTTAGCTGTACTTCAACGTTCCTCAGTGCCACTCCTGGGTGTACCAGGAGAGTTCTGCCTGTAGGGACACCATAGAAAGGCAACTGAACAGCACCACTAGAGCAGGTGTAGCAGAATGCATCTAACACACAAAACTGCATCTGATGTAGGACAATTTAACAAAGAGATTTAAAAATCTTATAAACACCTCTAGGAAATGAGACCAAGCACTGAACTGATAGTGTATGAATCCAACATTATTTTACATGGGCCACAAGGAATTGCTAGGAAGCATGTGTCATAGCCCTTCCTGTTCCTAATATGCCAGAGCAAGACTGACAATGATGACAGATACAAAAGAAGACCCATCTTCTACTACAGACAGGTCACAGTCCAGTCTCTTCCATGGCTTTAACACTTGTCAGGCCCCAAAATACTCAATTCCACATGCAAACACACACTTCAGGCTAGGACTGACAGCTCTTTACTGAGGAGGAGTGCAATCAGTGCAATTGAATCAGCTGCTATTTTCAACTGGAAGCAAAACACCCTGAGAGAGATTTAAGTAACAAACTGGGTGGATCCAGCCCTAGATAGCTGACAGGGACAGAAGGCTCACAAAGCAAATGAAACTTGAACTACAAACTGCAGCAGGTTGCTCTGGACCAAGTTTTGACTGTCTCTAAGGATGGAGTCTCCATGGCCTCTTCCCAGTGTTTGACCCAGTAAAGAAGCTTTTTTCCCTTACATTTAAGTGGAATTTCCTGAATTTCAATCTGTACCCACTGCCTCTTGTCCTTTCACTGGGCACTAAGAGGCTGACTCCATCTTTCATCCCTCTGCTCAGGTATCAAATGATAACTCCTGATCAGTGTCAACCCTATATAACCACTGGATAATCTACTACTGCTGAACCCCTGTTAGTAAAATACACTTTCTCTCTTAGTCCATCTGTGTCAGAGAACAAAAGTCTCGTGCACATCACATTGATAGCAACTCAGCAAGGATAAGACTGGAGAAAAGCCTTAAAAACAAACCCCAACATTCTATTTCCTTGGGAATACCAGATTTATCAGGAGATTTGGGACTTCTGCTTCCCTGTTTTAGGTAGAGGTGTCACTGTGACTCATGCACTGTGAATGTTAAAGGGGATCTTTCTCCATTGCTATTTGAAAAGGATTCCCAAGGAAAATGTGTCCCAAATTGCTTTGCTTAATTAGAAGGAAAACACGTGTACCTATTCAGTATGAATAAGAATCACTGCTCTCAGCTACTATTTCATTCCCTGCTCCTTCTGCTTTGATAAACCCACCAGCTGGCAACAGAGTCTTCCAACAGCCTTAACTGTTCCTGCACAGGGCCATAGAAACTCCATCTTTCCTGTTGTGTGCTGTAAGCAACGACATGGGACACTGCTGCTGTTTCCCTTTCCATGTGCAGGGAATCCTGTCATGAAGCTGAACTGCTCATAGAAGCACCTTCCAGGCTCAAAGAGATCAGTGCTCCACAGAGAACTGCTTTCAACCTTGCTTTAACTTGATAGGTTAGGTAAGGATAGCTTCACTACTTCACTACCAGTTTACTTCTTCCCTTAGTGAATACAAATTGGGATGCTTTGGTGTAAATGGCAACTGTCATTTACCCCAGAAGTGGTGGCAAGTCTTAAGCCCTGCATTTGCAGTGTATGTAAAATAGTCCCTTAGCTTATATACAATACAGTCACATCTAGAGGCAGTACTTAATCAGAGCCTGAAATAGATTCCAAGGAGAAGAGTTCACACTGCAGAACTGGGAGTGGATATCAAGCAGATCTAAGAAGCATTTCCATCAAAGATTTGGTGTCATGCTCTCCTCGGACAGGACCTGCCTTCACTGAACTCGCCAGCTCCTTCTGCAGCCAAACCTTTGCCATGGATATTTTAAAGCAAACTATTTCAACACACAAACTGCAGCTTCCAAACAATGTCAGGTTTAATGGGTGCCCACTAGAACCAGGTTTCTCCTAGCACTAACGTATGTATGGTTGCAGGAGGATGCACCAGGAGCAGTTTCTGCTTGCTTCTGCAATCAGAACATACTCTGCATATGTATATCTCAGACTATATTCTGCAATGCATTTCACATTAAGCCAAATTAATTCCAGAATAGACAAATTGAGTTGCACCAGATACAGATCTGGCCCCTTCTGCAAAAGCAGACCGCAACAGTTCTCAAGAGAGGAGAAGGAAGTGATTGATTATGAGCACCTCAAGAACTCAGCATTTGTACAACCTGTCCTGACAGAGCCCTGCAACACACAACAGCAAATGAGCTGAAGACACGCTGCTTACAGTCCCCTAATGATAATTGTAAGTGCAGCAGCCAGCTTTCTTAGAGAGGGCCGTTTCCCAGACTTGCCCAACCTTAACCAATTACTCTCACAACAGCACTGAACAGGATATTTACCATGGCAGCCCAATTGTTCTAACTTGCCCCCTCTGCCATGCCCCACTTTTTGACAGGTTTGCTCCTCCATTGCTATAGTGACTGCCAGCCCTAATGCTGGTGATCAAAGTCATGCTTTAGAGGTCACCTCCATTCGAAACAAGGGACATTTTTGTGTGAGCAGGGGGGGAGAGGGACAGAGAGAAAGGGCTGTGTGACAGGCAAGACTCCCTTCTTTCTCAGTGTTGTGGTCTCCCTTTGCATCCTGCTCTTAATGCTCCTTTTAATTCCCCAAACCCCTCTCCTATTCCTAAGCAAATGTTCATCTTGTAGGATTCTGGGGGCTCACATCAACTGACTGGATTTTTTCTGCAGCTTTCAGCCTAGGGTGATCCTCCTAAACACGTAACTGGAAGGATCCTACCCTGCCATTCACTCACTGAGCCTAGCAAGTCATCAGCTACAGACACTGAGGGGTCCTGCACACAGTCTCACACTTGCCACTTGCACACTGGCAGCATCACCTGGATCCTTTCCTAAAGAGCCACAATCACCTTAAGCAGATCACCTACAGCAAAAATGCCTCTCTAATTGTCAATCCCCACAGCCTGTCTGGGGGAAGGTGCCGTGCAGGGAAAGCTCAGGCATGCTCAGATGTTAGTACTGTATTTACCTGAGTCTGAAATAGCATTTCAAAAAGCAAAGGGAAGAGATGCATTAATATCCCAGGATCATTACTGTACTGTGATAGCCACTTGCCTTTATTTAATCCCTTCTTTCTGCACAGGATACAGTTGACACACTACTCCAAAAAGTCTTTACACTCACTCAGCTCCTATGGAACTTGAGCCACGCAGAGTCTAAAATCAGTTCTAATCATAAACTGTATATTCCAGTGTTTGCTCCAGGAAGCAAGAAAATCAATCACAGAGAGGCAAAAGAGAGAACGTTCCTCTTTAAAATCAAGTAGAATTTGGCAAGATGGGGAGATAAAAGGAACCAGCATCACATTACTGCCAGAAATCAGTGCTGACAGCACATAAACACTTACCTTGGGATGCCCGTGCAGCTCCTCGCTGTTCGAGAGGGTGGCATTGAAGGGCTCTGTGTACTGGTTAGGCTCTTTCTTCATCTTTCGCTCTCTCTTTGCTGCTGTAACTCTGAAGAGGCAAAACTGCTGACAAAGTAAAGTTGCCACAAATACCCAGGTGCACCCCTTCATTTTGGAAAGGGAGGGGCCAAGGCAGGAAGGGCACTCTCCAAGCACAAAACCCTTCACCACCAGCAATAGGAATAGACCCAAGGCTGCTCTCTAAAACACAACTGAAAGGGTCAGGAATATTAAAGATGATCCTCCGGGCTCTGCAGTGTCAAAGGAGCAGCACGCCCGGATGCGCTGGTTGCTGGAGCGATCTCTGCTCAAGCAGGACACATGGAAATGGTATAGATAAACTTGTTTGGGAAATCTGGATTCACTCGAAGCAAGAGGTAAGTCCATTCAGCCTCCTGAAGCTTACATAAATACGAGAGGCCCTGGAAAGTCCTGCCACCCACCTTGCAGTGGCGCTCCCCCTCGCCCCCAATAAGTCTTCAGACTCGTTTAAAACGCACTCAACTATGAAACCCAGAGAAGTCAAATTGCTCAGGGCAAGAGTTGGTCAGGCCGGAGCTGACAACACAGACTCATTAGGGGGTTGTTAGGTTGTTGCTCTTCAACAGGAGATTTCACTTGCTATGATTTGAAGCACTGTGTTCAGCTCAAAGCAGGGTTGCAGTTGTTCCATCCGTTCTCTCCTGAACAATACTTCCCTTTCCTCAGGGACAAGTCCTCATCCTTTCCTTCTAAGATGCTGAGGAACTGTAATCCAAGTTTGCTACAGCCACTGCTCTCCTGAGGAGGCTGAAAGCATCACAGCTCAGCGCTCAGCCTTCTAAAGGGAAAACAAATGTCTTGTATCATTGAAGTTAAAACAGGGAGAAGCAAAGAATCTGGGGATGTACCCAGGTCCATGAGGAACAGGTGAAGTTTTCCCAAGTCAAGCTTCTCTGCCTCTTTAGCTGAGTTTATCCTCACTTTAATGAGCAGCAAGTCCCGATGCCACAAGCAGCTGTCAGGATGTAGAATCTTGTGTCTTTCTCATCTCCATCTCCCCTCACACCAGGGAAGGTTTCAGGTACCTCTCATTGTAGACCGCATCAGATTGTTCTCGCTGCTCCTTTCCCCTGCTGCACACTGGCAAAACCCTCCTCAGCTTTTGCTTTACCTCAGCAGAGAAGTACTCCTTTCCTGAATGAGTTTCCATCAACTTCAAGACAGGGAAAAAAAAAAAAGGGAAAAAAAAGGAGGAGGGATCACATTCTAATGAGCTGTCAAGCCTATTCTCTTCACATTCCTATTAGACTCACTGATAAAGTGGAGCTGGCCCGTGTGCCAGGCAGATTTAAATCAATGCCCATTCCCTGCTCCCTCCCCTCAGCCCTGTTCCGTACCTCCCCTTCGGTATCGCAGGGAAATCACCATTTTTCTGGGAAGTTTGTAAAACCCTACGTGAGCGTGTGGTAGAGCTAAAAATATGTGGCTTGGAACATGCACTCAGCATCGCCCCACACATGGACACATCACTACTCCTGCTTTACACCCTCCTTAGCTGCGTCCTATACATCTCCCCCTGCTCTCATCAGATGCTGGCTCAGTGGGTGCTGATTCCTTTACAGGAGGGTGGGCTCCTTATTGAATGTAACAGAAACCCCAAGGTTACACATCTACGAGCATTTCAGAAGGGAGATCTTGAAGCACTTTGCAGATCTTTGTCAGTTCCCCACCACCTACAACATTCCTGTTCCTTCTACAGATACTGAACATGATGCAAGAATGTCTCTGAGGTCGGACCATGAGGAAGTCCAAGAATGATAAGAGGTGGAAGCTCACATAGTTTGAAGTCCTTTATGCAGCCAGCAAGCAACAGCTTTGCTTTGTTTAATACTCCCTTTACCTGCTGTAATCCAAGCTGTAAATGTCAGGACTTCACTGGATCAGGAGCAACAGCTCTGGTATGTGTCAGCTCAGGGAAACTGAGGCATGGACAAGCCAAGCACAACATGAAGAAGCAGAACACAGTCTGGGGTTTGTCTTACAGCATCCTTTGGGAGAAACAGAGTTTGGGAAAGAGAAGAGAGAGTAAGAAGGGAGGTTACCCAGCCCCTAAACAGTTAACAGCCTATCACCCATCCCCCAAGAGCTCACATTCCATCAAAACTACGTGGCAGACTTTATTTGTTAATAATATTTAACTTTCTTTGGCGCCTTCTCCTACTTCAGCCTCTTTTTTTTCAGGTTACTTGTAGACAAGCCATGAATTTGTAAAAGTGCACTTGATGACACATTAATAGGACAATCTGTCATATCGCAGCTAAACAGCCTGACAGATCCACACACCATGGCAAGGGATGACATTCAAAGCTGGAATGGGGCAATGGCTCTCGTGGGCTGCCGGTCTGCAACATCTCCTCTCCCATTCCAAGAGCCAAATCCCAAGACTAAATCCTCACACTTGAAGGGAATGAATCCAAACTATGTTTGCAAGCACAAGGCAGAGTGACTCGATGGCCCAGCAGTGGCTGTATCTAAGCCCCAGCTGCATAGTTTTCTCTCTGTTGGGCTGAAACGAGTGCCAGCACAGTGGTTACCTCCCCTCCAACCTTCAGTTCAGCATTTGTATTATCTGTAGATAACTCCACTTTGCTGCTGCTGTTCTCACATCCAAGTTGCAGCAGTTCCAAGCACCCGAGTCTTGCTAATCCAGGAACAACATTCCATCCACATTTACAACTACAAGCAGCAATAGGCCAACGCTGCACTTCACAGCTCAGCAAACCAAGATCTCAAAGTGACTGAAAACACAAATAGTTTCTTCTCCAAGCTCAGCACCATTGCAGCAATAATAGGAATAGTTAAAAGACTGTAACAACATCAATTCTGCATAAGGAAAGAGTTGACATAGGGAAGGTATTATAAGAAGCCACATTTACACATCAAAACTCTGCCCAATAAGCCAAATGGAGGGTTTGCAAACACTGCAAGCGTGTGTAAAGCTGGAGGAAACTGAATAGTCAGGCAACAAAGCTGTGATTTGATCTGTCAGTCTCTACTTATGCAGTTCCCCTTTTACCCAAGATAAACCTTACCTAAGCTAAGGATAATATCCAAAGGGGAAAAGGTCAAAAGCCAGGATTTTCCTGGAGTTGCCCATTGTAGATATACTGAACAATTCCTAAGCCTTGATACAGAGACTGTGATTTTTAAGCCAGTAAAGTAGAAGGCACGTTGTCATTCACTGACACACACATTCCCACTTCATGGCAGATAAAAGTTTATAGAGTATTCCCATCACAAATCCCTTTGGTTTTGGTGTGAAGTTTCCCAACACAAACTCAAGCTGTTCATCAGGTTATACACACACAAGCTGTTAGAACAGACCTCATTACGCCAGCAGACATAAGAGCAGCTTTGGGAAGGCAGAACAAGAGCTTAGGGCCACTCCAGCTGCCTTCTGCACCCCATGATCCCATTCCCCCTCATTCCCCACCTAGCCCAGCCATCAGCGACCGCGGGGCCGCTACGCCACCTCGTGGCAAACCTATGGAATCACCGAGCTGTTTGGAAACAACATCATGGGGGAACATCTTGCAACAGGCTCTTTGGAGAACCAAGGTGTGAAATGACGTTGTTGAGGGCACAGACAATAAGAGGTGCTTGGTAAATCCCAGTAAAACATCCTCAGCCGTCACCCAGCAAAGTCTTTTCAATGTAATGTGAATGCTCTGAGGTCGTTTTCAACAGCCTCCCTTTCCTGTGAGCACATGAGTTTTCCACTGAAAACATGGTTATTTCTGCCTTGAACAGTAAGATCTGACCTTTTCCAGTCAGCAAGAAAAGCATCATCTGGTATATTGTCAGCCCCCTGTTGCAGTGCTGCCACAGCTTTTGTTTTACAGTCCATATATATATGATTGCTTCACAATGATTCCTCCCCCAAAACAGTCCCACAGAAAGTATAAATTTCATCATGAATGTTTATTATGAACAAACAGCTTTACAATGCAGTCATTTCTACTCCTCAGTACATGCTTGAAGGAACTCCTGTGACCTTGAAACTTTGGGGGGGGGAAGTTCTGACTATCCATAAATCCAGGTTGTTAAAGGTGACCACTGAGATGCTTTGGATTCAAGCTGCAAAACCTCCCTTCCACCCGTGTGTAACAAGCTGACAGAAATTGCAGCATGAAAGTAAAGGGCCAGACATTTGTTCCAATATCATATATCGAGGGACAGCTTTTAGTTTAGTACCACATTAAACAATGCAGTGCTTCAGGGCATGGTCACAGTTTTTGCATGGCAAAGAATGGTTTCCTGCATCTAATGACTTTGGTAACATGAATGTAAAAACTAAACAGAACAAAGAGTAAAACCTACACAGAAGGGAATAACTCTTCTGTTACCAAAGGCAAGGAGATGTAGCAGGAAGGGTTCACTCAGCTTCTAGCTTTCAAGCAATGGCACCTGAAGTGACTGCCAAGTCTTTCTCTGAACCCAGGGTACTAAAGAGAAACTGCAACTGGAAGTTTTGTTTCTTAAATACAACCAACCCTCAAAATAAATAGAGCATGTTCAGGGTTTAAATGAAGTTTTGTTGTTTCCAATGGTGGCACTTGCTAAGAACAGGAGCCCCACCTTCCTTAAGGCCACCTTCTTGCCACGTAATAAAATGCCTTTTACTCAACATCTCCAGTCTTTGCTAGTTCTTCTACCTTGGTTAGGTAAATGCAAAACATCGGAAGATGCAAATGCACCATGGCAAGGTCTCCTTGCCTTTGTCCTTTGTCTTCATGTATGGGGACAAAAGAACTTCCTTAAGATAAGAAGATAAATGTAGATAACTGCTTCTAAGCTGCTGCCTGTAGGCGATGTCAACGGTAATAAAAGGCATTGCGAGAACACAAGCATGTCTGAATGTCACTAAAATCTATGGGGCTTTACAGCCCCAGCTACAGGTCCATGTGCTTTGAGAGAGGAGATACACCAGCCTGACAAGCCATCCTGAAAACCCTCTCATTGCAGGAAAGACAGGACACCCCCAGCCTGACACAACACAATTGTTTCTAGAGAGATCCACCTGGCACTCCTCCTTCCACAAAAGCTGATGAAGCACAAAGAGGTAAATTAAAAAACAGTTATAAATAAGATTTGGTAAAACAACAAAATCTAAAAAAAAAAAAAAATCAAAGATTTATAAACACATTCTAACATCCAGCCTTTTCCAGTTCCTCCCCACCTCCTTCCCTTCCTTACCTCAGCAGGAACTGCTTTAAGATTTCTTTAGTACAGAGCTGGTCTGCTAATCCTGATCATTCCTACCTAATGCAGAGAATTGGTCACATTTATTAATGCTCTAAGCTGCATCCTCATGGGTTAACAAAACAGTTTTGCTACAATTCAGGATACCAAGAAACAGAGAGACAACAAATCTGAAAGGGAAAACAAAACAGCTTTGAAAACAAAACAGCTCTGAAAACATTCTTAGATAGATGAGGTAATATTTATTTGGGCTCTTCAGAATAGGTTAAGACTAGCCAGTGAGATGCAGAGCCTCCTGCCCTGCCATCACCTCTGACCGGTTGTTGTAGCATTAACAGCGTGTTCTTCCCTAGATGATGAGGCATCACTGTCAAATATGAAAGGCACAGTAAGTTTGCCTCTGATAAAGTATTTGGACAAAATTTGGGGGGGGGGATAAAACTGAGTTTATAAAGTAATTTCAGGCAGACTTTGAACTACTCTAGGAGCTTTAGAGTATCCATGAATAATCCCGTGAACAAACATTGGTATTTCAGTCATCTGAAAGGGAAAAGTAATGAACTTACACCTAAAAGCAAAAAAGCTTCTAGAATCTCAGATGAATCAGAAGGGTTTGAGCTTTTGGTGGTGGTGTTTGTAAGAGTTTATGCAAGTCTTCAAGTAAGCAAGTGGGACTAACATTAAGGGTTTACTTCAGCTAGTGACACTTCAGATGAATTCAGCTGACTCTGAAAAAGCTGGTTTGTTATTCACTCATCTTTCAGTCTTCACAAGGGCCTGGGTTACTCCATTTACCAAAGGCCAAGAAATCCAGAGCAGCTTTGCTGAATACACAGTCAACTCTCCATTGGTGTGTGCAGTTTTATTATTCATTCCACCACTGGCACCTTGTGATCAAAACTAAGTATTACAGCTTCAAATTTAACATCTCCCAGATGGAAATCTGGCAATGAACAAACCCAAAACAACACTGGATATGGGTATCCCCATGAAAGACCAATTCAATTGCCTAAAGGTTGACAACTGCGCTTCTTGTAGCCCAAATAAAGCCTTCAATGACATTGTGACAGTTTAGACAACACATTTAACACACATGGTGTTACTGTCCCACTCATGTAATCACTACTGACTAGATATGAAATGATGGTCATTCTATCTTATAAAAGAAACCAGCAATCTTCTGTAGCATCAATGTCCACATGAACCCAACCCTTACCAAGTCTGCACGGAATCTCTACTTGAATCATTTCAACCCCTGTACAGACTCTCCCCTAAGGAAAGTAAAATGTGATATGCATAAATTGTGACGTCTTAAAAACTGTTCCATAAAGTAAAAAGCCTCATTTGCTTCAGATTTTCAAACAACAGATGGAGAACTGCTATAAAAATCAAAGCACTAGAAATGGTCGTGTCTCATCAATAATGCTTTGACTTGTGTGTGAGCCACTACCAGACAGTAGCAAGGACAAGAGGAACTGTGAACAGAACTTCTTTTAGTTTTCTGACTAATCAAAACTACTCCATTTCCCAAACATAACCCATGAGCCAACCAATGTTTTACCTGCATTAGTCAGGTCAGATGCCCAAAGTCATGATGCCCAAAGAGTCAGATGCCCAAAGAGTCCCACTCATTCTGCAACTACCACTAATTTGGTCTTGGATTTCTTTTACTATCCTCATTCTTGGGCTATGCTTCTCAGTACATACTTGACTGTGTAGGCAAAGGCTGCAAAACCAACTATAACAAACAAGTTCGCCAAAGCTCCACCTAAAAGTCCATGGTTACGGTTGGCCTGTTGGAGACCTGGATGATTGGCAGGTGCCAACGGTACATGCCCATTCAGGAGGGGTATTCCATTCTGCCCGTAGTGTGCTTCCCCATCAGGAACAACATCTGGTAAAGGGAGGGATGGAGGTCTGTTACTGAGTTCTTCTTGTGCTTTCTGTTTTTGTTTAATCTCCTGGAGAAAGAAGAAAGAAAACTTGAACAGCTGGAAGTGAAAGTGGTGAAGCTATTGGGTGCTTTGAGAAGACTGCAGAGCCTAAGTTCTTACTTCAATCTAGGAAAAGGATATGGTACACTTCTTTACATTGCAGGTCTTTCAAACTAACTTAACTGCATTACATACATTTGGACAGTCTCTCCAACTTCTTCCAGTTACCTACTTAGTGACAATATAATCACCTGGACAACATGCCTACAGTATTAGTGTTGTGCAGGGAAGTTATATTGTCCTAAAAAGCTATCCCCCATTCTCAGAAGTTGAGCAGGAAGAACTACAGGAAATCAAATTATCGCATGGATTAATTCCCTTACCTCCACCACTTCAGGGAAGAGCTCACAGAAGACTTTATCTTTTAAATTAAACGCTAAGCTCTGTGCGGCAAGCTGTCTTTTCTGTGGAGGAAACAAATATCATCAGCACTTGCACATAAACAAAGTTATTCACTATAACAGACACTTCTAGACACAAGTTATGTTCTCATCTCTTCATCTTATGGGGTTAGTGTTCTGTACAGGTCTGCAGTAGGCAACACATTCATTTCTAGGTACTAAAATGCCAGCTGTTGCCTGTAGTTTTAACCTCTAGGTCACATCCATCATTCCCTAAGTGACACAAGGCACATCACAGCTTCTGGAGCTTACCGTGAACTCTGATGTCTCTATGCTGCCCAGTGTGGGGCCCTTTTCCACCATAAAGCTAAGAAGGCCCGTCAAGATTGTTGAGACTGACCAAGCTGGATTCCATGTATCCGGGTGGAAATCAGTGATTGAAAGACACAACCTTCAAAAGGATAAGACAGGCAGCGTGGTTTATTTTTGCCATTAAAATTATTATACATTATACATATTGCTAAGACAGTGTTAATTGCTTAAGTGTTAGAAGAAAATCCTTACCTTGTATTACACTTAAACCTTCCATTAGGTGTAATCATATAAATACTAGGAGGTTTAAAAGGAAATTCTCTGGGGAATATTAGTTTCCCATGGTAATAGCCACCTGCATTACACAGAGAGATGAATTACTTATTTTGCATGAAGATGAAGTCCTAAGCTGCTACTCAAAATTGGCCAAGTAAAACCCTTTGTCTCCTTTTCCCCCACACACACTAGAGATCAATGTCATCAACTTGTGCCTCTCAGACACAAGAATAACAATAAGCCACATCTGCAGCTGATTTACTTTGGAGCAATCCTCTCCCATGCATTATTACAAAGTACTTTCTGTTGTCAAGCCCATAACACATTTAAGGAAAACCAGCCAAAGTGTATTTAACACAATACAAATGGGGTCATTTCCCAGAAACACAGCTAACTGCAAATAACAATCCTATGAGGAATCCGATTTCAAAAAGCACTTTGTGAGAGGCTCCAGAAGACATTGTGAAATATGTGACTACAACACATTACGAAGGTTTTCACATTCCTCACTTTCTCCAGAGAAATTCATAGAATGTGTCTCAGTTCACTGAGAACATTTATTCAGTAACAAAATGGAACTTCGTTAAACTATCTTTTGACTGTCACATAGTATCTAAAGTGAGTTATCTGCTCCAAGACCTTTAGCATTTACTTAATAGGAAGCTATCTGTCCTCAGCTCAACTTTAACATGGTTTTATTAGAACCTTTGATAACAGAAACCCCACTAATAGACAGCAGTACCACTACCTCTCTTCCAGAAGCTATCACACAACTCCCAGGCAGCTCTGAAACTGCACAAAGAGTTTTTAGAGCTCTTTACAGCAGTTACGTTTTGCCCATTCAAACAGACATGGAATTACTCAGGCATGCCAATCACAACCAAGCACACACACAACTTTGCTATAAGCAAACTTTTACCTTCATAGGGAGTCATCTCAGGTCCTCGTACAACATAGTGCCTAAGATACAGAAGACATTTAAGCAGCATTAAGTCATCATACAAGCAGCCAACAACTTCCCTAGTAAAATCAAGTTCAGTATCACTTCAAGTTTCATACTCCACCTCCCAAAACCCAGATTCCCACTCAATCTGTAGGAGTGAGGGAGCCAGAGTTGATGACCCAGAAAATCTTGTTCTCTCTACAACAGAGAACATTTTAATTCTTACCATTCAAGGATATTAGATGGGAGGGGTTCTGCACAGATGTAAGGCACAGGATCCTTCTTAATTCGAAGGTAGTCTTGTTTAAGTCTCTGTGTTGCTGTTGTTGGTGCTCTCTTATTACTGTTGTTGCTCATCTAGTTGTTAAGAAATATATATAAGACAATCTGAATACAGTCTTAATAGATACAGAGCTTCTGTGCCTCATTGAACACAGATCCATTTATCTGCCAAAGCTACTTTACAGAGTACTTATTTAAATATTAATTACCGTAACTTCTACATGGCAAGAATCATGCAAAATCCTAACCAGGACACCAATCAACACACTCCTTAGAGACTCTGGCACTGTTTAAATACCAGGAAATACGGTGCACTATAGAACCCACTTGAACTCTTAATAACCAGTCCTGTACTTAGGCTGAACACACATCATTATGACACTGTTTTAAAGGGCTTAGTCCGAGTAATTAATTTCCCTATTCCATGTCAATATCTACTGTATACATTTGCTCATGGTTTAAATTCTTTCGGTGTTTCTACACATCCATTATTTGAAATAAATAACAAAACCCCCCAGTAACCTCATTCCTGCCTTTGAGGTGCAGGAGTTCACATTAAACCCTGCTTAAGAGTCAGCTGAATTTACAGAAGGGAACTTCTGAGCCAGATTATTCCCTTCCAGAGAAACAAAGCCCTCATCCAAAACGAGACAAGTCTGTGTGAAGAAAGGAAATTCCATGCTGCTTACCAGACAAAGCAAGCATTAGCCCTTACAATGCACCTACAGAACACACACCAATTAGCAACTGCTGTTTAACTCACTTTCCCCCTTAGAAACTTAGCAAGCTACCATGGAAATCCGAGCAAGAACAAAAAGGACATTTAACAAACCGCTTGAACAAAGAGATAAGTTACTGCTTACAACGGGACAGCAGCACTGGGCACAAGAAGTATGTTAAAGGACTGGGACCCTTTCTATTCCTTTGCTTTGAACATAGACCAGTAGAGTTTATTATAGGAATAATATTTAAGCCATGAGGAACAATTTTATGTGGTCAAATATTGAAACTTTACTCAACATTAACGCGGTTAGTCTGGCTTTGGTCAGAATTACTGTATTCATTGTTTGTATTAATGTAATACATACAAGATTTTGCCTTAAATACACACGGTTTTAAGCCATCATTTGAAATCGTAAAATTAAAGGTTTTTCTCTAAAGAAGCGTGCTCTAACTTTAACACGGATTCAATCACGTAGCTTTAATAACACAAGGATTTGTTCTTACGTCTAGCAATAGCGCCCTTCACCCGGCACTGGACAACAGAGCACTTAGCCCTCTTCTTGGGACATTAACACCCCGCAAAGCCTTATCTTGAAGACCGTTCATATCGTAACACGGACAATAAGCGGCAGCATTTCCAGAAGCCACGACCACAAAGCCATTTCCCCATGCCGACAGCCCCATACACCAGGAGCGAACAAGGAAGCACTCGGCCCGCGTTCAGGCCGCCGAGCACCGGCTGGATCAGGGAGCCAACACAAGGGCACCGACCCCACCAACGGGAGACAGGAGACGAGCAGCGACTACAAGAGCCGGAGGAGCAAGAGGCCAAGCGGGAGGCTCACGGCTACAGCCGCGGCAAGGGCAGGACGGAGGGAGCAACGAGCCGGCGCGGCCCCCCTGCTCGCTTAGCGCCGCAGGCCCCACTCACCTCTCGGTGCTAGAGCAGGCCCCTCCGGTGCCGGGACGCCCCGCCTGCCTGCAGCCGGCGGCCAAGGGAGCGGGGGAAGAAGGGAGGAACAGAGGAGAGAAGGAAGGAGGAAGGAAGGGACGGCCACAAGGGCAGAGCAGGGCCGCAACCCCCTCGCCACCCACTGCGGCGCGACCGCGGCTCCCAGCCAAGATGGCGGCCCGGCGAGGCGGGGCTAAGGCAGCGCTGCCGTCTCCTTCCGGGAAGGCACCGCCCCGCTTCCGACGGCGGGCTTCCGCTTGCGGGCTTCCGCTTCCGGCACCGCCATGGCGGCTGAGGGGAGCCTGAGGTACCGAGCCTGGGGCTGCCGGGCCGGGTCAGGGCGGAGCGATGGGGACACGGCGGCTCCCGTGCTGCAGGGACCCCGAGCCGCCGGTGAGGAGGAACCCAGCCCAGCGTGTGTGAATGGCAGCGTTGTGCAGGCTGGAAGTCAGCCGTGAGGGAAGGAGGAGCCGTGTCGGAACGCCGGTGTGATTTGACATCACCGTTCAGCTGTTACAACTTTATTATGTTCGTGGGGTTGTCTTGTTTTTGACTTCCCCGAAACACGTTTTGCTCTGCATGTTTTTTTTTTTTTTTGTTATAAGTCTCCTGAATCTGTTCTTCAAATTCCCATTTTTTCATAAAATGGATAAATACAAGCTCCTTTTCAGACATTCAGTATGCAGGAGGTGGTTTTTGCCTCAGGATTCCACTGGTAGGTCCATAAAAATACAGCAAATCCTTTTGTATCATATTCCTTTATTTGCTTCACTAGTATTAAAAAACAAAGCAAGTTAGTCCCTCGTATTTCAGTCCCTATCTCCTAAATAGAATTAGGAGGCCTGATGTGACAGGGAGATGTAGATGTAGTGGCTGTTCACTCTTCCTGTAACTGCATATCCAGACCATCTGGATTATGCCTTTCAAGCCTTGCTGCATGAAAGTGAGTGTGGAGCTCTCTATCATAGCTCCTCAGCTCAGTGTCTGGTGCAGTTGCACACAGCCCCTTCCTTTACGGGGTGATGTGAGATGCCTGTGCTTGAAAGATTCAACATTTCAACAGCATGGGTACTGGGGAGTGTTCTGTCAAAGCAGAAGATTCCATCTGGCCTCAATACCGTTCTTGGCACAATGAGCATCATAGTATGCTAGAGATTGGAAGGGACCTCAAAAGATCATCTAGTCATGTTGGATGTTAACGCTAAAATCACGCTGCTTTGGGCAATACAGGATTTAGTGACATCAGTCACAATGGTCCTTATTCTAAGGCTCCCACACAGCCTTTTCTGTCAGGGTTATGCTGATCTCTGCAGTGATTTGAGTCCAGCGTGAGACTGACTCAGATCGCTTGTGCTTGTTCACACACAGAAGTCACCACCCAATTAAAAACTCCATTTCAAAAGACAAATAACCAATTGCTGGTTAACATTTACTGTTTTGGCGCTTTGCTTGTCACCTGTACCCTGAATTGTATCCCAGTTGAGAGAAATTCTTTGCTCACTCCCTTCCAATGCTTTTCTTTAAGGAGTTTTGAAATTTGCTATATCCATCTAGACATGTATCACAAGGGGGTGTAATGATAGGACCAGGGGAATGGCTTTAAACTGACAGAGGGGAGATTTAGATGTTAATAAGAAGTTCTTCCCTGGGAAACACTGGCACAGGGTGCCCAGAGAAGCTGTGGCTGCCCCATCCCTGGCAGTGTTCAAGGCCAGGTTGGACACAGGGGCTTGGATCAAGCTGCTCTAGTGGAAGGGGTCCCTGCCCGTGGCAGGGGGTTGGAAGTGGGTGAGTTTTAAGGTCCCTTCCAACACAAACCAGTCTGGGATTCTATGATCTGCGTTCACCACTCCAGGTATAGAGAAGGCCACTGTCTTCTCTTCATTAACTATCCGCATGGGTGCTAGTTTAAGAGAAGCACACCTCTGTTG